>NW_016805195.1:401125-422145 GCF_001698545.2 Rhinopithecus bieti | reverse complement strand
AAAAAAAAAAAAAAAAAAAAAAAAAATTCCTTCTTAAAACTAGAGTAGTCAACTAATAATGAAAATAGAATGAATAGTTCCCATTAAAAATAGAAGGAATAATTTGAAGAAGATGTTGAAAGCAAGAAAATAAACAGTTAATAAAATGGAGTTACTGGGAAAATTAAGAGATAGGCATAAAAAATAAAATATGAAAAGAAAGCAGGACTACAAGGAAGAAAATCAAAATAATAGAAAAATTTCACATGTACAAGACACGTGCAAATATTGTAAAAGTTAACTTGTTTTATTTAAAAGTTTAAACACTTAAAATAGAGAAGCTCAGAAATTCTAAAGTAAAATAGTAGATACAAAAGTTATGCCTGGAAAACAAAAATAAAGTTTAAACAATTATATGAAGATTAAAAATATAATTTTAGGCAAAACTTCAGTAATAGAATTAGGGAGAATCATTAAATAATATGTTAATTTTATCTGGAAAAACGTGTATTCTAAATTTGTAAGAAATTAATAAGTCTCTATATAAAGCAAAAATTTACAAAACTTGAAGACATTGAAAATAAAGCATCATAAGAACAAAATGTAATCTACCCTTTATTAAAAATTGATGAGTCAACCAGACAGTAATTAGATAACAAAAATTTAGATTAATAAACATTATTTCACAATTAGTTATATAACTATTTTAAAGTGTATACAAATGTGAAAATGCCTTATCACAGCATTAAATTAACAGTTAACAAATTAAGCGTAGGACAACTCAAGGACATGTAAGGAAATTTGAAAAATATATGCGTTATAGGGATCGTGTAAGAAGACTAAAATCAAAATATTTTAGTAATTCATAATTAAATGAGTGATAAATGATGTTGACTTTTTAACAATGTGAGGATTAGGTGTCCCAAGTCCTCATGAGTTGAAAATCTGCAGGTAACTTTTGATTCCTTAAAACTTAATTTACTAATAGCCTATGGTCAATTGGAAGCCCTACAAATAACATAAACGTTTAACACATATTTTGTATATTACATGTATTACATACTCCGTTTATACAATAAAGTAAACTAGAGAAAATAAAATGTAAGAAAGAGAAAATACATTTACTGTTTATTAAGTGTAAGTGGATCATCATGAAGATCTTTATCTTAATCATCTTCATTTTGGGTAGGCTGAGGAGAAGGAAAAAGAGGAGGGGTTGGTCTTGTTGTCTTAGGGGTGGCAGAAGCATAAGAAAATCTCTGTATACGTGGACCCATGCTGTTAAAACTCACGTTATTTGAAGTTTAACTCTGTGATTTATAACTTACATCTGAAAATGTTTAGATACACCACAAAAATTATCCTAGTTTAAATAACTTGTAAAAGAAAATAAACATATACTTGTGTGTGTATGTGTGTATACACACACCCACACATGCATATATGGTAATATATTTGCTAATTAGTTGTATTTATTCATCAAATATAAATATATATGACTGATGAATTCACATATATATACATATATAAAACTGATAAAATTTTGAAGTAAAACCTTGTATTAAACATTGTGAAATGAAGCTACATAGATTCTTTTAAATTTTATAGCCTCAAATCCTTAGTTCATTATAAATCTGACTAAAATTACTGTGCACTACTTATAAACTTATACAAAAGAAACAGAATAAACTACAATAAACAATTTAAAATGCAACAGTAATTAAAAATCACAAAATAGAAATAAATGCCAAATAGAAGGAGCTAGCAAAGCCCAACACTGGTTCTTTGAAAAGATCAATTAAAAAATTAAAATTTTGTCAGAAAGCGATGGGATGGGAAGAGGGAAGATAGGGAACCAAAGGAGGAAGAAAAAAATATATAAAAATGAAAGAAGGAAAACCAAAAGGAGACAAAGACTCCAAAAAAATCAATCTTGCAAACAAAAGAAAAGAGAGGACGTAATACAAAGAACAGTGAATATTTTTAAGGTAAGATAACAATCTACTAATTTGTTTCAATTCATATGAAAACAAATAGAAATAAATTATTTCCCAGAGGGGCAGGGTGAAGGAGGGGAAGAAAACAGTTACCAAAAGTTATTTACAATAAAAGAATACTTGAGTATCAAAGTAATAGAACCAATAGTTAAAAATGTTCGTACTGGATTAACATCAGTGAAATGACAGAATGAGAAACTCAAAATCTAACCCCTACATGGAAAATGGGCTAAAACTATATAAATCCATTTATTACAAGTTCTGAAAGTTGTCTAAAGTGATAAATAATTGTTAGAGCAAATAATAGACTAACCAAAAACTTTGGAGGGGAAGCTAGGAAATGAGATGTCATAAGAAAAATTAATACAGAGTGTGACTGAGGAAACTCAGATCTTGGATTTTCTAGACAGATATCTTTAGTCAGCTATTTTAAATATGAACAGTAAGGTAAAGTAAACTATGTGTAAAGAGCTAAAGGAAACTGTAGGAAGGAAGCCTCAACCAACCAAGAATATTAATAAAGAGAAAGAAATAATAAGCAACCAAATAATAATTTGAGAGTTGAAAGTTAAAATTGCTGAAATAACAAATTTACTAGAGGGCCTCAGCAACAAATTCAAGTGGGCAAAAAAAAAAAAAGAATTAATGAAGACTGGTTAGTTGAGATTATTCTATCGGAGAAACAGAAGACTGAAGAAGAATGGACAGATCCTCAGAAATCTGTGGAACATCATTAAGTGTAACTACATATCCATCTTAGGGGTTCAAGAAAAAGAGAAAAAATGACAAATGGACAGACAGGATATTTGAAGACATAATGGCCCAAAGCTCCCAAATTCGATACATTGCTTTGGCTATTTAGGGTCTTTGATGGTTCCATATGAATTAACTATAAAGAAAATCCAAATCAAAACCAAAATGAGATAACATTTGGCTGTAATTTTTTTAAAAAAAAGGAAAATAAGTGTGGTGAGGATGTGAAAAAGTTGGTACCTTTGTTCATTACTGGTGAGGTTAAGTTTAAGCTCATGAAGCCACTATGGGAGATAGTCGGGCAGTTCCTCAAAAAGTTAAACACAGAATTACCACATATACTAGTCCTTTTGCATTTCTTTATTATTATTATTATTATTATTTTTGAGATGGAGTCTCCTCTGTCACCAGGCTGGAGTGCAGTGGAGTGATCTTGGCTCACTGCAACCTCTGCCTCCTGGGTTCAAGTGATTCCTGTGCCTCAGCCTCCCAGGTAGCTGGGATTACATGAGCGTGCCACCATGCCCGGCTAGTTTTTTGTATTTTAGTAGAGATGGGGTTTCACCATGTTGGCCAGGATGGTCTCGATCTCCTGACCTCATGATCCACCTGCCTCGGCCTCCCAAAGTGCTGGGATTACAGGCGTGAGCCACCACGCCTGGCTGTTTATTTGCATTTCTATTAAGGAACACCTGAGGCTGGGTAATTTACAAAAAAAGAAATTTGGCTCATGGATCTGCAGGCTGTACATGAAGCATCATGCCAGCATCTGCTTTTTGACGCATGCCTCAGGAAGCTTACACTCATGGTGGAAGGTAAAGGGGAGCCAGCATGTCACATGGCAAGAGAGGGAGTAAGAGACAAGGCAGGAGGAGCCAAGATCTTTTAAGCAATTAGTTATCATATGAACTGATAAAGTGAGAACTCACTCATTAATGCGATGACACCACCACCACCACCAAGCCATTTATGAAGGATATAGCCCGTGCCCCAGACACCTCCTACTTAGCCCCACCTCCAACATTGAGGATCTCATTTCAACATGAGCTCTGCAAAGGACACACATCCAAATCATATCACCTTATTACCCAGCATCCTCATTCCTAGGTATTTAATTAAGAGAATCGAAAATGTATGTTCACGCAGAAAAATGTTTGTAGCAGCATTATGCACAATAGCCAAAGTGTGGAAACAGGTGTTCATCAGCTAATGAATGGAGAAACAAAGTTTGGTATGTTCATAAAATAGAACATAATTTAGCCATAGAAGGGAATAACACATTGTTACATGCAACAATGCAGTTACACTTTGAAGACATTTTGTTATGTGAAAGAAGCCAGACACAAAAGGCCACAGACTATCATTTTATTATATGAAATGTCCAGAATAGGCAAATCTATAGAGACAAAAAGTAAATTAGTAGTTGTCAGGGAATAGGGAAGATAGAGTATTGGGAATGACTACCAATTGGTATAACTGTTTCTTTTTTTTTTTTTTTTGGTGGAAAGGGTGAACAATGGAATGTCCAAGAATTAGTTGTGATATTACATACTGAACCATTAAAATGTACATTTAAAAATAGTATCTAAAGAAGTCTGCAATAAATAACAACAGGCACATGTGATTTTACATGCAAGCGCTACCAAATGTTCAAGGAACAGTTACTTCCAAACTTGTAAAGACTTACTAGCATAAAATGTTGAACACAGTTATCCTGTCTACTAATTTTATGACACTAGTATGACTTGATACCAAAAAAGAGAAACACCAGAAAACTCAGAAAAGTACTGCATAAAAAGTTATGATTATAGGCCAATATAATTTATCATTAATGACAATAGATGCAGTAATATTTTAAAATGTTACAAAAGGAATAAAACCCTTTTCTCTGTTTGCATGCATTTAATTATATATGTGTGTGTGCATGTATGTGAATATTTATAAAATATGATCAAATTGAATTCATCTCAGAAATGTGAGAGTTGTTTAACTTAAGAAAATCTATAAAGTATTACATTGAATATATCAAAATTTAAAATATCTGCAGGAAACTAAAATATGAAATAATTTATATAAAAGTCTAACTACATATTGCTGATTTGATAGGGATGTAAATATATATAAATACACATATATGTATATTTACATACACACATACACACCCACACATATATATATCTTGAGGATGATGATTACTTTTAGGGAGACGGCAGATAATGCATGCAGCCTATCAGGTATAAAATGATTCTTCAACTGTGTTGATTATGTTTTATTTTTAAACTGCATAATTGCTATAAAAAGTGTTGTGTTTTATCTTTTACATTTTTTATTTCTGTGTTATTTTACACCTACGTTTATATAGAAGCAAATGCACTGGTTTACCTTTTTTTAATTCTCCTGTTCTATTTTTTTTAAATCCATTAATAATAACTATACTTATACATACTAGATTTCAATAATAATATATAACTTTCCAAGCTACTTAACATTTTTACATGTACTAAGATATTCAAATTATATATTTTACTCAAAATGTGTTGATATCATTAAAAGGAGAAATGATAAACACTGTTTTCATATTCATAAAAAGAAATCTTACCCACATGCCAGTATACATTTTTCTCTATTTGTATCTAAAATGATTATTTGTGCATTGAGGTGAACAAATTATTTTAGTAGTTGGAACCACAGCTTCTCTTAAGAAGGATTTGCCTTTGATTGAGAAGAAACATCATCCTAGGCTGCTTTTAGTGAGGAAAACAAGAGTGAAAAGAAAGTATGAGCATGTGAATGGAAATAAAAACAAGGAGGAAAAATGTGAGAAGAAAACAAAGAAGAAAAGGATTGAGAGAAATGACAGAGGAAGAGCGAGAAAGAGAGAAAGCATACTTTGAGTGAGACATAAAAAGGCAGTGAGCAAAGGAAGACAAAGAGACCGATAAAAGAAGAAAGATAAAAAGAGAGATAGGGAATGTAAGAGCAGCCCCACAACATGGTAGGAAGCTGGTTAGCAGAGGAAGATGGCCAGTAAGACCTACCAAGGACGAGATGAGGAAGGACTTCTCAATCAAAGGAGTCTAACATTGCATTCTGCATTATTTGCATTGCTTTGAACTTTCTCAGATACACAATACAGTCTGATAATCTTGTTAAGTCTTGTGTGTTAGATGTGAAAAGTAAGTAGAAATATAAAAAAGAGAAACATGGTCTACCAAAAATCTCCCCCTTTGCAGAGAGTCTAGCATTCTATTAAGGACCTACTTGTCCAGAAGTTCTAGGCAATGACTTGCACAAAATGAAGAAGAACAAATACCAGGTGGATTTCTCAGGCATGGGTATGTTACACGCAAACCACACAAATGCACCCACACACACTCTCACACCTCCCTACCCACCAACAAACACAAGGATTTTTATATATATGAGAAATTGTTAATCAAAGTAGTTAGATGAATTAGGTCATATTTTGTATAAAAACAAACAGTATTTTATTTCATTTTAAGTTCTTTTTTTTTCCTGTTAAAAATTCACTTATTTAGGATTTAGATGTGTTATGGTACAAACTTCCACATGATGTGTTCTTTCAGAGTTTGCTAAAGTGAAGGGGAATAACAAAGTTATTGCAACAGTATTTTAAATACCCTATGTAAAACATTTGTCTTGATTATGTGGGAAATGCCTCCAGTATTTCAAGTGTGGAAGTTTCTATTGAATGGAAATTGCTTTGAAGTTACTTTCTAAAAAACTTTATTGATATATAATTAATAAATTAAAGTTTTATGAGTTTATGATGTACAAAGTGACATTTTGATATATGCATGCATTGTAAAACAATTACTGCAATCAATATAATAAACATTTATCACTTCACATAATTATCTTTTGTGCATGTGTGTGGTAAGATTATTTAAGATCTACTCTCAGTAAATTTCAAGTATAGAATCTCATATTGACTATTGTCACTCTGCTATATGATAGCTCTCCAGAACTTATTCATCTTGCCTAATTGAAACTTTGTACCCATTTAAATTATGGATTCTTCATTTCCAATAAGAAACCTTCACATAGCTCATCAATGAGCTCTGCTTGTGAGGCTCCAAGTGATCCATAGTCAAACCATATGTTTAAAAAGTGAGCACCAGGCTGGGCGTAGTGGCTATAATCCCAGCGCTTTGGGAGGCTGAGGTAGTTGGATCACTTGAAGTCAGGAGCTTGAGACCAGCTTGGCCAACATGGTGAAACCCCATCTCTACTAAAAATACAGAAATTAGCTGGGCGTGGTGGCAGGAACCTATAGTCCCAGCTACTCGGGAGGCTGAGGCAGGAGAATTGCTTGAACCCAGTAGGGGAGAGGTTGCAGTGAGCCAAGATCGACTGCACTCCAGCTTGGGCAAGAGTGAAAGTCTGTCTCAAAAAACAACAAACAAAACACTAAATTTTTCATTTCTGGGAATACAACTGTGTTTCAGTGTTTAGGCATTTTTAACAAGTTTATTATGTTTCTTTTAGTCATTGAAACACAGTATTACATATCCATCATTTATATTCCAGAAGGTAATTTTCCCAAAAATCTATTATAATGTTTCATTACTTTCAGTCTGGTAAAACAATATTTATACTTCCTTTTATGTCTACAGCTCTGCTTTCATGTGTGCACTTTACAGAAGTTTCTAAAGTATGATAAAAGGAAATATTTAATGTAATGTATCCCTCCTCCATAATACAATTGTTGACAAGAAGTATGAAAGAAAGGGCAAGAAAAATAAAAATAAATAATTAAAGTGTTATGTGAGTGATTTAACCAAATTGTCCGCTGATTAATACTCCTGTATGCAAGCCAGTGAATACTTATTATCATTTTCGTATACCATGAAAAATTGTACCTCACTCCAGAGAACAGCAGATAACTCTAATATATAATAGGAAGAAATATAGGAACACTTGTTTTAATTGAAAATCTCTTTGTCTTGTTTTGATTTCAAAATAGATAAACAAAATGGATATTTTCATCAAGCAATATAAAACACAGTTCTTTCAAAATAGGTAATATTAAGAAAATTATTTAAAACCTGTACTTTAGCAAAACTTCATATATAAATGCCTTTTAAAATCAGTAATATCCCAAAAGCCTACTTTGTAGGTATGAGATATTACTGATTTTTAGTAGTATAATCTACTAAAATGAAAATATTTATGATACATGAGATAAATCAGTTTTTCAGTGAACTAATGACTCTAGTCTGTGAGAATTTCCAGTTGTATGGGTATGCCTTCCATTTCTCAGAAAAGTAAGAAGGCTTGAGTTCTGTTTATTTAAAAATATCTGGAGATATAAAGTTTAAGGCATCATTGTTACTCTCTATTCTTCACTATTTCTTTTCATTCATTTATATAAATGCATACCTCTACCATTGACAATTTCTAAAAGGAAAGTACATGGGAAAATAATGAATCTTCTGTAATAAGAATGTGTACAGTTGGAGCAAGATAGCTTTTATGTGAATATAACACATAACACAAAAAAATTCCCCAGAATAATTGATACCCCAAACTAGTACAGTAGCCATTTTATAAATGTATATCTTTTTAATGCTGAGAATCGTTATTGAGATAGTGACCCTGGTAAATTGTTGACAGTAGGTGGATGTAGAGGGAGAGTATATAGAGGTAGTTATTGCTGAATAGCACCCAGGTACTAAAAGTGGAGGCAGGCAGTGTGAGTGTGTGATGTTTGATTGCAAGTATGGATGATAATTGGTAACAGAATTTTTTTCAAGGTGATGTGTCAGGGTGACCTAGCAGACAGCTGGAACACAGTGGCAGGTATTGCCAGAATCAGACAGAAGAAATATATAGTAGAGGCTTATACAGAGGCTTGAGATTACTGCCAACCCTTCTTACAAACTTAATGGAAAAAGATCAGTGTGATATGAGGCGTTAAACTAATTATGAAAACAAACACGTAAGACCAATAGTCCTTAATGTAGTGGTATGGGAGCACCTTAAGAGCTCAAAGCTTAGGTTGCAGTAGTGCAATTAACTTAATCACAACAGATGATGAAGAAAGTAGCAAAGAAAGAAGATATCATAGATCATTTAATAGTCTCTTAATGTGATAGCTCACACCCTGAGTACTGAGCTCCATTTCATTCTCAAAGAAAGTATGTATTTGAGTAGATGCTTCAAATGTAAACTTACAAGTAATGTGTTTACATTCATTAGTAAACTGTAAATGCTGAGAGAATATTGTATCTGTTTTATTTTTTCTTAGTTCTTTTATGTTACATAGTACTTGACTTATAGTGAACACTTAGGCGATATTTGTAGATGGAATTGTTATTGAAATAACAAAACTGAAATTAAACTTGAATTAAATATTATTGAATGGAAATTTCCTTTATTTGCAGTGTTTAATTTTGAAGGACATTTTATAGAGTTTGGAAAAAATAAGGTGGTAAAGGATGGAAATACTTGACATCATTGCCTATATACTTGACATGCTAACTGAATGATAGCAATTAGTTGTTAGTAATTCATTTATAAAACCAGAACTGACTGTGGCCCTACTTTTACTGGGAGCAGAGAAGATGGCACAGATTCTCTCCTGGGTAACCACTGTCTCATTAAACATAATGTACATGCTTGCTCTCTCCCTCTCTCTCACGCTTCCTCTCTCCCGTTCTCTCTCTCCCTCTCTCCCTCTCTCTCTCCTTAACATTGATGAATCAGTACTCCTCTCATAGGCTTTCTACTCCGAAGCTGGCATAGATAGCATAAAACTGAGATAAAGAGAGAGAAAAAAAGATCTTTATAAGATAAGCATATATTTTATTTTATCTTCATTACCAACACATGGAAAAGAAAGCAAGGTATAAAGTCAAAGTCGCAATCATTGTAAGTGATGGAGAGATTTACATTTTAAAACTCTTTTCATACAACATATTCAATATATAATCATATGTCACACATTGTGCAACATTGAATATATTCTACTGGAAAATATTCTACAAGGAAAATATCCTCTCTCTGTGTAGAAAATTGATTAGCTTTTCAAATTCTGTATTTTAAAATTGTACATCTATTAAATGAAAGCTGTGATGAGATGCTTATAATTAATTCAATGACATAAAGTATTTTTTTAACATACTGACTGTGCTTATGCCACTCTCAAAGCAAAGAGCTGGTATTTATTTATTGTAATGTGGTTTCATTGACACTAAGAAAGAATGCTATTGCTTTTCCATTTGTTTGGTAATATCCTTGTCAATGGGAAATTTTTGTTTTAAGTATATTCCACATGAAATTTTAACTAAATCTTGTACTTTTGTTTATTTTCTGTCAACTCTAGAACGACTAAAAATAATCTTGTTTTCTTTGTTAGATTTTATAAAAGCTAAGTAAAACAGCAATTTGAATGCGTTATGATTGACATAATTCAGATAGGAACCATGCTGCTTTCTGCCTTCTCAAAGGGTATGTGAGTTTTATAACAATGTTTTATGGAAAATTAGAGCTTTTAAAGTTATTGTATTTCCTCTTTAGTCATGCAAACGACATCTCCAACTGACTGAGAATGGTCATTAGGAAATTGCATTTTAAAAAATTAAAAAAGAAATTAAGCAAAATCAAGATTTTGCTTAAATTAAGATTTACGGAAGAAAAGTATAGTATCTACTAAAAGAATGTCTTAGGAAGCACAAATTAAATCAACAAAAAAAAAATCATTGTGTGAAAGTAAAATAACTAGAAATATACCTTAAAATGTGAACAAGACCTGTGGTTTAAAATCTCTATTTTATCCCTGATTGTATAAATGTGAATTTGAATTATGTTTAGAACTTAATGGACAGAGTAGGATCAGCAGAAGCTCAAGAAATCTTGATGAGTTCCAATTTAAGAATATAAGACACTACAAAAGGTCATGCTTTCCAGGAAGAGCATAGCACTCTAGTATAATTTAAAGATATTTATTGATAATAGTCTGAAATGTTTCCAATATAATAAGTGTTATAACCTTTGTACCATTCATAAACTAGTTGGGATTTTTCTACAAAATGTCCCCAATACCATAACAAATTTTTCTAGACATTGAATTCTCTATGTATGTGATCATGCATATTTATGAACTGTAATGTGATGTGGCTGGGCACAGTGGCTCACACCTATAATCCCAGCACTTTGGGAGGCTGAGGTGGATGGATCTTTTGAGGTCAGAAACTTAAGACCAGCCTGACCAACATGGTGAAACCCTGTCTCTATTAAAAATACAAAAATTAGCCTGGCATGGTGGTGGTGGTGGTGGATGCGTGTAATCCCACCTACTTGGGAGGCTGAGGCAGGAGAATCCTTTGAACCTCAGAGGAGGAGGTTGCAGTGAGCCAAGATTGTGCCACTGCACTGCAGCCTGGGCAACACAATGAGACTCTGTCTCAAAAAAATAAAAATAAAATAAAATAAAATGGTAATGTGATGTGTTCTCTGAAAATAGATCCACCACACTCTATTAGTGAAGAATAAGGGTATGCTAATCTCTTTTAGTTTTTATGATAAAGTGAATTCTATTCAAGAATCAGTAGGTACCTTGGCAATATGTACCTTTTAATAATGAACCAAATAAGTATATTAGGACTCAATTCCTTTACAACAGTATGGTATTCTAAAAGCAATTAAAATATTAGGTTGGTGCAAAAGTAATTGCAGTTTTGAGATCAAGCGATAATTTTCAGGGAAGTGCAGCTTGGGATATGTGTTTCTTAGTCAGTGATATAGTTAGTAAAATTTTATGAATTATCACTGTTAGCCTTTTGTTATTTTTAGCTTTAAAGAAACTGTTCAGTGTATTTTTATTCTAAGAGAAAGACAAGCTAGACAAATGGAAGAATGTGTTGTAATCTATAGATGCCTTGACAGAAAAGGAGATTCATAGCTAGTAGGCATAGTAATAGTGTTAACAGCAGCAACAGAAGCAATAGCAATAGCAGGAACAGGAGTGATTTTTTTTTTCTTTTTTAAATTTTAATAGATAATCAGCTATTAGTGCCAGATGTCTTCCTCTGCAGGTAAAGGCCTCTCCTTCATTTCATCTAGAGCTTGCCAGGGAAACAGTATAATGAAGTGTTTCTGCAATCAGACTGACAGAATTTCCAATTTCTACCTCTTTCACCTAATAAGCTGCTTTTTGTTTTGTTTCATTCACATGGCCCTTTCACTTCTCTAGGTTTCCCCAGCCACATAACAAATAAAAAGAATAATACAACCTGACTCATTAGGTTGCTGTGAGGACTAAATTAGAAAACACATTTAAGGTACTTAGAACATGCTTGACATATATGAATCACAGAAAGAAAAAAAAAAGCTTCCTTTTATCATCCCTTCTTTTATAGTTAAGAAAACTTAAATTTAGAATACTTCAATAACATTTTATATCACATAACTAACAAGTCGCAAAATCAGGATTTACTCCAAGTTCTCTATGGTTCTAGAATGCAAGTAACATTTCATTCAGTATGGCAATTGTAGGGTTGAGTAGTATGAATCATTTAAGACATGTCTAGTTTAGCCATTGTTTAATGATCTGTTTTTTAATAGTTTTGCTCAAAATTTTCATAAAGGAATTAAGAATACATTCCTAGACCCAACGTGGAGTGAGGATAGTGTATCTTGCACTAAACAGTTAAACACGAGTGCATATGTACACACACAGCAATGTATAAGAATTACATAATATAATACTGATGTGAAGTTAAATGATTTGGAGCTCAAGCAATAACCTACTTCAAATAAATAAAAATAGACTACTTTGGCTATGTGGATCTATGTTATTTTTTTTTTTCATTCAAAATTTCTTCATGTAGAATCCTTTTTTAAAACAATAAGTGTTTTAGAGTTAAGAGTCTATAAAATGTGTATAATATATCAGAAAATGAGTAATATTCCTGAGGTCACATAGTGAGAAATTGAAAAATATTGTACTTAAACCTGGGAATTTTGACTGCTGGCCTAGTACTTTTTAACTAAACTATCTTCTCTAATGGAATTACCCTTCAAAAGCCAAAGTATTGACTTTTGGGAAATCAACGATGTAACAGAATTGGATATTGTATACGATGCAGTATTTTGGCATATTTAACTTTCCCAATAAATATATAAATAGCTCTCTTTCAATTAGCAGAACTCTCAAAATGCTTGAGAGATAAAGTCCCATTTGCTACTTTACCATATCTTATCTGGGCACCCCAGATCTTGCTTGCATGTTTGAGAATTAGCTATAATCTTTATATGCGCACACATGGATATTTGTGTAAGTATGTATGTACGTATGCTGATGAGTAATACAAGAGAAACAATTTGAATGAATTTAAAATTGCTTTCAGATAAAAAATGATACACTAACTTTCTGGCTTATTTAAAACATCAAAGACACACAAATTTACCAATATTTGTAATCCTTTCCACTTCGAGGCATTTGCAGGCCAACACCATTAAAGCTTAGTTTCTTTCTTTCTCTACTTCATTATGTTTGTAATATCTTTTATCTTCTTTGTAAAACAAACTTTCTCTACACAGATGTTCCAAGAAATGGGCATTTATGGAAGATTATGGACTCAATGATAAAGAGGTACAGAGCTGCAGAAAGAAGGAAATGGATTGATAACATTATTTTATAATTTTCAATATTTAAGTCCTTGTAACTTTTCTTCATTTTATTCTTAATACATTAACTCCTTATATCAGCACTTGTATTATTTTCTCAAAATTATTATTTAAAAATAACCTATTACAGAGAAATTAAGAATTGGAAAAGAAGGTACTGTGTTCTAGAAATTAATCTGAGTATCTTTACCAGTGTGGAGATCACTGTCAATCTTCTCAAATAATTCTTAAAACAAACAAAACCCAGAATTGATTATATAGAAAATATTTACAAGTTTCTATTCATTCATTTACTTATTTATCCAAAAGACATTTTAAAAATATCTACCCTTGTTGATATTTTATAACAAAATTAAGTAAATAGCAATGACTAAGATAAAACTGTCCTCAAGGAAGTCACAGTTGGTAGTAGAGAAACAGAAAGGTCAGAGAGGTGCAATAGAGTGTGTCTTAACTGTTAAGGTCACTGCAGGGTGCTTGCAGACAACAATAGAAGGAACTTAGATTTTGACAAAGGTGGTGCACCTGTCATTAGGAAAGATTTACGTCAAATGTCACGCATTATTTTCACTCTACTTATGAGACAGATTTGATTCCTGCTGTGGTCTGAATGTTTTTAACCCCCTAAAGTCATGAGTTAAAACCCTACCCCTGTATTGATGGTATTACAAGATGGGGCGAGGAGATTAGGACATAAGCGTAGAACCTTTGTGAATGGGATTAGTTCCCTTATAAAAGAGGCCCCATGTGAAAATACAGTGAGAAGGTATTGTTTATGAAATAAGAAATGGGCCCTTACCAGACAATGAATGCACTGGCACCTTTCTCTTGAATTTCCCAGCCTCTAGAACTGCGAGAAATAAATTTCAGTTGCTTACAAGCCACACAGTCTATAATATTTTATTTTAGCATCCCCAAAGCACTAAGACAATATCAGATATTCATTTTCATGAACTTAAAAGAGTATTATCAAAACTTTGATTCTAATACCAAAGAGGTTAGTACCAAAACTCAGATGACCTCATGTAAACAGGAAATTTGGCTAATTCATGATTCCTTTGAAAATTTGAATATTCAAATGTTCTAGGGTACAAGATCTTCTGTGTCACCATCGTCTCTTCTCTGCATTCAATACTTATAAAACTATTTATTTTCAGTATTTACTCATGTGCTTGTACTTATGCTGAAAACTTTAAATGCACTATTTCATTTTAATCTTCACAACAGCCTTAAATACTAAATATAACTATGATTCTTATTTTAAATGAAGGAAGCACATTGATGAGTTAAATAATTTGCTAAATTTTAATTTCAGTGACTAGTGAACGCAGGATTTAAACCCAGGTAGGCTGATTTCTGAGCCTTTGGTCTTAAATCACTGTATAGAATGTCATTAACCATGGCAGTATATCACTTCTCTTGATACTAACATAATACTGGTCAGCTTTTATCGTTTGTTCTGAAATGCATTTGGCATGAAGTAATAGATTATAAAAGATTAACACTGTCCATTTGAATTTTTTATCTTGGCTTAATGAGATTTAGAAGACAAAGTAACTAGTAAGCCTTAAAGAGTAGAAAAAATAAATAAACATAATTATAATATTCACAATAATGGGAGACAACCATCACTTTTATTTGAATCTAATATTATGTCTCACTAATGAGACTAAAGGAATGTTTATATTTATTACTTAGATAAACTTATAAAATAATAATACTGAAATAGTAATACAATTATATTTACCAAAAATATTTCACTGCTTAGGTTTATTCAGTTTAAGAAATATTGTTTGCTTTATATGTTTGTGTCGAAAGGTTTAAGGTTGACTGTAAAAATCTTAACAATGAATTGTTTTGTGAATGAAATTGATATAACTGGCCAATGACCAGTATAAATTTTATTATCATAGTTCTAATGCTGTTTATGATTGTTTTCCAGATGTTATTAGGCTGCATTGAATCATACATACTTCATCAGAAATTCATGCCTAATGCTCAATGACATATTAAGAAGGCATTATCATTTTCCTTTATTGAAGAAACAGAGATTAGATTCAAGGAGACTGTAGCAGCTGGAATTTGTGGAGTTATGGACAGTAGGGAAATACATAGATAAAGAGATCCAGAGAACTGAAAAGACCTTTGAATCTATTGGTAAATACCAAGGCATGCATACACAGGGTGAAACTCCATGAGGTTGTTAAAGAATGACCCAGGAGCTGTGTGTTGAACAATGCTGCTGGGTCATAAGATTTCAAGATATTTGAATTCTAACCATCCAGTGTGAAAAGTCCTCATAAACACTAACAACATTCAAAAGAGACATTAGAAGAATTGTGCTTTAGTGAGATGACTGAAATAGTTCTGAAATAAAGGTAACTCTGCCTCCAACAAAAGTTACAAACAAGTCAGGAAAGGGTTAAGGTAATCTGCAAATAGATTAGCTTCCTGCCAGAACAAAACTCAATACTTATTTAAAAGAAAAAAAAAAAAAGCATTATAGTGATGCAGCATTAAAAAAATACAGAAAAGTGATGTGTAGCTTCTGATTTAAAAAATTACTAGATATATCCAACATCAGAACAGTGTGAACTAAAACCAGGAGAAAAATCAGTATCCGGAAAGAGATCCAGAAATGGTAAGATTATGTCATTAGTAGACATGATCTCTAAAGTAGCTATCACAGATCCGCTCACAAACTTAAAGGGAAACATAAACTGCTGAGAAAAGAAATGGGAAACATAAAGCTAGGTGAAACTTCGAAAAGTGAGCATAAATTTTGTGGACTGAGAAATTTGCTGACTGGAGTTAATTCCAGATAAGATATTGCAGAAGAAAATATCAGTGACTTTGAAGACATAACAAATCCAATCTAAACTAAAGCAGAGAGCAAAAAAGTTGGAAAAGTATTAGGTGACTTCCAGTGGCCTGTGAGACAATATCAAGTGGTCTACCTTTCATACTCAGAGTCACACAATGAGAAGTCAGAAAAGAAGAGATAGAAAAAATATTTCAAGAAGTAATGACAAAAATTTCCCAAAGTTGGTAAGTTACAAAGAATAGCCAAATTTATAGTCACACCGAAGCATTTTACCACAGTTCCCTCGGTAACTGATAGATCATCAAGATAAAATTGAAGACTACACAGCTTCTGCCTTTTTTTTTTTTTTGCTGAGATGGAGTCTTGCTCTGTCACCCAGGTTGGAGTGCAGAGACAATCTCCACTCACTGCAAGCTCCTCTTCCCAGGTTCACCCCATTCTCCTGCCTCAGCCTCCCGAGTAGCTAGGATTACAGGTGTGAGCCACCACACCCGGCCAGCTTCTGCCTATTTCTAATGGGACACTGCTCTGGGGAAGCCAGTAACCATGTAAGATGTTAAATTATCCTAAGACTGCCATCTGGAGAGTCCACTTGTAGGCATTTAAAAGCTTCAGATGATCTCCCAGCAGACAGCCTGATGAACTCACAGCTGTGTAGAGTGAGCCATATTAGATGTCAGCCCAATTGAACCTTCATGTTGCTGTAACACCAGCCAGTAGTTGGAAATTATCCCATAATTAAACTCAATTAAGAAGCACCCAGCCTGAGCTCTTCAAATTCCTGACCCACAAAATAAAATTGTTTAGAGCTGCTAAATTTTGAGATATGTTCATCTGCAGAAATTGATAATTGGAACACTAATTAAATTTATAATTAAAACTTTTTACACACACACTTTCACAGTTTCTAGGTTGAGATGGTTCCATTGATAAATCCCGCTAACAATTTAAAAAGCAAACATGCAAGCACTTTCAGAAATCGTAATAAAGAACTCAATTTCTATCTTACTTCATTTTGATATAAAACCTGATAAAGACAAGACATGATATTAAAAAAAAGTTAATCTCAGGTTTGTTCATGAATGTGAAAATCCTAAAAAAAATTAAGAAACAATATCAAGTGATAGATAGATAGATAATAAACATATAAATATGCCATGAGCAAACTGATTCTTCTCCAGGAATGCAACACTGTTTTGACATTGGAAAATCAGTTGTAACTCAACATATTAACTAAATAAAGGAAAAAAAATTGATTATCACAATCAATTCAGGACAATATGCATGATAAAATTCAACATGGTTCATGGTAAACTATCCTGGCAACTAGTATTCTTCAATTTCTGTTGGGAGTGTAATTATATTAGCTACTGGGGAAAAATATTTCGACATTGTCAAATGTGCACATATGCTTGTCCAGTGGCCCCACATTTTACCTTCCAGTTTTATACTCAATATACATGCACATAAACAATAAAATTCATTTACATAATTTTGTGTTTCACGATTTGAAATCTCAATTTGAAAGCAATTGAAATGTTCATCAATATTTGAATGAATAAGTATGTTGTGTATTATTCATGCAGTAAAATACTACATAGCAGTAAACATAAATATATACCAGTAGAACAGGGATTAATATCACAAGAAAAATGTTGAAAGATTAAAAGTCAGAATTGAGGAAACCAGAGAGATGGTATCATGAGAAGGACTCAACCCCATGTTGCTGGCTTTGAAGATGGAGGAATGGTGCCCTGAGCCATAGAATGCAGGTGGTTTTTAGAAGCTGGGAAAGGCAAGGAAACCATTGCAGAAGGAATACAACTTACTGACTCTTCAATTTTAGCCCAGTGAGATCCACTTCTGTCTTCTCACTTTCAAAATTGTAAGATAATAAATTTGTTTTGCTTTAAATCACTAAGATTGTGGAAATGTGTTACAATGATAGAAATATATGTTATCAAGCTGTGCATTATTTATACACTTTTTTAAATTATTTAACATTTTCAGTATAAGTATTCTACATATACATACCTATATTTTGTATTATCTGAGAAAGCTCAACTACCGAAAGCACTGAAGTGTCCAGAAATCAACGTTTAACAGTAAAATTGAGTTAATTTTTTGAAAAATTATTTGGATAAGAAAGATTACCAATATCAGTGAGAAGAAAACGTGTCTGGTTATTTCCAAACACCGCATAGTAAGCCTAGTAATGACCCATAAAATATATCCATATCTTAAAGATGTGACTGATTTAAGGATCTTGAGATAGGGAGAGTGTCCTGGGTTATCTAGATGGGTTCAATTTAATAACCAGGATCTTTATAGGAATGAGTCAGGAGGGTCAGAGTGGAGAGAAGGAGATGGTACAATAGAAACAGAGGTCATAGTGACCATAATTCAAGGACTGCAGGCAGCCTGTAGAAGCTTGAAAAGTCATGGAAACAGATAATCTCAGTGCCACCAATAGTAACACAGCTCTGGGAATTCATTTAGACTGAAGAATACCAGAACTTCAAGATGATAAAACTGTTGTTTCAAGCCAGATTTGTGGTAATTTGTTATAGCAACCAGGGGATATGAATAAACCCACCCCTAGAATTAGGAGAAGTGCCCAGTGCCAAATTAATTGCTTTCTTGGAGGTGTCTTCTAATTGAGTTTCAGTCTACAGATTGTGAATTCTGGCCAACAAGTTTAACATAACTGACATTTTTAGGCAGTTGGCAAGAAGTTTTTTCCCCACCTACTCTCCTGACCTCAGATAAAATTAAATATCTACTGGAGTATTTGGACACATAAATATAATGAGCTTTGAAAACACAAACACTGCCTGGCACGGCAGCCCTATGGCCTAGTATAAAATTAATAGGTAAAAAGGTGTCTGCCTTTAAACTTTAAGAACTTCTTGGCCGGGCACGGTGGCTCAAGCCTATAATCCAGCACTTTGGGAGGCGAGACGGGCGGATCCGGTCAGGAGATCCGGTACCATCCTGGTAAACACGGTGAACTCCCGTCTCTTACTAATATTACAAAATTAGCCAGGCGAGGTGGCAGGGCGCCTGTAGTCCCAGCCTACTCGGGAGGCTGAGGCAGGGAGAATGGCGTAAAACCCGGGAGGCGGGAGCTTGCAGTGAGCTGAGTCTCGGCCATGCACTCCAGGTCCGGGCGACAGAGGCGAGACTCGCCTCAAAAAAAAAAAAAAAAAAAAAAAAAAAAGAAATTCTTTAGAACTTTTTCTGGATAACTTAGTAGTGGAGCTTCATGAAGCACTTGCGTTGAGCTAATGGAACCTTTGATATCTTGCGAATGTACATTGTTTTTCAGGAATCGTGATGAAATATCTCTTACTCTACATGGGACAAAAGAGTGTCTACTTACTGAGACTGACAAATAATAAATTTGGGGGTGATTTTAAAAAATTTAATGTAAGTAAGTTAAGACTTCTAACTCATCAGGGGAAAATATTTCATTGGCCTTTAAATGTTGTGCTTGAATCTTGTTGGATTTTTACTTGCAAAGGAGGTTATAGTTAAGCCTTTTTTTTTTTCCTGAGAATTTGACAATATAAAGAAGTTTATATTCAAATTTTGACTTTTTAGTGAATTATTGCCATTAATTTTTTAGAGTGCTTGCGTATTTATCATTAGTCCTTTGGTGAAATACTGATGGACTATGCTTTCCAACATGGCTAAACAAAATATAAGATGAGAAATAGAATAAAAAATAATTTTCAGACCTGGATACAAATTGTTATTGAAATTTATTCAATTAATACATTAATTTGACCCATTTCAAAGCTTTTTTGTGTCTAAAATTCATTATACCTATTTGTAGTCCCCAGAGTGAGTATCAAAAAGCCAGCCTGATCTAGTGAAGAAAAACAATGTTCTGTCTTGGCCCATATTATTATGGGAAGAAATATATATTGACCTCCCTGGAGTTACTTTAAATATTTTCTTAATTTGTTCAGAAATCAGATGGGAAAAAAACATGTTATTTTTATAACTCCTCTGACCTCCCAAATTTCCTGTACTGTGCATTGACAAGGTAGAGGAGTCACAGGAACTCTTGTGGGCTGTCAGTGCAAAGTAAATATATACAGCCGTTCTAGGAAGCAACCTGAAAGCACTTAATACACTTATACTTTATTACCTAGGAATTCAAATTATGGGAATAATCTAGAGAAACTTTCATTTGTCCAAAAGTGGACATGCAGGAAGATATTTACCACAGCACTGTTTGCATTACTAAGTTGCTAGGGGTTATCTAGGTGTCTATTTTAAGTGAAGCGTGCTCACGTTTACTGGTGCAGTGCTTTTTAGAAGTCAGAAGCAATGAATTAGATGTTTATACAGCAACATGGAAAGATCTCAAAAAGATAATGTTAAAATGAGAATAGTAAGAAAGGTTATATTTTTACTACTGTTTTATTTATATTAAAACTACATATGTGAAATTACATTGTGTACAATTTAGGATATATTTAGACACTTGAAAATATATATAAGGCTGGGCGTGGTGGCTCATGCCTGTAATCCCAGCACTCTGGGAGGCCGAGGCGGGCGGATCACAAGGTCAGGAGATCGAGACCATCTTGGCTAACACAGTGAAACCCCGTCTCTGCTAAAAAATACAAAAAATTAGCCGGGCGTGGTGGTGGGAACCTGTAGTCCCAGCTACTTGGGAGGCTGAGGCAGGAGAATGGCATGAACCTGGGAGGCGGAGCTTGCAGTGAGCCGAGATCGCGCCACTGCACCCCAGCCTGAGCGACTGAGCGAGACTCCGTCTCAAAAAAAAAAAAAAAAAAAAA
>NW_016805195.1:375213-399911 GCF_001698545.2 Rhinopithecus bieti | reverse complement strand
AAAAAAAAAAAAAAAAAAAAAAGAAAAGAAAACACATATATATATATGAAAAGTAGGTACATATGAGATGGGAGATTAGAAAGTGTTAGTTGACAACATAGATCCCTGGGTCTCACACTGCAGACTCATATTTAGCACATTGAAATTCGAACCTAGGTATATGTATTTTTATAAAACAGATTTAATATTTTTATGGATTCTAAAGTTGAGAATTATGGATAAAGTGATTTTTCAATTAGGAAACTGCTTTCTTCCAATTACTGAAGATTTTCATGCTATAGCTTAATGTGCTTCCAACACTACTCACCTTTCCAGTATATCTCTTCAGCTGAAGTTTTACTGATTCTTTAAAGTACAACTCAAAGACTGCCTTCTCCAGGAAATCTTCTTAATTTCCCTCAGTCTGAAAGTTGTGTTTCCCACCTTTCAGTACTAATTGTGGTGTTAGAAAGTTATCTTATGACACATTTAACATTTTAAATGCATTATAGTAATTTGGCTGTATGTTTTTTTCACTTTCCGAATAGAAAGTTTATTGAAAGAAGGAATGGTGCCTCAAATATCCAGCTTCTACAATACCTCAAACATTATAGATAATCAATAAATAACTTTATTAAGTAGATTAATGAAAGAATTCACTAATACCTATATACGGCATCTACATATATCCATTTGGTATTTTAATTGTCTATAGATAATTTATTGGTGGGGATTTTGGCTAATAAGTATGTTATGTTGAAAATACCATTTTAAACTATACATATTTTGAAATAAATTTGCTTGTTTTCAACTAAATATTGATCTAAGTAACTTTATGTATAAAACTTATGTATAATATTTCTTAAAAATACATTACTTTGTACGAGAGTTTTGGGATTGTTTCAACTTTGGAAAGAATAAATGCATTTATTCATAGAGGCATAACAGCAGTAAGATGCTAAGATAAGTGAAGACAGTAAGGGAAATATGAGGATTGCTTCAAAATAGGAAGAGCACACAAGAACAATCGGGAAAAAAAAAGCATTTAGAAAGTTTAATTTGCATTGGCTATAATTAAAAATAACTTTCAAAATATTTAACACTTGGAAAGACACAGGCATAAACCAATCAGAATAGAAGCAGTCCATAGCACGGAATCATGATCCTGGAGGCTTTGAGTGTGTATGTGTGCCAGGCATAACTATTTTAATTTCCAGATTTGAGAAAATTCAGATTTGACCAAAATGTAAGCCAAGAAAGGGGGTAGCAATCGCACCAGTAGCTATCTGCCAACTGCTGTAAACACTGTTTTTATTTGAGTAATTTGTATAGCTGTACCAATGCATATGGGCTGAATAGCAAAACTGATTATGATTAATAACAATAAAAAGGTGACATGGTGAAGTAAATGAAGTTATATATATATATATTTCACAATCACATTGTTGCAAGGTTGATGACATTTTTTGGACCAACCTATATAGCTAGCCAGCTAGGTGTTCTGGAGTCCATGTGCACTCTGCCAAATCTGGAATCTCAATTGCAGTTTGGTACCATCTTATAACTGTTGATAGCTTTGGATTATAGACTGATGGGGACAATTCTGTACTCAGTATCTGCCTAGGACTTCCAGGAAAGTAGCCACTATTCCTATTATTGGCTATCTACTTATTCAGCACAACCTTAGATGAATCAGCTGAAAATATAGTGAGGATATAGATACTCATCTTCTACCTTTCATATTCCCAAGGTGCATTTACTTCCCCATCCCTCACCATCTTCTGTATATCACTTCTCTCCTCAAAGAACATATAAATATCAGCCACCACTTGAGTCTGTTCAAGGAACAGCAATCAAAATATCTTTTGTTTGCATTCATATTACTGTGAGGATAAAATTAGATGGCAAACTGGGTCCTCATATGTAAATGATACCCTTATTAAAAACCTAACCTGATGCTGTGGTATAAAATAAAAGCATGGGTAAAAGGAGTTCCTATCCACTCCCATCTCTAAATTTCTAACTGAATTTTAGAAAGACAGTTAACATCTATACACTTTAGTTTCTTCATTTATAGTAAAGAATAAGACTGCTAAATGCATTTTTGGTAAAGTCAAATAATTTTATATTTAATTTTTCTCTAGTTAGGTAATCTTCAAGTCTGCTTTCTTGCCATTTCACATGATTTGCAATGATTTTCATTATTATTATTATTTTAAAATTTGTTTTCAGTAAAATCACTGTAGGCCAGTCTGCCAACTTTCAGACATCTTAAGAAAGTTCAACAGGGATAAAAGTTACATAGAAGGTATTAATCTGAAACTTTTAACTTCATTTTTTTCTCAAGATATTAAACTCTCCAAATTTTAGTTTTCATATTGCTGCTCAAAAGAGTGATATTCCTCAGCCTTTCTAATAGCTAAATATGGCCAAATTGTCCAGGCAACTTCTAAGTCGTGACTTTGATAATTAGAGAAGCATGTTCTTTTCCTCTCCTCTAGTATCTCTGTTGGATGAAATACAGACATTCATTGGAGCTACCTTAGATCACACAGATGAGAGTGACACTCTAGGATAGCTGAACAAAAAGATAAAGAAGACTGTGTCTGTAATGATTTTACAGCATTTCCTCATCATTTTGGGGCTTAATACATGAGAGAAAAAAAAAACTTGTTGTTTTATTGTCAATTGTCTTTTAAGTAATTTTTATTTACTTGGTTCTATGATAATCTCATGCGTATGGTATAATTGGAACAATTTACCGATTATATATGACAAGCACTGTAAGGAATTGACAAGGTGATATGATCCACAGTAAATGGCGGTGAAGATGGCATTTAGGAAGGGAGATGGTAGAAACCTTAGTGGAGATTGTCTTACAAGGGTAGATAGAAAATGTCAACTTTCTTTGAAGCAAATCTGAGAAGGAAGGTCTGTGAAACCTTTTTTTTTTTCAGTGCTCCTCTTTATTATTATTATTATTAAATTTTTCTAAGAAAACATTTAAACAATTGCATTTGATCATTTTGGATACATTATTTGTAGTTAAATAGAATGCTGAATATATGCATTGTACTTTGCCACATTCAGATAATTTTGAAAATAAATGACTTTGCCACATTCAGATAATTTGAAAACAAATGACTTTAATGCATTTTGGCTTTTAAGAACTAAGCCAAATTATAGAAACACATGAATGAGATCAAGTGTTTGAAGTGATGGATAGACTAATTACTCTGATTTGTTCATTACATAATTTATACATGTATCAAAAAAACCACACTCTGCTCCATAAATGTGTACAGTTGTTAGTACTGATTAAAAATCAATAAAACTTTAAACAGATGTTAAGAAGATAAGGTAATGAATATGTTAACTGACCTAATTTTATCATTCCACATTGTATACGTATATTAAAACATCAGAGTATTCCATAATGTCATAAAATTATGATTTGTCAATTAAAATAATATTAATGTATTTTAAGTAGAAACCATAAAATTCGTACACTGAAATATTCTAATAGTTTCCTTTCTTGGCCTATATTTACTTTAGACTTTTGTTTCTTAAATCAGAAGTATGTAGGCAGAATTTCATGCTTTGCCTGGAAAAGTGATGGCTCCCCCTTCCCCAGGCCTAAATCACTCAGATAGACTGTCTTTTTTCTTCCTCCCTGCCTTCAGTCTTTCTCATGATCATCCCAGGAGAGTGGAACAACAGTCTGCAAATAGGTTAGAAATCTCTTTTCTTTGGTGACTTCCTTAAGTTATATACTGTCTGATCAGTCCATATTTAGCCTTAGAAATTCATTAAAAATTATATTGGGAGGCCAAGGTGGGTGATCATGAGGTCAGGAGATTGAGACCATCCTGGCTAAAACGGCAAAACCCTGTCTCTACCAAAAAAAAGACAAAAAAATTACCCAGGCATGGTGGCAGGTGCCTGTAGTCCCAGCTACTCGGGAGGCTGAGGCAGGAGAAAGGCATAAACCTGGGAGATGGAGCTTGCGGTGAGCCTAGATGGGGCCAACTGCACTCCAGTCTAAGTGATAGAGCGAGACTCCGTCTCAAAAAAAAAAAAAAAAAAAAAGTTGTAACCGTGTTCCTATCTACTTCCTCAGTGACCCTGCTTTCCTCCCATGTCTGTCACATGTAAGCCAGTACACATGCCTGGACTCTCCTTGGGGAAGTTTGGCTTCCCTGAAATTCTAGCTATAGGTTCGTCCTATAATGTCATCTTTTTTATGGTTTCAAGGAAAATGTTAATTTTATAGATCACCTTGCTTTATATTATCATTTGGTTGGGAATGATGGACTTTGCAGCTTTCTGCATCCTAAGGTTCAGTGGGAAGTTTAACTCATTATTAACATGGATTTAGATTGTATGCTTTCAACTTATTCTTAATTAATACGTAGGATCCTAGAATGTTCACAAGTTTTGTTTCTTTGTTGAGCTCAAAAACTTTTACAAGCTTGATTTCTTTTATGTATCTCCAGAAAAAAATGAAATTCTTTCTAATCATTTATTTTACTTTTCCGCTATAAGATAACGTGCCACTGTTCCCATCTGCTAATTTTAACCCCTTATTTTACATATACTTATTAGATAGCAATGAACTTAGTATGTTGCATAACCATGTAACCAGCCCAGAAGGCTAACATGCCCATCCAATTACAGACTTCATCTTCCTATGCATTCTTTCAACGTGAATACAGGTTTGTTTTCCCAGATTCTGATTAATAATTAAATTCTTCACTATAACAAAGCCTTATTTTAAAAATTCAGAATACTTGGATGGAGTCCTGCCTTTATGCCTAGCCAGTATTGGTGATTTTTCACTCAGAGCAAAGTATAGTTCCCATATTTTTAGCTTGTCTCCAAAATTATAATCAATTAGCATTTTACCTCAGACTATGGATAAATCACTTCTCTTATTCAAGCATTGCTTCACAGTACAGACCCCTTGTGACAAGTCTAAACTAATGTGGATGATTCCTCTGATATCATTCTTGGATAAGTTAATGTCCTTATTACTACATATTTTTATATTTGAAATTGGTTTGCCATCCATTGCAAAAACCCACACAAAGCCTTCATTTAGTTTAGTCCTAATTGCTAGGGTCATTTCAAAATACCATTGAAGGATAGTTATGACATTTCTATTGTAGGTGCAGGTTTTATGATTAAAACTACCAAGAGCTACCTATCAGAGCCCTCTGAAGTCAGGACAGGGCATCAGATCCTGATACAGACCATCCCAACTTAAAAAATTTCAATATATATTTGTTTGCTGAATTAAAGATTGCGTCCACGCAGAAGGTTACTTTCTATCATGTTATATTAAAATATTATCATTTTCCTCTTACAAATTTTTTTATCTCTACAGTCATGGTCTCAAATGTTACCCTAGGCTTGGGGTTGAGATATTCTAATTTTTTCCCTCTAAAAAATAGAAATGTATTTCTTCCCTCAATGAGGGAAATGTATTATTCCCTCAATGAGGGAAATGTATACTTCCCTTAATACTTACTAGTCTTCCTTTTTTTTTGCAAGAAAATATGTTTTATACTTAAAATGAAAATAAAATATACTAACTTTTGATGATAAGGTAGAAAGTATCATCATCTGCTCTCTTACATCTTAAATTACAATACTTCTTAAATTAATTGGTTTTATGTGCTGATAAATTAATTCTATATGAAAACCATCTACTTTTCCTTAACTACCTAAGTTTGAGGACATCTCTATAATAATTATATTAGGTTTTTTTAATATTGCTATTTAATCTCATTATAAAACCTCTACTAAGTCATGCTGTGTAAGGTAGCACGCTATAATGTGGACCGCAGTGGAATGGAGAATAAGGAGTAGATTTTCAGACTGTGGTTCAGAGTGGCCATGAAGTTGACTTAATTAATGTTGAGTTAGTTAATGTTTAATATTCTGATTCAACTCAAAGTTCAGAGTCAGTATTAATGGAAAAACAAGATCAGAGGGGACAGATATTTGGGAAATAAAATCAGCAGAATGTGGAGTTGGATTTAATGTGTGCCCTGAGAAAGAAGAGGTATCAAGAATGCCTCCTAGCATTCTGATTTGCAAACGTGAATGGCTTACGGGACTCCTCCAGTGCTGCTTTGCCAGCCAGAAATCTCTGTAGCTGCACTACCTCTGTCCAGGCCTCACTGGAGGACCACTGGCCTCGCTCTGCCTGCTTGGCCCAGTAGTCTGTGCGTGGCTCGCACCTGCTTGGATCCTGTCCCCACAGAGGCTCCACTGGCAGCTCGTAGCTAGACCAGGCATGCCACAAGTGGCTTCCATGCTGGGCACTGTCCTCTGGACAAGAGGAATGCAGTGGTACCCAAAAACTCAGAGATGTCAGCAATCACAGAGCCCCAAGGGGTGTTACAGCTTTTACTTGGCTAGTCCTGAGGTTCGAGCCCCCAAGAGATGTCACAGCTCTTCACTCCTGTAGCTCAGTGAGTGGGAACGAGTTACAGCTTTTTTTCCCATTTCATGCAGTGAGTGGGAACATGTTACAGCTGGTTCTGGGTTCTCATCCTGTGACCAAGAGGAATAAGGTGTGTGGACTCTGGAGAGTGAGTAAGGCAGAGAAGAACTTTATTGAGTGACAGAATGAAAGCTCTCAACTCTGAGAGGGGACTTGAGAGTGGGTAGCTGTCTGTGTAGCTGAGTCTGAGGTTTTTATGGGCTTAGAATGGGGAATGCATGTTGATTGGTCTGTGGGTGGTCTTTGGAAAAGACACCATTTGAATGGCTAAAAGACATCATCCAGAAGAAACCAATCGAGAGAAAGGGTAAGGCAGGGATAGAAGTTCTTACTCTGGTTATGGACTCAATATGGAACTGGCAGTTCAGTTTTTAGGCTACAAACTGTCTTTGGCTTGATGGTCAGGTTTCACTGGAGGCTCTTCCCTGTCTGCCTAGGAATTTGTCTATGTCCTGTCACTATTAGATGGACATGGTTGCCCATCCATGTGGTGCCTAGAAGAAAACTTGATTTAGGACAAATGTCTTGGTAATATGAAGTTTAACTGAGATCTCAAAGTTTAAGTATTAAATAGCATGTCAAATGTGATCTTGGGATCTCAGAGATGAAACATGGGATGGACATATTAAAGTAAAAGTTTGGGATACATAAACAGGCATGACCATCAAGCAGAAGTGTACAAGTAACAAGCAAAAGAGGTTTAGAAGCAAGAAAGATTAACACTTAAAACTGGTAGGAGTTAGCCAGGCTTTAAGGGATATAAGAATAAAAATGGGAAAATCAATGGAAGAGAGTCATTGAAAAAGGTAGAGTGAATTAGGAAGTTAAATACTCCAAGATATCACATATAATAGAGACAGTGTTTTTTGATGTAGAGGTAGGGAAGTCATTGTTCACCTTAGCAAGAGTCATTTGCAAGTAGTGATATAGCCGGGCATGGTGGCTTATGCCTGTAATCCCAGGACTTTGGGAGCTGGAGTCCGGTCAATCACGAGGTCAAGAGATCAAGACCATCTTGGCCAACATGGTGTAACCCCATTTCTACTAAAAATACAAAAGTTAGCTGGGCATGGTGGTGTGTGCCTGTAGTCCCAGCTACTTGGGAGGCTGAGACAGGAGAATCACTTGAACCAGGGAGGCGGAATTTGCAAGGAGCCGAGATGGCACCACTGCACTCCAGCCTGGTGACAGAGTGAGACTCCATCTCAAGAAAGCAAACAAATGAACAAACAAACAAAAAAAACAGAGTAGTGATAGCAAACATAGATTGGATTAATGAGTTAAGGGAAGTTCAGTAATGAAGATTGATGATTTTTTGTACTTTTTTCTTTAGTTTGGCTTTTAAGGAGAGCAAAGATTTAGAGTGACCACTAAAGGGGAAAGAGGAATCAAGGCCGTCCCCTTAACCCCCTAAATTGTTAGTCTGAAAATTATACACAAAAAAGGAAGGCAAGGCTACAAAGAGAGGAAAATGTCCATAGTTCAGGATAGTAAAGGAAATGCTACAAAATAGAGGACAAAGTTGATAGCATAAGATAGAAAAAGGATAAAGACAAAAGTTAGCAAGAACAAAAAATATTGAATAAATTAACAATTATTTATGGATTAATAAATTTGATTTCTTAATAGTCCAGCTTTAACTGTAGGTTTCTTAAGAAATAATACTTAAATCATGTTTAGGTTCTGGTTGCTAATGAATGAGAGAAATAGTGGAGATCAGAGACAATATTTGGAACCCTTCAAATCATATTTTGTAAGTTGTCTTCCACTCCAACAACCTCCCTCCTTCCAAGATGGCCTTCGTGACCCTTCCCTGGTTTTTGTTACATTTTCCTCCAACTACCTCTAATTTGTATTTTCCAGAAATTATTTACAATGTAGCTGTAAATGTTTGCATCATAAAGAACATATGAGAAGTATGAAAAGTGAAATGAGTTTAAATGTATTCATATTTTAAATGTATGCAGGAAGGAAACATGGAACTAAAAGCAGTTGTTAATTCAGGCCATTATCATTTTCACAGAGGAAAATACATCTTAACAATGTGCTGTTAATATATCAAAATTAAAGATATTACAGTATAATTATTACATTATATAGCAGTTGTCAAAATTCTCTTGAAAATTTGTCAAACTGATAGACAATTTAATTCATTTTATTTATTTACTCATATATCATGCTATTTAGTGTAATTTCTGATTCATTCATTTTCAGAGTGGATCATTAAAAACATCATAATTAACTTAACCAAAAAAAGAGAGTATTTATCTCTTACTTAAAAATCCAGAGGTAGTCCACAGTTGACAACAAGGCAAACATTAATTTAGTGGCGACTCATGCTCCTAGCCCCCACATCTGCCATCTCTTGTAGGTGATCCTCATCTTGATGGCTCAAGTTGACTTTAAGAGCTTCTTTTAAGAAAGCAAAGTGGAATGATTTGCCAGAAAAAATCTAGGGATGCTGTCAACACAAGAGAATGAGAGCACATTGTTTCACCTCTTAATCACTGTTTTCCACCTGCGCTATACTTCTTCACTTCCTTGAACATCTTCAAACATTTTTGCCTTGGCTTCTCCAGAATTGCCTGAAAACACATCCTGCAGTTATAGACATAACTTGTTTTTATTAATCAGCAAAAGTATTTTTTGATGTTTATTCATATTGCTTTTGATATTTGTATATATCTTTTGATATTCAACCATCCAGTGTAATATACCACCTCACCATGTGGTCATTCACTTATATGGGCACCCCGTTTTTGTTTCTGACAGCATTAATTTTTAATTATACATTCAACCAATAGATATAGATACAGATATATCTCTCTATAGATGCATAGACATCAATAGATGCAGATATAGATATATTTCTCTGTTAGATGTAGGCATAGACATAAGTACAGACATAGGTATAAATATGCACATATACACATAAACTATTAAAGCTAAAATAAATTTTGCAAATGATCTCATTCTCTTTCTCTTGGATTTTGAGTAAAGAGAGATAATATCCAACTGTGGTCACACACACACACACACACACACACACACATACAAATACTTAGTCAGTAGTTAGATATGACCGTTTCCAAGAGTTCCTCAAGTCTTAGTTTCCACAGAGTAATATAAAGAGGGCGAGATGATACTTGCCCATGCAGTGAATTCGAAACAGAAAGGGATACTGAGCTTAGGGAATCTGAAACCTTTATAATAAACAGTAAATATGCCTAACCTTTACTTTGGGGAGACACATTTTCTTTATTACACTGTACAGTTCCCATGCCTTCAGTAAGGGAGGAGACCACCCCTCATATCGTATTATGCCCAATTTCTGCCTCCAAAGAAAGAAGAAAGAGAAACTGAAAGGCAGAAATGAAATCCACAGCCCAGCACTGCACCCTGGGCCTGGTAGTTAAAGATCGACCCCCAACCTAATCGGTTATGTTATCTGTAGATTACAGACATTGTGTAGAAATGCACTGTGAAAATCCCTATCCTGTTTTGTTCTGATCTAATTACTGGTGCATGCAGCCCCCAGTCACATACCCCCTGCTTGCTCAATCACGACCCTCTCACACGCACCCCCTTAGAGTTGTGAGCCCTTAAAAGGGACAGGAATTGCTCACTTGGGGTACTCAGCTCTTGAGACAGGAGTCTTGCCGATGCCCCCGGCCGAATAAACCCCTTCCTTCTTTAACTCAGTGTCTGAGGAGTTTTGTCTGCAGCTCGTCCTACCATATTTCTTGATTCCCTGACCAGGAAGCGAGGCAGCTTCTTAGGCAGCTTAAGCCTGCCCTGTGGAGCATCCCTAATGGGGACTCCGACCAGCCAGATTGACGTGGATCCTGAGAGCACTCCCTGGTAGGCATTTGCCCCAGTGGGACGCCTCATCAGAACAGTGTGTGGCAGGCCCCCGTGGAGGATCAACGCAGTGGCTCAATGCAGAGTATCGACACCTGGAAGGTATGGGCACTTGGAGTCTGGACATTTAAAACTTGGTAAGACTAGTCTTTGAAACTTGCCCACCCCATTTGAGTGAAAGTGTGGCCCGATCACCCATGGAATGCCTTTATGGGCACTTTGGTTTTGGTTTTGCTTTTGACTTAGTTTGAATTGCTTGACAGGACCAGTCTTAGAAACTTGCCCACTCTGTTTGAGTGGAAGTGTAACATGATCACCTACGGTGTGCCTTTATCGGCACTTTGGTTTTGGTTTTGACTTGGTTTGAATTGCTTGACAGGATTGATCTTGGGAACTTGCCTACTCCATTTGAGTGGAAGTGTGGCCTGATCACCCTCAGTGTTCCTGTACTGGCACCTTGGTTTTTGTTTTTGACTTGACTTGGCTTGCGTGATACTTTGGTTTTGGTTTTGACCTGGCTTAGATTTCTTGATATTCTGATTTTGGTTTTGATTCTGGTTTGGCATAAACTGTAAAATTGTGTGTCTGCCCTTTTTACCTATTCTTTGTTTTGTGATGTGCATGTGGTGTGAGCGTGGTGTTTTGTCTCAAGGAAACATGGTTCAGGCACAACGTAAGCCCACCCCACTAGGGACTACGTGGAAAATTTTCAAAAAGAGACTTAAGGGAGACTATGGAGTTACCATGACACTAGGAAAACTTAGAACTTTGTGTGAGATAGACTGGCCAGCATTAGAGGTGGGCTGGCCTTTAGAAGGAAGCCTGGACAGCTCCCTTGTCTCGAAGGTATGGCACAGAGTAACCTGTAAGCCAGGGTACCCAGATCAGTTCCCATATAGAGATTCTTGGTTACAGCTAGTTTTGGACCCCCCACAGTGGTTAAGAGGACAGGCAGCAGCAGTACTAGTAGCAAAGGGACAGTTAGTTAAGGAAAGTCCTTGCTCCACCTGCTACAGTGTCTCTGAACCCAACAGTTCCTAACCCTTATACGTTGTTAGGGCTGCTACTGGCTGAGGACAGCTGGTTTACATGTCTGGACTTAAAAGATGCCTTCTTTAGCATCAGAATAGCTCCTGAGAGCCAGAAGCTGTTTGCCTTTCAGTGGGAGGATCCGGAGTCAGGTGTCACTACTCAGTACACTTGGACCTGGCTTCCCCAAGGGTTCAAGAACTCCCCTACTATCTTCGAGGAGGCCCTGGCTCGAGATCTGCAAAAGTTTCCTGCTAAAGACCTAAGCTGCGTCTTGCTTCAGTATGTGGATGACCTTCTGCTGGGACACTCCATGGCAGTCGGGTGCGCAAAAGGGACGGATGCCCTGCTTCAGCACCTGGAGGACTGTGGGTATAAGGTGTCCAAGAAGAAAGCTCAGATCTGCAGAGAGCAGGTACGCTACCTGGGATTCACTATTCAGAAAGAGGAGTGCAGCCTGGGATCAGAAAGAAAACACGTCATTTGCAGTCTACCGGAACCTAAAACCAGAAGGCAAGTAAGGGAATTCCTAGGAGCTGTGGGATTTTGCAGATTATGGATTCCAAACTTTGCAGTACTAGCCAAACCTTTGTATGGAGTTTCAAAGTGGGGTGACCAGGAGCATTTTGAATGGGGGCCTCTATAACAGCAAGCCTTTTGTAAGTTAAAGGAAAAACCTATGTTGGCCCCAGCCCTAGGACTACCAGATTTGACAAAGCCCTTTACATTCTATGTGTCAGAAAGAGAAAAAATGGCAGTTGGAGTTTTAACCCAGACTGTGGGGCCCTGGCTAAAGCCAGTGGCCTATCTCTCAAAACAAGTAGATGGGTTTTCCAAAGGCTGGCCACCATATCTAAGGGCACTGGCAGCAACAGCCCTGTTAACACAAGAAGCAGATAAACTAATCCTTGGACAAAACCTAAATATAAAGGTCCCCCATGCTGTGGTAACTTTGTTGAATACCAAAGGACATCATTGGCTAACAAATGCTAGATTAACCAAGTACCAAAACTTGCTATGTGAAAATCCCCAGAAAACTGTTGAAGTCTGTAACACCCTAAATCCCACCACCCTGCTCCCAGTATCAGAGAGCCCAGTCGAGCATAACTGTGTAGAGGTGTTGGACTCAGTCTATTCTAGCAGACCTAACCTTCAGGACCAGCCATGGGAATCAGTAGACTGGGAGTTATGCGTGGAAAGGAGCAGCTTCATTAACCCACAAGCAGAAAGTTGTGCAAGATATGCGGTGGTAACTTTGGATGCTGCCATTGAAGCCAAACCGTTGTCACAGGGCACTTCAGCCCAGAAGGCTCAGCTCATTGCTTTAACTCGGGCTCTAGAACTCAGTGAAGGTAAGACTGTAAAACATCTACATTGGCTTTCTAACCCTCCAAGTGCATGGAGCATTATATAAGGAAAAGGGTCTGGGGGAATGAACATGAAATATCAACAAGAATTTCTACAATTATTAGAGGTAGTGTGGAAACCTCAGAAGGTGGCAGTTGTGCACTGCAGGGGACACCAGCGAGCCTCCACCTCAGTGACCTTAGGAAACTCTCGAGCTGATTCAGAAGCTTGAAAAGTAGCATCTACCCCTTACCAAGCATCAGTAGTAGCCCCCTTACTCCCTCAGGCACCTGACCTGGTACCTATTCTAAGGAACAAAAAGACTTCTTCCACACAGAAGGTGGGCAAGTAATAAAAGGATGATGGATCAGACTGCCAGATGGGAGAGTAGCTGTGCCACAGTTGCTGGGAGCCATAGTCGTATTGGCCGTGCACGAAACCACTCATCTAGGTCAAGAGTCACTTGAAAAATTATTAGGCTGGTACTTCTGTCTCACACTTGCCAGCCCTTGCCAAAGCAATAGCACAATGGTGTGTTACTTGCCAACAGCACAATGCGAGGCAAGACCCCACTGTTCCACCTGGCACACAAGCTTATGGAGCGGCTCTTTTTGAGGATCTTCAGGTGGATTTCACAGAAATGCCGAAATGTGGAGGTAACAAGTATTTGCTGGTTCTTATGTGTATTTACTCTGGGTGGGTGGAGGCTTATCTAACACAAACTGAAAAGGCCTACGAGGTAACCCGTGTGCTTCTCCAAGATCTTATTCCTAGGTTTGGACTGCGCTTACGAATCAGATCAGATAACGGGCTGGCGTTTGTGGCCGACTTGATACAGAAGACAGCAAAGGCGTTAGGAATCACTTGGAAGCTACATGCCACCTACCGACCTCAGAGTTCCAGAAAGGTGGAGCTAATGAATCGGACCATCGAAAATAGTTTAGGGAAGGTATGTCAGGAAACAGGATTAAAGTGGATACAGGCCCTTCCTATGGTATTGTTTAAAATTAGATGCACTCCTTCTAAGAAAACAGGATACTCCCCTTATGTAATACTGTATCATAGGCCTCCTCTTATACTATGGGAGCTTCCAGTCACTCCACAAGAGTTAGGTGAAATTGAATTACAGTGACAGCTACAGGCTTTAGGAAAAATTACACCAACAATCTCAACTTAAGTAAATGAGAGGTGTCCCATCAGCTTATTCTCCCCAGTTCACCTTTTCTCTCCAGGTGATCGCGTGTGGATCAAGGACTGGAACGTAGCCCCTTTGCGGCCATGATGGAAAGGACCTCAGACCGTCATCCTGACCACCTCTACGATTGTAAAGATAGAAGGAATCCCAGCCTGGATCCACCACAACCGTGTGAAACCTGGAGCTGGTGAAACCTGGGAGGCAAAACCGAGCCCAGACAACCCCTGCAAAGTGACTCTGAGGCGGAGGACAAGCCCTGCTCCAGTCACAACCGGAAGCTGACTGGTCTACGCACAGCCGAAGCATGAGAAGAATCATCGTGGGACTCAATTTCCTTATAATTTGGACTTGTATAGTAGAAACTTCCACTGATTTTCCCCGCATGGAAAACTGCTTTCAGTGTATACATCAGGTTACCGAAGTAGGGCAAAGAGTTAAAACAATCTTTCTGTTCTATAGTTACTGTGAATGCCTAAGAACTTTAAAAGGAACATGTTTATATAATGACACCCAGTACAAGGTATGTAGCCCAGTAAACGACTGACCAGATGTGTGTTATGACCCCTCTGAGCCTCCCATGTCCACAGTTTTTGAAATAAGATTAAGGACTGAAGACTGGTGAGGACTCATAAATGATATAAGTAAAGTGTTAGCCAGAACAGAAGAAAAAGGGGTGCCCAAACGCATAATCTTGAAATTTGATGCCTGTGCCGTGATTAATAGCAATAAGTTAGGAAGGGGATGTGGCTCTTTTAACTAGGAAAAAGGCTATATGACCAAAAACAAGTACATTTGTCATGAATCAGGACTGTGTGGAAATGAATGTGAATACTGGTCTTGTGTCATTTAGGCCACTTGGATAAAAAATGAAAAGGATCCAGTCCACCTTCAGAAAGGACAAAATGGCCCTTCCTGTACTAAGGGACAATGTAACCCCTTAGCTAGTAATAACCAATCCCCTTGATCCTCTCTGGAAAAAATGGTGAGTGTGTGACCGTAGGAATCGATGGGGCTGGACTGGATCCTCGAGTAAATATCTTGGTTCGAGGAGAAATTTACAAATGCTCTCTTGAGCCAGTGTTTCAAACTTTCTATGATGAACTAGATGTACCAGTACCAGAAATTCCAGGAAAAGCAAGAAATTAGTTTTTGCAATTAGCTAAGCATGTAGCCCAGTCTCTCAGTGTCACTTCATGTTATGTATGGGATGGAACCATAATGGGAGATCAATGGCCATGGGAAGCCAGAGAATTAGTACCTACAGACCCAGCTCCTGATGAATTCCTGGCTCAAAAGAATCACCCTGATAATTTCTGGGTCCTAAAAGCCTCAATTGTTTGGACAATATTGCATAGCTAGAGAAGGAAAAGAATTTACTCACCCTGTAGGACAACTTAGTTGTCTGGGACAGAAACTGTTTAATGGTATCACAAAAACAGTCACTTGGTGGAGTTCAGCTCACACATAGAGAAATTCATTTAGTAAATTCCCAAAATTGCAAACCGTGTGGACCCACCTGGAGTCACACCAGTACTGGACAGCCCCCACTGGATTATACTGGATATGTGGGCATAGAACTTAATGCCAAATTACCTGACCAGTGGGCAGGTAATTGTGTTACTGGCACTTTTAAACCATCTTTCTTCCTACTGCCCATAAAAACAGGTGAACTCCTGGGTTTCCCTGTCTATGCTTCCCATGAAAAGAGAAGCATAGCTAAAGGAAATTGGAAAGGTGATGAATGGCCCCCTGAGAGAATCATACAATATTATGGGCCTGCTACTTGAGCACAAGATGACTCGTAGGGATACCAGACCCCCATTTACATGATCAACTGAATCATACGGTTACAAGCTGTCTTGGAAATAACCACTAATACAACTGGCAGAGCCTTGACTATTCTGGCCTGGCAAGAAACTCAGATGAGAAATGCTATCTATCAAAATAGATTAACTCTCGACTGCTTGCTAGCAGCTGAAGGAGGGGTCTGTGGGAAATTTAACCTTACTAATTGCTATCTACACATAGATGATCAAGGGCAAGTAGTTGAAGACAGAGATATGACAAAACTGGCACATGTGCCTGTGCAAATGTGGCATGGATTTGATCCTGAGGCTATGTTTAGAAAATGGTTCCCAGCACTAAGAGGTTTTAAAACTCTTATAGTAGGAGTTATAATAATAATAGGAACCTGCCTACTGCTCCCTTGTTTGCTACCTGTACTTCTTCAAATGATAAAAAGTTTTGTTGCTACCTTAGTTCACCAAAATGCTTCAGCACAAGTGTACTATATGAATCACTATTGATCTGTCTTGTAAGAAGACATTAGTAGTGAAAATGAAAGTGAGAACTCCCACTAATAAAATGAATGAGAGTCTCAAAAGGGGGGAATAAGGGAGGAGACCACCCTCATATCATCTTATGCCCAATTTCTGCCTCCAAAGAATGAAGAAGTAAAAACTAAAAGGCAGAAATAAAAGCCACAGGCAGACAGCCTGATGCTGCACCCTGGGCCTGGTAGTTAAAGATTGAACCCTGACCTAATCAGTTATGTTATCTGTAGATTACAGACATTGTATAGAAATGTTCTGTGAAAATCCCTATCCTGTTTTGTTCCGATCTAATTACCAGTGCATGCAACCCCCAGTCACATACCCGCTGCTTGCTCAATCACGACCCTCTCACACACACACCCTTGGAGCTGTGAGCTCTTAAAAGGGACAGGAATTGCTCACTCAGGGGGCTTGGCTCTTGACACAGGAGTCTTGTTGATGCCCCCAGCCGAATAAACCCCTTCCTTTTTTAACTCGGTGTCTAAGGAGTTTTGTCTGTGGCTCGTCCTGCTACAACTTTGCTCAAAAGGACTTTTTTCCCAAGCTGTTTGCTATACTAACATCCTTTAAAAAATTGTTTGCAACAATGGGCAATTAACGTCTTTTTCACACATTGTTAAGGAAATAGGAGAGACCCAGGGAGAATTATCTCACATCAATATGCAAAGAAATTTAGTAAAACATTCTAATGTCAATATAATGTATTAAAATATATCAAATAACTGAACCTGGAAAATATCTAAAGGGAGAGTCTTTATTTAAAAACCTGAATGAGTGAAAGAAAATGCAGCTAATGACATAGGATTAGTGGTCAGATACTTTTTCTTCTAGAAACCGATAGAGTAGACAGTTTAAAGAACTAGCAGCCATTCATTTCATTGTCTTCCTGATACTCTCACCAACACCGGGAATTTTAACCCTTCCATCTTGTCTTTCACTGCTGCTATAAATCACTCAAAATGCTGCCATTTTCTATATGACTCCTTTCCACTTGGCTAGAGTATCAGAATCTTACCCAAGTGAAAGCAATCTTCCCTTCCAAAAACCTTCTCCTCTAGCTGCAAGAGGCTAACCAACAACAGAGAACTATTTATTACAGACAAGCATGTCTTGAAGGAATAATGAAGACTGACTGTAAGCATCTAGATTTGTCAAGTAGAAAGTCTTCAGTTCTACAGAGGAAGCAGCTTCAACAGGTAATAAAGTGTCTGATTCCATTTTGATCTTTAATTGTTAACAGCTTTCAGGCTTCATGCCTTCTCCTTCTCCACTTGCTCCATATCTGGGCAAACCAAATCTGTGCAGGAAGATAGGAAAGCCCCCGTTCCTTCTTATCATGGTGCCAAATTTACAAACTGCAGTCCCTTTTTCACCAGTGGCAGGAATCTGAGTTACCCTGAGTTATCGGCAGCATATCCATATGGGCCCATAGCAACTTCAGTCTTGCTTCCTGAGAAGAAATAATTTGACTGAAGGGAATAAATAAGAAAATGAGACCGAGGTAAGTTCCAAAGCAGGAATGGAAGTTTATTTTAAAAGGCCTTAGAACTGGAAAGAAAAGAAGGTGCACTTGGAAGAGACCCAAGCAGGCATGTGAAGGTTAAAGAGAGAAGCTCAAGTGCCCCACTTAACCATGATCATGGGACTTTTATAAGCTCACCTCCTTCCCATGATTCTTCTCTTAGGGTGAGCTTTCCATGCCCAGTACTTTCCTTAGTTTTTGGAATTAACCACATGCAGTGTGTTTGCTGAGTTATACACATGCCCATCTGAGGCTTTCTTTCCTTTTCTGGTGGAGTGCACCCAGAAGATCACACTTCACCATTTTGGCTCTTTACATTCATGCCCAGGAAGTTGCTTCTCCTTGGGGGCTGCATTCAATTAATATTTTGATGTTAACAGGTGTGGACCATCAGGAAATGGCTTCTCCCTGGCACTGCCGAATTATCATTTTTAGAGAGGTAATGAGATAATTACCAAACCATCACCCAACATTTCTAGAGTGTGGAGGAGAGCCCTCTCCTGCTGTGCTCATGCGTAACTACCTGTAACACCTTGGAGGAACCCCAACACCAGGAACCTTCTCACCACTATAAACCAAAGTCACCCCTTTCACCCAAGCCAGAGGAATCAGCTTGGTAGTTTTTCTGCTCTCCCCAAAAACCTCTAAAGACATTTCTCCAGATTTCTTTGATGTGTGTATGATGTCATCAGTCTGGACATCTGAACAAGTTTTCGGTGGGAGGTTATCATGAAATCCTCCTGGCAAACAGGAGACACAGTAGAATATGTGAGGTCAGTGGAATATGTGAGCTGTATTATTAGGGGTTAAAGATAAAATAGGTTGTCAAGAGGTAAAGAGAGTAAAGGGAATTCTGATAATGCATTTTGAGGTGATGGATAGGAGAAATAGTGCAGCATTTGTTGAAAGAGTAACCATAATACAGGAATATGTTTTAAAACCAAAGAAATTATAAAGAAAAACTCATTTAAAAAAGTGATTATAGGCTGGGTGTGGTGGCTCATGCCTGTAATCCCAGCACTTTGGGAGGCCAAGGTGGGTTGATCATGAGGTCAGGAGTTCAAGACCAGCCTGGCCAAGATGGTGAAACCCCATCTCTACTAAAAACTGCAAAAAATTAACCAGGTGACGTGGCAGGCCCCTGTAGTCCCAGCTACTTAGGAGGCTGAGGCAGGAGAATTGCTTGAACTCTGGCGACAGAGGTTGCAGTGAGCCGAGATTGTGCCACTGCACTCCAGCCGGCGTGACAGAGTTCCTTCTCAAAAAAAAAAAAACAAAAAAAAGTGTTATAAAATTAATTTCTGACCATGTGACATTCTAGTATCATTTCTACCATAAAAAACATCATATGCAAATGGTGGACAAAACACACGTGTTTAATGTATTTTTTTGAGCTTTTTGAATAGATCTTGACTGAGGTAGGATTTAAGTCTATCACTAGTTCAAGGAAATAATCATTATGTAAGAATAACTTTTACATGCTAAACTCTACGACGTATCTATTTATGTCTTGTTTTGGAACTTTTTAGTTAGTGGCACTTGGTTGGGGATGAATTGCTAATTTACTTTAAGGCTCTTCTTTTATTGACTTTTAGACAGCGCGGTCCACAAAATCGCTCCGTTTGATGATATTTTCTACTAGATATATTGCTTTTCCTAAATAAGCATTTCACAAGGAAATCTTTGCAACTTCTTCAGCCCCACGCATTGCCTGCTGACGCATATATCCATAAAGTGGGACCTCTTTCTTTGAACTCAGTGGCGATTTAAAGCAACTCTCATAGTGCAGCCTGCAGGGGTTTGAAAGCTGGTATACAAATTTAAGATGATCCATTAATTTACCAATACTCCTCAAATTCTATATTTCTCGTAAAGGGGAAAAATTCCAATTGAAAGGTTTAATAGGTAAAAATTAGTATATCTTAACTGACACTTGGATAAAGGATCTACATTAAAAGAAAATGCATGAGTGTGCTAATTTATGATTGTTGGTAATGGGATCCTGTAGGTGGTTATATTCAAAATGGTTCTTATATTATTCCTGAAATTAAAAAAAAAAAAAAAAAAAAAAAAACTTTGGTTAGTCCTTTGAAATAATGGCAGTGACATTGTATTCTAGAGTTTTCAGCTTGAAGCAAAACCAAAATTGTCTTAGATAAGCATTTCTAAAATGTATATTAAGAAGCTTATCTATGAAGCTTGTGACTCAATAGCTATTTAATAAGCAAATATCATGCATGCTTTGTTTTGCCTTGTATCAGGTCAGTTTTAGATCATGTTTCTGTCCATTTTAGACTTTTTAAATAAAACAATATCAGGAAACTAAAAAAAGGCAACTAATTAAATGTCATAATTGTGGTTTTACAAACCTGGCAAATCAGTGGTAGAGGAAATGTGATTATTGCTAAGTAGTCTTTGAAATCTAAAGATGCAATTTATTCTCCAGAGATCATTAAGTTTTCTCTGTGATATAAGATTTTAAAATTAATTTTGCAGTGAAAATCTTAAAAGAAGTTTAATCAATATAGCCACATGCCAAAGTTACTTTTTAATCCCTTTTATTATGTTCACAGGGTTCCTGAGAATAATAGATGTATATTCAGAATGAAATGCAACATATTTAAATATATAGGCATGTTTATAGTGAGAGAAATAAATTCCAGGAAATTTGTTATGATGTATGTTTTAAAAGATATTCAGGAATTAACTTCATGTTTAGAGAAAATGATTTTCTTGTCCCTGCAACTCATACATTATAAAATTATATGACTGTATAATATGGGTATGTTCAGTTTGTCCCTTTGGAATAAGAGGAAAGGGGAGAGACAGGGAGAGTTAACAGATACAGAGTTGAACATTGATGATTTCTGTGAATAATACGAGGCAATTTGGAAATGAAAACAATGGAATAAAATGTTGTATATACAGTTACCTTGAATAACCCTAATCTAGCTAATAAATAAAATAAAACAGTAATTTTTATTGCAGTTTGGGGATTATTTTCTTCCTGGTAGATTTCGACTTATCTGACTGTAAAAAGTAAAGTAGAGGTTCCGCTTCAAAGACATTCCTCTCCGTCTAATTAGGAATAAATAGCAACTTCTCTTAAAAACAAAATTTATTCAAAGACCTAAGCTAACATTCTTAAATACCTGCTAGCTGTAATAAAGAAATCAATGTGTCAGGCCTCTGAGCCCAAGCCAAGCCATCATATCCTTTGTGACCAGATGGCCTGAAGCAACTGAAGATCTACAAAAGAAGTGAAAATAGCCTTAACTGATGACATTCCACCATTGTGATTTGTTAAGCCCCACCCTCACTGATCAATGTACTTTGTAATCTCCCCCACCCTTAAGAAGGTTCTTTGTAATTCTCCCCACCCTTGAGAATGTACTTTGTGAGATCCACCCCCTGCCCACAAAATGTTGCTCCTACCTCTACCGTCTATCCCAAAACCTTTAAGAACTAATGATAATCCACCACCCTTTGCTGACTACTTTTTCGGACACAGCCCGCCTGCATCCAGGTGAAATAAACAGCCATGTTGCTCACACAAAGCCTGTTTGGTGACCTCTTCACACAGACACGTGAAACATTTGGTGCCAAAACCCGGGTCAGCGCGACTCCTGAGAGACCAGTCCGCTGTCCTCATCCTCGCTCCATGAAGAGATCCACCTACGACCTCGGGTCCTCAGACCAACAAGCCCAAGGAACATCTCACCAATTTTAATCGGGTAAGCGGCCTCCTTTTACTCTCTTCTCCAACCTCTCTCACCATCTCTCAACCTCATTCTCCTTTCAATCTTGCCGCCACCCTTCAATCTCTCCCTTCTCTTAATTTCTATTCGTCTTCTGGTAGCAACAAAGGAGACATGTTTTATCTGTGGACCCAAAACTCTGGCGCCAGTCACAGACTTGGGAAGGCAGCCTTCCCTTAATGTTTAATCATTACAGGGACGCCTTTCTGATTATTCACCCACGTTCCATTGGTGTCTGATCTCTGCGGGGATGCCTGCCTTGATCATTTACCCACTTTCGCTTGGTGGCAAGTCAATTGCGTGGACACCTTGTTTGGCTGCTCACCCACATTACAGCCCAGGGCTGCTCCCCACCCACTTCTCCGTGTCTCTACCCTTCTTTTAAACTTGCCTCCTTCACTGTGGGCAACCTTCCACCCTCCATTCCTTCTTCGTCTCCCTTACCCTGTGTTCTTGAGAATTTAAAACCTCTTCAACTCTTGCCAGACCTAAAATCTAAGTGTCTTATTTTCTTCTACAATGCTGCTTGACCCCAGTACAAACTCGACAGTAGTTCCAAGTGGCCAGAGAATGGCACTTTCGATTTGTCTATCCTACAAGATCTAGAGAATTTTTATCAAAAAATGGGCAAATGATCTGAAGTGTCTGACGTCCAGACATTCTTTTACACTTTGGTCCCTCCCTAGTCTCTGCTCCCAATGAGACACATCCCAAGTCTTTCTTCTTTCTCTCCTGTCTGTTCCTTCAGTCTCCACCTCAAGCTCTGAGTCCTTTGAATTCTTCTTTTCTATGGACTCTTCTGATCTCTCCCTTTTTCCCCAGGCTGCTCCTCGCCAGGCCAAGCCAGATCCCAATTCTTCCTCAGCCTCTGCTCCCTCACCCTATAATCCTTCTATAAGCTCCCCTCCTCACACCTGATCTGGCTTACAGTTTCGTTCTGCGACTAGCTCTCCCCCAACTGCCCAACAGTTTCCTCTTAGAGAGGTGGCTGGAGCTGAAGATATAGTCAGGGTACACGTGCCTTTTTCTCTTTCAGACCTTTCCCAAATCAGCCAGCATTTAGGCTCTTTCTCATCAGACCCCACTAAATATATACAGGAATTCCGATCTCTAAATCTGTCCTACAATTCAACCTGGAGTGACTTAAATGTCATCCTAACTTCTACCCTCTCCCCAGATGAATGGGAAAGAGTTTTTCTCTAGCCCAATCTCATGCCAATAACTACCAGCTTCATGAGCCAGACCTCCAGGAAAGCATTAGAGCAGTTCCCCGGAAGATCCCCAGTGGAGCTTTCAGGCAGATTCCCCAGGTATAGTTAGGCAAGATTACATGGTTTCTTGCCTAGTTGAAGGGCTTAAAAAGGCAACTTACAAAGCTGTTAATTATGACAAACTTAAAGAAACTACCCAAGATAAAGACAAAAACCCAGCCCTGTTCATGGCCCACTTAGCAGCAACCCTTAGACACTTTACCGCCCTAGACCCAGAAGGGCCGGAAGGCTGTCTTATTCTCAATATGCATTTTGTTACCCAGTCCCCTCCCAGCATTAGAAAAAGCTCCAGAAATTAGATTCCAGCCCTCAAGCACCACAACAGAACTCAATTAACCTTTCCTTCAAGGTGTACAATAATAGAGTAAAGGCAACGTATTTCTGAGTTGCAATTACTTGCCTCCACTGTGAGAGAAACCCCAGCCACATCTTCAGCACACAAGAACATCAAAACGCCTAAGCTACAGCAGTCAGGCATTCCTTCAGGACTTCCTCCCCCAGGATCTTGCTTCAAGTTCTGGAAATCTGGCCACTGGGCCAAGGAATGCCTGCAGCCTGGGATTCCTCCTAAGCCATGTCCCATCTGTGCAGGACCCCACTGGAAATTGGACTGTCCAACTGGCCCAAGGCTCTAACTGACTCCTTCCCAGATCTTCTCGGCTTAGCAGCTGAAGACTGACACTGCCCGATCACCTCGGAAGCCTCCTGAACTGTCACAGATGCTTTGGGTAATTCTTACAGTGGAGGGTAAGTCCGTCCCCTTCTTAATCAATATGGAAGCTACCTATTCCGCATTACCTTCTTTTCAAGGGCCTGTTTCCCTTACCTCCTTAACTGTTGTGGGTATTGACAGCCAGGCTTCTAAACCTCTTAAAACTCCCCAACTCTGGTGCCAACTTGGACAATATTCTTTTATACACTCCTTTTTAGTTATCCCCACCTGCCTAGCTCCCTTATTAAGTCGAGACATTTTAACTAAATTATCTGCTTACCTGACTATTCCTGGGCTACAGCCACACCTCATTGCCACCTTTTGCCCCAGTTCAAAGCCTCCTTCACATCCTCTCCTTGTATCTCCCCACCTTAATCCACAAGTATAGGATACCTCTACTCCCTGCTTGGTGACAAATGATGCACCCCTTACCATCCCATTAAAACCTAATCACCCTTACCCCTCTCCCTCTCTCAATGCCAATATCCAATCCCACAGCATGCTTTAAAAGGATTAAAGCCTATTATCACTCACCTGCTACAGCACTGGCTTCTAAAACCTATAAACTCTCCTTACAATTCCCCCATTTTACCTGTCCAAAAACCGGACAAGTCTTACAGGTTAGTTCAGGATCTGTGCCTTATCAACCAAATTGTTTTGCCTATCCACCCTGTGGTGCCCAACCCGTACACTCTTTTGTCCTCAATACCTTCCTCCACAACTCAATATTCCATTCTTGGTCTTAAAGATGATTTTTTCACTATTCCCCTGCACCCCTCATCCCAGCCTCTCTTTGCTTTCACTTGGACTGACCCTGCCACCCATCAGGCTCAGCAAATTACCTGGGCTGTACTGCCGCAAGGCTTCGTGGACAGTCCCCATTACTTCAGTCAAGCCCAGATTTCTTCTTCATCCATTACCTATCTTGACATAATTCTTCATGAAAGCACACGTGCTCTCCCTGCTGATCATGTCTGGCTAATCTCCCAAACCCGAACCCCTTCTACAAAACAATGGGATTTAAATCTTAATTACCATGCAAGGTCGACCAGACCTAGGAGGAACTCCCTTCAAGACAGGATGATAGATGGTTTGTCCCGGGTGATTGAGAAAAAATCCCAGTGGGTATTCAATAATTGATATGGAGACTCTTGTGGAAGCAGAGTTAAAAAAAAAAAAA
>NW_016805195.1:372130-373325 GCF_001698545.2 Rhinopithecus bieti | reverse complement strand
ATTGCCTTAATTCAGGCCCTCACTCTTGTAAAAGGACTATGTGTCAATATTTATACTAACTCTAAATATGCCTTCCATATCCTGCATCACCATGCTATTTTATGGGCTGAAAGGTTTCCTCACTACACAAGGGTCCTCCATCATTAATGCCTCTTTAATAAAAACTCTTCTCCAGGCTGCTTTACTTCGAAGGAAGCTGGAGTCATACACTGCAAGGGCCATCAAAGGGCATCAGATCTTATCACACAGGGCAATGCTTATGCTGATAACGTGGCTAAAAAAGCAGCTAGCATTCCAACTTCTATCCCTCATGGCAGTTTTTCTCCTCATCCGGCCACTCCCACCCACTCCCCTGCTGAAACTTCCACCTATCTCTTCCCACATGAGGCAAATCGTTCCAGGACCAAGAAAAGTATCTCCTTCCGTTCTACTCTAACGTCATTTCATAACTTTTTCCAGGTATGTTACAAGCCTCTAGCTTGCCTCTTAGAACCTCTCATTTCCTTTCCATCATGGAAATCTATCCTCAAGGAAATAACTTCTCAGTGTTCCATCTACTATTCTACTACTCCTCAGGGATTATTCAGGCCCCCTCCCTTCCCTACACATCATGCTCAGGGCTTCATCCCTGCCCAGGACTGGCAAATTGATTTTACTTACATGCCTCGGGTCAGGAAATATGTCTGGGTAGACAATTTCACTGGATGGGTAGAGGCCTTTCCCACAGGGTCTGAAAAGGCCACCGTAGTCATTTCTTCCCTTTTGTCAGACATAATTCCTCAGTTTGGCCTTCCCACCTCTATACAGTCCAATGAAGACCGGCCTTTATTAGTCAAATCACCCAAGCAGTTTCTCAGGCTCTTAGTATTTAGTGGCTCCTGGTTTTACCTCAAACTGCCACCCTTAAGTCTCTTTAAGTGGATAGAAGATCTTCAGTGTCAAAGTACACTCCAATACTTTCACCCTGATGAAGTCCTATTCTTTCATACTTACTCTTATTCTCATTCTCCTTCTTATGCCACCGTCTACCTCTCCCCATCTACCTCCACCACACTATCAATCTCACTCTCTCCTAGCCGTTTCTAATCCTTCTTCAACAAACAATTGCTGGCTTTGCATTTCTCTTTCCTCCAAAATCTATGAGGCCCCGACTTATTCACTGCTAAAAAAAAAAAAAAAAAAAAAAAAAAAAAAA
>NW_016805195.1:330575-370379 GCF_001698545.2 Rhinopithecus bieti | reverse complement strand
CAAAAAAAAAAAAAACAGGAGTGGGGAGGGGGGGGACTCTGTATATTTTCAATGAAGAATGTTGTTTTACCTAAATCATTCTGGTCTGGTATATGACAACATAAAAGACTCAAGGATAGAGCCCAAAACTCGCCAACCAAGCAAATAATTACACTGAACCCCCTTTGACACTCTGTAATTGGATGTCCCAGGTACTCCCAATTCTTAGTCCTTTAATATTTGTTTTTCTCCTCTTATTTGTACCTTGTGTCTTTTGTTTGATTTCTCAATTCATACAAAATCACATTCATGCCCTCACCAATAATTCTATATAACAAATGCTCCTTCTAACAACCCCACAATATCACCCCTTACCCCGAAATCTTTCTTCAATTGAATCTCTCCACTGTAGATTCCCACACTGCACCTAATCCCCCTTGAAGCAGCCCTGAGAAACATCGCCCATTATCTCTCCATACAATCCCCCAAAATTTTACCACTATTTTGTTTTATTTTTCTTATTAATATAAGAAGACAGGAATGTCAGGCCTCTGAGCCCAAGCTAAGCCATCATATCCCTTGTGACCAGATGGCCTGAAGCAACTGAAGATCCACAACATAAGTGATAATAGCCTTAACTGATGACATTCCGCCATTGTGATTTGTTAAGCCCCACCCTAACTGATCAATGTACTTTGTAATCTCCCCCACCCTTAAGAAGGTTCTTTGTAATTCTCCCCACCCTTGAGAATGTACTTTGTGAGATCCACCCCCTGCCGGCAAAACGTTGCTCCTACATCTACCGCCTATCCCAAAACATATGAGAACTAATGATAATCCACCACCCTTTGCTGACTCCTTTTTTGACTCAGCCTGCCTGTATCCAGGTGAAATAAACAGCCATGTTGCTCACACAAAGCCAGTTTGTTGATCTCTTCACATGGACACATGGAACACAATGTGCTTTATATTCTTAGCTCCCACAATTTAGCCTAAATATTTGCCCTGGCATGCTTATACTGGTCCAAGCAAGCATTAGGTCATAGCTTTTTCCTCTTCCTTATTTGAAAGTATTTTTACCTTTCTCAGCATTCCACAAGTTACTTCCTCCTTCCTTTTTTCTCCTCTGCCTTTGCCTCTTTTAAAAAGTTCTAAGTTGCTGCCAGGTGCGGTGGTTCATGCCTGTAATCCCAGCACTTTGGGAGGCCGAAGCAGGGGGATCACAAGGTCAGCAGTTCGATACTAGCCTGGCCAACATGGTGAAACTCCATCTCTACTAAAATATAAAAATTAGCCAGACTTGGTGGTGGGCAACTGTAATCCTTACTACTTGGGAAGCTGAGACAGGAGAATCGCTTGAACCTGGGAGGTGAAGGTTGCAGTGAGGTGAGACTATGCCATTGCACTCCAGCCTGGGCAACAGAGCAAGACTTCATCTAAAAAAAGAAAAAAAAAAAAAAGTTCTAAGTTGCTACCCAGTCAGGACAAATACAGAATGTGAGGTCCTGTTCCAGCCAATGGAAACCAGACACAGCAGTAGCGAGGGATGTGTCAGGTTATAAATGACCCTGTCTCCTTTATTTGGTATACTCTCATGGCAAAACTGCTGGCGAATGTACCCTTTCTGCAGAAAGTAAAAATGACCTTGCTGAGGAAATTAAATTTATGTCCAAGTGCTATGCCTTTACAGCACTGGGGAACAAGCATTTCAAACATGACAAAGTAAAAGAGAAAAATATTCCATATGGAATGGGTACAACAGCCATTGTTTTCTCATGGAAGCCATTGTTTCCTGAGTATATGTCTTGAGGGTTGTAGAATCTCAGACACATTCAGCGGGGAATGGTGCTGTGTTCTTTGTTCCTAGTAATAATGATTATTAATAGCTTGCATGTTTATTAAGCACCCACTATGTGCTAGAACTTTCAATGATTATTGTAGCTACCTAGCTCAGAATTTTGGGATCCAGCAGGCTGGCTCTCTATTGAAAATGCTGTTGATTTCTTTCTGTGTGGTATTGGTAGTAGAGGACTTGAAAAATAGACTGTAAAGAAACAAGTATTTCTTGTTCTAAATTAGTCTAAATTAGAACTAGACTGTCAGGCCTCTGAGCCCAACCTAAGCCATCATATCCCCTGTGACCTGCAAGTCTAGGTCCAGAGGGCCTGAAGCAACTGAAGAATCACAAAAGAAGTGAAAATGGTCTGTTCCTGCCTTAATTCACATTACCTTGTGAATTCCTTCTCCTGGCTCATCCTGGCTCAAAAGCTCCCCACTTAGCACCTTGTGACCCCACCCCTGACAGCTAGAAAACAACCCCCTTTGACTGTAATTTTCCTTTACCTACCCAAATCCTATAAAAGGGACCCACCCCATCTCCCTTCACTGACCCTCTTTTTGGACTCAGCCCACCTGCACCCAGGTGAAATAAACAGCCTTGTTGCTAACACAGAGCCTGTGGGTGGTCTCTTAACATGGCACGAGTGAAATAGACTACTTATGAAACTGTACAATGCATCAGAGAATTGGGGTATATATTACTTTTATGCCCAATCTAAACTCTGAGAAATAATTCAAAATGAGCTTTAATTATAAATGGTCAAGGGCAAGTCAAACTTTTTTTGTTTAACCAAGTGAGAAAGACCCTTGGCCTCCCCTTGTCCATGCTACGTATACAGATACAAACAAGAGGAACAAAAGACTGAGGTTTTCACAGAGCCAATCACTCAAATCATTCCATTGATATAAATAAAACACAATCTCCCGAGGATAGCCACATCAGTGGAATGTCACAGTTGCAGACAGCTGTCTAAGTAATCCAAATGTTACAGTTAAAATGTACTTTGCTGAGGAATTTGCTATTACATTGGGAAAAATAAACCAAAACATCAGTAGGAAAGCTGAGCAATGTTAAAAAATAAAATGTCAGTTTTCTTTTTATTTGTTTCTAAACAAAAGAAGTTTCAAGGAAAGGAGTCACAGGGTGTAGTTTTATTGTTGAGTTCTAGTGGGGCATCTGAACCTATCATCCAAAAATGGAGGCAGAAAGATTAGCTGAAATATGCTTTTCTTGCAATTCAAGTGCAAGAGCAGAATAGCCCAGGGCAGTCTGATTTAAGCTATTGTATTAAACAAAAGTATTTCAATTCCTAAGATTAAGCCAATTTAAAGATTATTTGAAAAGCCAGGTCTCCAACTTTTAAATAAAAGACTTGAGACCGGATGACTACATGAAGAATACCTCATTTTGCCAAGAAGTTTTAATGGAATGTAAAAGCAATGCACAATATCCCGAGATAGGTAAATTAAAGCAAACATTTAAATACATAATTATTATAATTTATTAATGTCCGTCTAATAAAATATTTTAGGTTTATGAACTCAAGAAACATACATTTTTTTGCTTGCATTCTGGGTAAAATAAATGTATAGATATTTAGTTTTGGGTAATCAGTTGATGATTCTTACAAAAGGAGACTCCAGTTAAGTAGCTCAAGGGTAGATCTGAGTAATTAGCTTTTTAATGATCCCCTGAATAATTCTGAAGATGTTTGTTCCCAGACCATTTAAAGACAGGTTGACAACATCTCCCCTTATTCTCCTCCCCAAAATTTGATAAAAGGGTAGATCTTAAATATTCTCACCTCACACAAACACACAAATGTAACTCTGTGAATTGATGGGTATGTGCATTAGTTTGCTGAGATGATTAGTTCACAATATATATATATATATCAGAACATCAAGTTGTGCACCTTCAATATATATGTTTTATCGATTTTACCTCAATAAAGCTGAAAAAAGTCAATAAAAAACAATTCAACTAACAATTATTTTTTCATCGTAAGAGGACAATAAGCATGAAAATAAATTCATAGACATTCCACAGTTTTCTGTAAAATGTCTCCAAATGAAATTTTCAATAAAGTAACAAAAGATTTAGAAAACACTTTTATAGACTTACAATTTTAGATTAAAATTGTTTTGGTTTAAACATCACTAAAAGGAAAGTGATTTTTTTTGTAATATTTTGAATATGCACTCATTACCTAATCATTAGCTTTTCACTTTGGACTTATTTACAATCTATTTTTCATTCATTTATTAAATAAATATATTTTGAGGATCTACTAAATTTCAGGAACAGTTTCATGCTCTGATAATTCTGTGGTAAACAAAAGAGAGGTAGTTACTTTTGCATATGTGAATGTGAGTGAAGACAGAGAGAAATCAACTAGGCAGATAGGGCAAGGTGGGTATGTGCAGATATACAGTGGGCCCCAGTAAGCACAGTGCCCTCCCTTCTTGGGAATACTCAGACAGAGAGGCTTGTGCAGGTGAAGTGCCCGCAGCAGCACCGGTAAGAAGAGCTACATCCACCTTGGAGTGTTCTTTGCCTCTGTCTTTTTTACACATGTGCAGCAGGAAGAGATAAACAACATGGAGTAACTCAGGCTAAGAAGCTCACATGCGCACTAGAAAGGGTGGGATGGGAACTCAGAAATTTGTTCCTTATGCAAATGAAGCACCCCTACCCTCCAGCTTGTCTACAAAAACCCTTGCATTTCACTATAGAATGGCAGTCCATCTTTCTGGGACCCCTTTCTGCTCCAGAGAGCTTTATTCCTTTTGCTTATTAAACTTCTGCTCTAACCTCACGTTTGGAGGGTCTATGTCCTTGATTTCCTTGGCCATGAGACCAAGAACTTCAGGTGACATCTCAGACAATGTGACTGGTTTCATTTTGTGGGGCTTGTCTGGGATTTCATCAAAAGGGTGAGTAGGAGCAGACCCCAACTTTACTTTCACTTCTGAGGCCTCTGGTCCTCATTTTCATCAAATCAAGGAAAACACCAGGCATCTGTTGGCTGTTTAAACATGACCAGCATGGCTACTGGCCTAAAGACATAGAGGATAGTCTTGATAGCCTTGCTGGGGAGGACTTAGCTAATTCCCCAGTGCCCTCAGGGCCCCGGGAATGTTGACTCTGCTACAACCCATTTCCTTTTGTGGAGGGCCTAGCTCTTGTGAGGGACTGAAAGATGTCTGGAGCCAACTGAAGGTTTCTGGCCAGGGCCACACCCCGGTGTTACCTGAAGGCTTCTGGACTAACCCCAGCCCCTGGTTGTCTGAGGGGTGTTGGCAACAGGACCTCCAAGCTTTCCTATCACAGTTTCCTTCTTTTCATGGCTACTATGTCTCCTATACCCTCTCTCTATGCAATATGACGAGAAGTTTTACAACCTGGGGAAATAGTCTTATTAGGCAGTATTAACAAGTGCCTTAGCAACCAGGAATATAGCTCAAGAGATTCCTGTTTTGGTTATATACACACACACACACACACACACATTTTTATATATATAAAAAATATATATATTTATATATACACACACATATATATACGTATATATATATACACACACATATATATTTTAAGATGGAGTCTCTGTCGCCAGACTGGAGTGCAGTGCAATGATCTTGGCTCACTGCAACCTCTGCCTCCCGGATTCAAGCGATTCTCCTGCGTCAGCTTCCTGAGTAGCTGGGACTACAGGCACCTGCCACCACATCCAGCTAAGTTTTGTATTTTTAGTAGAGACAAGATTTCACCAGGGTTGCCAGGGTGGTCTCAATCTCTTGACCTCGTTATCCACCCACCTCGACCTCCCAACATGCTGGGATTACAGGCATGACCATGAGCCACTGCACCTGGCCTATTTTGGTAATTTTTTAGAGACAGCAGGCTTTCACGATCTGGGTCTAAGGGATCATTTAACTCCCAATGATGACATTTCCTGGGGTCGGACAAGGGGCTATTTACCTCCCAGTGAGTGGCCCTGTCTTCATTTAGGCTGTTTATTTTCCAGATGAGGAGCCAGCACTGCCCAATTCACCTAGATAGGCTTTCTGTGAGGCAAACTAACTTTCTCCTATTGGGAGACATGTTGTGGGGACAGCCTGTCATGCCTCAGACCTCTCTCTCAACCGTTTGTCTGGAGAGCATTTGGAAACAAAGCTACAGCCTAGTATTTCAAGGTTTACAACACCCACCTAGTGGAATGGGAATCTTCTCCATGAGGAACCATGTCAGCTTTTTGCCAAGACCCTCTGGTTTCCCAACTTTTCTCCTTATTGAGCCCTTCCACTAGAGACCAGGCCTTACGCCTTCTCTGTGAACAGGAAAACTTTGCCTATGACATTGAAGAGCAAGAGGTCCTTCTAATCCAGATTTTGGCCTCAATGCCATCTTTATCAGCAGAAAGACAGTCATTTGATCCTTATGGTCTTCTGAGACACCTATTCTGCCTCCGACCAGAATGGCATTTAAACAGAGAAGGGATTCTATGTTTGGAAGTCAATCAGAAAAATGGCCTAAGGATAAATACTTTAGCATGGGCATAATAGCAAAATATAAGACCCAACCCAGAATACTCTCTTCACTGTGGGGCCTGGCCCAGATGCAACTGTTAGGTAGTCTCTCCTGAGATTCATCTATAGGGGGAACATGCTAGCCACACAAATCTAAGGAATCAAACGGGAATTATCAGGGGAGGACTAGGATCTCACGCAGGTGAGCATGACTATTACTGCCTGACCCAGTCCTCCGGGTCCATGGATGGAGGTCACACTTGCATCCCTGGGCAGCACCATTAATGGATGCCAGGGTCCAGGGAACAAAGGAAGGAGAAGAGTAGGGGGGTCACCCCCACTGCCTTCCTCCCCAAAAGGCAGTGGGAGAGGAAGGCTGTCACTCCGAAAGGAAAGAGAAGACTAGGATGCCTTTCCTTCCCCCTACCTCTTTCTAAAAGGGTAACAAACCATCTTCAGCCTGCACTCCTCTTGAGTGCATTCTGAACTACTGGAACTTCTTTGACCCCAAGACTCTGAAGAAAAAGCAGTTCACATTCTTTTGCACAAGGGCATGGCCTTTTTAATAGCTTGGGGACAGACAAACCTGGCCTTCTGAGGGAAATCTTGATTTTAATATTATCTAACAATTAGATTTTTTCTGTAGACGGGAGGCAAATCGTCCCCTATGTATAGGCTTTCTTTGCCCTGCAGGACAACCTGGACCTCTGCAAGTGATGCACAATTGATCCAGCTCTTTCAGCATTCATATCAGGCAGACCCATGGGGAATGATTCCCCAAAGCTAAGAAAACAAATTCCTGGGGAAACTTCTGAGACAATGAAGTGGATCAGCAACTCTTGTTCCCCTTATCCAGGGCCCCCTCCTCCAACTGTGACTTCAGCTCCTCCAGTTCCACCACTTCCAAAATTCCCCTCTTCCCCAGCTACGCTTTTACCTCTGCAAGAAATGCACAGTGGACATGGTGCTACTAGGGTTCAGGTACCTCGCTCATTGCAAGACCTTAGACAAATAAAAGAATACCTGGGTAGGTTATCTGATGACCCCAACAAGTACATAGAGGCTTTCCAAAATCTAGGCCTGACATATGACCTCACATGGAGTGATGTTATGTTACTCTTAAACCAAACCCTAACAGTTAGCTGCTGAGAGGCAGACAGATCTGCAGGCAGCTGAGAAATTTGGGGATGAACAGCATGTTTCTTATAGGAGGCAAAAATGGAAAATAGGAGATACGGAAGGTGAGGGAATTGTGGAACAACCATTCCCAATAGGGAGAGAGACAATATCCCTTGAAAACCCTGGCAGGGACCCTAGTGACCCCACAGGTGAATGGAAAAGAAAACACTTTTTAATGTGTGTATTGGAGGCCCTACGAAAAACTAGGGTCAAACCTCTTAATTACTCTAAGCTCTCCATGATAGATCAGAGACCAGATGAGAATCCCTCAGTTTTCATGGAAAGGCTAAGGGAGGCTTTAATGAAACACACTTCCCTGTCTCCTGACTCAGCTGAAGGACAGCTAATCCTAAAGGACAAGTTTATTACTCAGGCAGCCCCTGATGTTAGAAGAAAATTACAGAAACAGGATATAGGACCAGATAGTACTCTGGATAGCCTTCTGAGGGTGGCCACCTAAGTCTTTTGCAGTAAGCATCAGACGTAGGCCCAGGTAAAAGAGAAAGCACAAGAGAAGAATGGATTCTCTGGTGGCTGCTTCATAGGCCTGTCAAATCCAAGATACCCAAGGTGAATTCACTAATTGCTATCAGTGTGGGAAACTGTGGCACTTTAAGGACTGTCCAGGTAGTAAGAAGAAGCCACCTTGACGCTGTCCAGTCTGTGGCAGTGGCCACTGGAGGTTGGACTGCCCCCAGAGACATAGTTAACTGGGTCCAGAATTGGTCTCACAAATGGTCCAGCAAAACTCACAGGTCCCAGGGTTCAGTTCCCTGGCTCTAGTGGCCCCAACTACCATTACTGCCCAGGAGCCCCAGAAGATTCTGGAAATTGAATCAGATTTTGGAAATTGAATTAGGAGAGTGGGCCTCCTGGACACTGGAGCCAGTCTCTCTGTTCTCCTCTCCAATCCCAGCCTCTCCTCTTCCCATAGCACAACCCTGAAGCGCACCTCAGGAAAGGTTCTAGCCTGATATTTTTCTCAACCCCTTACTTGTAGCTGGGGGGACCTATTGTTTACACATGTCTTTTTAGTCATGCCTGAGAGTCCTCCTCCTTTATTAGGTAGAAATATTTTAGCTTGCATGAGAACTGGCATCCTTATTGCCCCAGGACAAACTCTTTGTCTTCCCTTGGTAGAAACCAGTATTAACCCAGAGGTGTGTGCAAGCCAGGGGAAAATTGGCCAGGCTATGACCACTATACGGATCCAGATATATCTTAAGGATCCCACTTCTTTTCCTAACCAAAGACAATATACCCTGAAGCCAGAGGCTGGAAAAGGGCTAGAGGTCATTATTAATAACCTGAAGAAGCAAAGCCTCTGCAAATTCTGCAATAGCCCCTGCAACACCCCAATATTAGGGATGCAGAAACTCAATGGGGAATGGAGACTAGTTCAGGACCTCTGCCTCATTAATGAGGTCATAGTCCCAATTCATTTAGTAGTCCCTAATCCCTGTACTTTGCTAACCCAAATACCTGAGGGAACTAAATGGTTCACAGTGCTAGACCTAAAGGATGCCTTTTTCTCAGGAAAGCACTGAGGCCCTTCTCAATTTCTTAGCTAATAGGGGATATAAAGTTTCAAAATTCAAGGCCCAGCTTTGCCAAACCTCAGTGAAGTACCTGGGTTTAGTATTATGTGAGGGGACCAGACAATTGGAAGAAGAAAGAATTAAGCCCATTTCATCCTTTACCGTCCCTAAAATCCTCAAGTAGTTAAGAGGATTTTGGGGCATTACAGGATTTTTGCAGGCTATGGATACCCAGGTATGGGGAAATGGCCATCCCTCATACCAACTAATAAAGGAAACTCAGGCAGTAAGACTCATTCCTTGATTTGGGATCTGGAGGCAAAAAGAGCCTTTAACCAGTTAAAACAAGCCCTGCTTGAGGTACCAGCCCTTAGCCTTCCAATAAGGAAGTCTTTATGTGTCAGAAAGAAAAGGAATGGCCCTGGGAGTTTTAACTCAGACCTGTGGACTAGGCCAACAGCCAGTGGGTTACCTAAGTGAGGAACTGCACCTGGTGGCTAAAGGATGGGTAGTCTGCCTCCATGAAGTTGCAATAGTGGCCCTACAGGTGTCAGAAGCCATCAAATTAACCCTGGGGAATAACTTAACTCTTTATACTCACATATTGTGGTAAGATTGCTGTCCTCTAGAGGAGGCCTTTGGCTAACAGACAGCCACCTCCTTAAACACCAGGCTCTACTACTAGAAGGATCTGCTGTCCAACTAAAAACTTGAATCCAAGCACCTTCCTCCCAGAGGAAACTGGGGAACCTGAACCTGACTGGGAGCAAGTTATAATACAAACCTATGCAGCCAAAGATCTCAGGGAAACTCCCCTAGAAAATCCAGACTGGACCCTCTTTACAGATAGAGCTCCTTTGTGGAACAGGGAGTCCATAAGGCAGGGTACAGAGTAGTCATCCTGAATAGTATCATTGAAAGCACATCTCTTTGACCAGACACATGTATCCCATTAGCTGAGCTGATGGCTCTCACAAGGGCTCTTGAATTAAGCAAAGGAAATGCAGCTAACATTTATATGGACTCCAAATATGCCTTTCTTATCCTCAGTGCTCATGCCAACATTTGGAAGGAGAGACACTTTCTCACTGCTAATGGATCTCCCATAAAATATTATCAGGAAATTAACGAGCTGTTGTCCTCAGTTTTCCTTCCATGAGAAGTAGCAGTAATGCATTGTAAAGGACATCAAAAAGGAATGGATGAAATAGCTGAGGGAAACAAGTTAGCCAACCAGGCAGCCAAGTCAGCAGCACAAAAGTCAGGGTGCCAACACTCTTGAAGCCCCTCTAATCTAGGAAGTCTCCATAAGGGAAATGAAGCCTCAGTATTCCCTTGCAGAAATAGAATTGGCCACTTCTCAGGGATGCAATGTCCAGTCCTTAGGATAGTTGCAGTCAGAGGACAGCAAACTCCACTTGCCAGGCCCCAACCAGTGGAAGATCCTAAAAACCCTTCACCAAACTTTTCATCTAGGGAAGGATAAAACTTATCAATGTGTACAAAGATTATTCTCATGGGAGAACCTACCAAAAACAGGGTAAGCAGGTTGTTAATGCTTGTGAAGATAAGTCTTAAGAATGACATCCTCAACAGATGGCTTCTTCCCCCTCCAGCTCAGAGAATGGTAAATTATCCAGAGGAGGACTGGCAAATAGACTTTGCCCATATGCCAAAACCAAGGGGCACTCACTACCTCCTGATGTGGGTGGATACCTTCACTAACTAGGTGGAAGCATTTCCATGTTGAACAGAGAGGGTCTCCAAGGTAGTATGAGTATTAATGAAATAATTCCCCATTTTGGACTCCTTAAATACCTCCAAAGTGACAACGGCTCCTCATTTAAAGCAGCTGTTGCTCAGGATGTCTCAAAGGCACTGGGCATATGATATCTCCATTGTGCTTGGAGACCCCTGTCCTCAGGAAAGGTAGAAAAAACAAATGACTATCAAAAGACACCTCAGAAAGTTGTCTCAAGAGACTCACCTACCCTGGACTATTCTCTTTCCCATGGCCCTATTACAAATAGGAAATACCCCTTCAAATTTAGGTTTAACTCCTTTGGAAATGTTGTATGGGTGACCTTTTCTTACCAATGATTCCTATGAGATCAGGACACCTCTGAATTGGTCAAACATATAGCTTCCCTGACCTACTTTCAACAGGAGTTGACACAGCTAATAGGCCCAATTGCAGGAAATAGGACCACCTTTATTTAATCCAGGAGACTTAATACTGCTGAAGGCTCTCCTTTCTCTTTTCCCTCCTCTAGGCCCTAGTTGGGAAAGACCTTATACTCTTCTCTCCACCCGGTCGGTAGTAAAAGTTGTAAAATCGACTCTTGGATTCATCACACTTGAGTCAGAGCCTGGAAGGCTGAGGGAGAAGCCCCAGACAATACAGAAGAATGCTCTGAATATCACTGCGAAGAAATAGGAAATCTGAAATTGAAAATCACCAAAGAGAAGCAAAGGAACGAGGGCTACTCTTCCTACTCAATTCCACCCCTACCTTACCAGATACATTCTGTCATTTCTGCCTTTCCTCTCAAAATTACTTCATAGATCTCCAAAGGGAAATTCTATATCTTGGTGAACAAAATTTTAGATTGAAATGATTTACTATGCCACATTTGTGGGAATTGCTGTACTTACACTGCTATTTGCAATAGGACTATGCATTGTAGCACATTCTGAGTGGAGTTTTGGACAAAGAGTGTCAATTGCTGTAGTATATTGTTTGGTTGTGTTTTTTATAGAGGGTCTTTATCTTTCTCAAGATGGCCATCCACAAACTGTATGTATTAGGAATTAGCCTCATTATGCTATCAGGTTTTGCTGTACCCCTCCAACAATTAATAAACTTAGGGTACCTTTTAAAGACTTTATATCTAGCACAGAAGTTGTTAACACTAACCGAACTTTGACAAGGGACTGCTGGCTTTGTCTATCATCCTCATCTCAATACACTGCCATCACAGTCCCAACTCGCTATTGTGCCCTTAATAAAATGACCTATTACCCCAAATACAAGGTGGGGAGTCCCCTTTATGGTAATGAGCTTGAATAATTTGTATAACTTCCAACCTAATGAGATGGCAAAGTTCACACTAACAGGTCAAGCAGTAAACCTTCTCCAGTCCTATCAAGGTAAACTTTCTGGGGTTGTTTCTGGGGTTGTTTCTGGGGTCCAAAAACCCATTTGGGACTCAATATCAACACACAGAAATAAAGTTTCAAGCACCACTTTGTGTTAGGAGAAGCCAACATTTTGTCAGGCCCTGGGGCCTTAAGAGGACATCAAAGCAACTAAACCCTAGAGATTAACCACCCTCATGATCATGTAAACTACATGTTTTCTCAAACTGCACCATTTAGAAGACCTGTACAATCCTCAGGGAGACCATCCAAAAATAAGGGGACTTTGAAAGATGTGCATTCTGGGTATTGTATAAATAGACTCACTAGCATTGTTCACATTTTCCCTTGGGAAGATTGTACCACCACTGAGGTATCTTAGTGCCTCTTAGTTCCCCAATATGAAGAAACTTCTGAGTGGCTGCTGGTGGATATCAAACGCAACTACCTACACTGGGAAAACAAAACTGTTGGGGTAAAACAGGTTATTTTCCAGGGTCCTTTCTAACCTTTAACTGAGGTCACCTTGGCAGGAACCCTAACCACCTTGGAAAATGAAAATTACAAACTAACCTATATATTCTCCATAGAAAATAATTTCTGCCTTGAAAAACAGAGTCTTATTCCTGTGCAGAACCATCTCCCACTTATGTTTACCAGCCAATTGGACGGGAAACTGTATGGCTGTTTACCTAACTCCTGAAATTAATATAGCCCCCAACAGCCAATCCCTTAGCATAAACAGGCTGTCCAGTTCATACCCCTTTTGGTAGGATTAGGAATCACAGCAAGTGTAGGGACAGAGGTGGGAGGATTTGCAACCTGATGTCTCCCCAACTGTGTGAAACTGAGTCAAACCTCTTTTCTTTATAAATTACCAGGTCTCAGGCATTTCTTCATAGCAGCATGAGAAGGGACTAATACAGTCTAATTGTGGGTTTACTTTGCATTCATGAATTAATAATTATGCTTGTCTTTTTTTTTAACATTTGACTATATAATGTGTGTGTGTCCTGTTTTCTGATACAGTCTTTATGTATTCCTACTTTTCTATCTTCCTCACTCCCTTTTTCCCTTCCTCCTACCTTTTCTCCTTCTTTTTTCTTCCTTTTATTGTTTCTTTCCTGCAAATTTCCATTATCTATTTCTAATATATTTTAACTAAAAAATATTATAAATGTACTGCCTTTACCAGTTATGTGTATTGAAAATACCTTTCCCACTACATAGCTCGTTTTTTACTTTTTAAAGATATTGCTGGAATTCATACTCTTAATGTGGTCAAGTTTTCCTACTTTTTTAAAAATAAATAGAGGGAGTTTTATTGATTATATGAGCTATGCAGAATTGCTCTGTGTGTGTGTGTGTGTGTGTATATATGTCTGTGTGTGTGTGTCTATGTGTTACTAGTGTGAAGTAGTGGTCTATAATTTCCATCCTTTCCTAACTGCTGTGCAGTTATTTCTTTTTCATATATCAGCAATTTATATATACATGATACTGGCTCTTTAGTTTGCTTTATTATTCTTGTGCAAGGAACATCTTAATTGTTCTTGACCCTTCTTAACAGATCAGAGAGCAAAGATTTTACACTTTGGGCCATACAGTCTTTGTTGTTGCAACCTGGTGTAGTATAGAAGCAGCCATAGACAAGACATAAATAAATGGACATGGCTATCTTCCAATAAAGCTTTATTTTTAAAACAGGAGTGGTTTGCCTGTGAGCCAGATGTTGCCAACTCTCAGTTTTGTCTAACCTTAAAGTAGTATAACCCTATACTACTTTAATGGTATCTAATTGTGGGTTTACTTTGATTTATTACATGCCTAAAATAATAACTTTATTACATACCTAAAGTAGTAACTTTGAGTATGTAATACTTAAATTAGGTAGTAATTACCTAATATTTATTACATACCTAAAGTAGTAACTTTAGGTATGTAATCCTAAAGTAAAGTAGTAACTTTAAGTATAAATAAATCTTTCCATTTGGTAGAGTTTTCTTACTATATTGTTATTTTAGAATATCTGGGCTAGACTGAAAACATTGTATTCCTGTAAAAATTCTAAAATCAGCATATCAAGTCTCTTCATCTGCCCTCCAAAACCCTATGGAGATTTTCACAGAGATTGCTTATGTATTTTCATTTTTTGTAAATTGACATCTTGAGTTTTTCAGTTCATGAATGTGATATATTTCCCCATTTATGTTGGTTTTCTGGAATATCTTTAAGTACTTATTTAGTTTTCTTCTTCTATGCCTTGTACATATTTTCTTAGATTTATTCAGACGCACAAAATATTTTGATGCTATTTTAAGTAGTTTTATTTTAATTTCCAACTATTACTACTATGTATAAATAATAATTCATATCTAATAGAGATCTAAAATCCTGCAACATAGCTAAATTTTGACATGAATCTAATATTTTATTTGTAAATACTTGGGATTTTTAAGCATAAGTTTGTAATTTGTGAAATTTGCATATTATAACTAGAAGTTTCATTCTTTCTAATATCTGTGATATTGTTTAGATGTTTGTCCCCTTCAACTCTCATGTTGAATTGTGATTCCCAAAGTCTGAGGTGAGTCTGGTGGGAGGTTATTGGATTACAGGGATGGATGCCTCATGGTTTAGCACCATCCCCTTGATGATAAGTGAGTTCTCACTCAGTTTATGCAAGATCTGGTTGTTTAAAAGTATGGGACCTCCCCTTGCCTTGCTCCTTATTTCACCATGTGAGGCACCTGCTCTCCCTTCACCTTCCAGCATGATTGTAAGCTTCCTGAGGTCCTCACCATAAAGAAGTGCCAGTGCCATACTTTCTGTACATCATACAGAGCAGTGAGTTAATTAAAACTTTTTTGTTATAAATTATCCAGTCTCAAGTATTCCTTTATAGTAATGCAAACAGATAAACACAATCTGTAAGAATTATCATTCTTTATTTCCGTGGATAAGGCCTCTAATACAATATTGAATAGAAGTGATAGTATGACACACGTCTTTTAAAGTTTCCTTTGGCTATCCCATCTTCAATAACCTAGAGTCAAAACAGGAGACTTCAGAGAATAGTTGGAAGTGAAGTAGGGGAGTAGGGTTACTGATGAAAGAAGGTGTTATGAAGGGACCTAGTGAAAATGTTTGAGAGATAAGGAAAGAATGAAAGATTAGGTCGCCTTAAGAAATGAACAGAATTATGTGAGGATGAGTTCCACTGGTGAGAGATTTCTTGGAGGCTTAGACTTTTTCGATAGCCACAGGAAGCACAGAGAAATAATAGTTCATGATGAGACTTTTAAAATATTTCATAAGAAAGATAATGCATCGGTTCCAATTAAAATCTCCCTAATATGCTCCTTTTTTGTTAATATAGGTGTTAAAAGTTTAAGATACAAAAACATTGAATTTACTTACAAAATAATTTAATATGTGTAATCTAATACAGAATTACTAAATGTCAGTCTTTGTTTTATATTTAAACACTTAAATTTATATAATTTAATGATTTATTTTGTTTTATTTTACTCACCATTTCAGCTACAAAAAATTTATAGTTTAAGATTATATAGCAATACACTGAGAGATTTTCAGTTTATCCAAGACAACATGATGATTGGAAAGGATGTTTATTTTAAAATCAGATAGGCTGAGATTGTACTTCAGGTTCTTCTACTTAATAATGATGATTTGATCTTTTCAGAATTACTGAATCTAGTTTTTTTTTAATAACAAAATTAGAACAATACAATTGTTAGGATTAAATGAGTCATTTAAAATCCCTGGTCCTACTTGTTGCTCAGAATGCTAGTCCCTGTGAATTGCCTGAAAATTAAATGAGGTGACACCCGATCAGGGTAGTATGGAGAGAACCATTCGACCTTAAAATTGTTTAAAGAAAGAACCAGATTCAATCTTCACTTAATTCTGGTTAAAATATGGGGATAAATATGTACTCATTTAGAAAACACTATATTTTTCCACTTCTATTAACTATGAAATATCCCAGCTAAAGAAAAGTTTAAAGGAAAATAAAGACAATGAATAGGAGAAAAAAATAGTATACTCCCTGCAATAATTGATGAATTCAACTTATTCCAAAAAAGATCTGATTCACTTTTATGGGAAAATTCCAGAGTAAGCATGCTTGAGTTAGAAGCTGATCTACAAGTGTATTTACCTGCCTTAGTTGAAAACAAAGCTGGGGAGGGAAGAATATTGCTAATTTTTACAGAGACAAAAGGAGGCAGAGGAGACATTGAGATTGCATTTTATATCAGTCTTGGACTTAGAAAAGTAAGACTTTTTCTTGACATGTAAAACTTTACACATAAAACTGTGTAAGAAGTCATTCATGTTTCGAGTAAAGAAGGGAAAAGATAAGTGCATGACAGAAGAGAGTCAGAACCTCTTTTTTTCTGGAGCAAAGAGAATATATTGAAAAGTGGTTAGAAGAATTAGCTCTAAACACACAAATTAACCCATGTTTCAAAGGGCCAAAAGCTTCATCTGATAATAGAATAGCAGAGGAACAATAACTTTCTATTTCTGACTCTTGAAAAGATGGCTCTTTGAGAGATGGCACGTTTTCTTCTACTCAGTGCTCTTCAGGAAGACTCTTGTAGTTGTTACTTTTACTTCTGTTAGTAACTTTGAACACTAAATTCCCCCAGTCATATTCTTTCCTGTATATCAATAATTGCTTTGTGCAACTGGTCTCCGGAGAACCATTAAGGCTTAGAATTCCTTTAAAAGTGTTTCTTATAGCAAGGCATTGTCTAACAACCCTCTTAATTCACTTGCATAGATAACTTGTTTGTGGGAATACCTATTTATTCAATTTTTTTAATTCACAAAAGATGCTTGTAAGTTTTTTTTTAAGTATATAAAGGAGTAAACTTAAAGTTACATTCTGAATAGTTTTTTTTTCTTTTTTTTTTTCAAAACTAGAGCAATGATAGGAATAAAAATAACATGTGTATATCATGTGTTATCACCAGTAAAATTTTGTTCATATACTTTCTTTTACCTTATTTTTGCAACAATTTTGTGAATTACAACTGTATTGTTATCTTCATTATACAACTGATAATACACACATACAAAATGTAATGGGCCTGCCCAATGCACAGAACTATTGAGTACTGAGTGGAAATATGACTCCTCAAGTATAATGTTTCTGAATCCAGGGCTCCGTAAACAATATGGTGAGTTCTCTGTTTGTACCTACAAATGCCAATATATAAAGTTTTATGAAAACTTCTCAGAACTGGCCATGTTTAATTGATCTACTCATTGTCTTACTTTTTTTAAAAAAAATAGTTGGAGAAATAATGCTTTAAAGTAAAATTATGCTTATGTTTTTAATATGCAGAGTCCTATGATAACATTTAAAGTAATTTTCAGTTTTAAAACAGTTTAATTATCTAGCCTTAAGCTGTGCATTGAGAAAGTTAAGAATGAGAAAAACAAACATATGACAGATTCTGAAATAAACTCTTAATTGTGGGGTATTGAACCTTTGGCTGTTTTGAACAGGAGTAAATTTGCAAGTCTGGTCATGTATCAAATGGTGCTGGATTTATGAACAAAAGTTCCACAGCAAAACATAATAAAAACTATAGGAACCAGGAGTTCAAAAAAAAATAACATTGCCGAGCCTTCATTTGGTGCAGTATATATTTTTATTTATATTATGCTGCAGAAAATCAATAGTATAGACTTTATTAATAATACATTGGTTGCCATTTTGTGCTTTGACTTCAGACCAGTAAGATCTAAACCACCTTAGAACTCCTAAGTGTGAAACTTCAGATATAAGAATTTAATATTCCTAATTGTCCTTATGTTAAACCACAGAAAATACTACTATCTGCCTCATAATAATATAGCAAGTCATATAAGAGTTAATGGACAAATGGACAAACCATACTAAGCGCAGTGGATGTAACACGGCTTGAGCTCAATAAAAACTACTCCTTCTTGTCTTTTTTGATCTCTCTTTTTTTCCCTCTCTTTCACAAAAAAAATAATGTACAATGGACTTTCCCATTTTGTTCAAGACCATAGTGTTTTCTTCTCTGTCCAAATAATTTTTTGAAGATAGTCTTCAGAAAATAAAAACATAACTTACTATGTTAGTGTACTATTCATTTTCTTCTGTTATATCAGAATATTTGAGACTGGGTAACTTATAATCAACAGAAATTTATTGGCCCATGGTTCTGGAGACTAGGAAGTCCAAGATCTGGGGGATGCATCAGGTGAAACCTTATTGCTATGTCACAACATGGCAAAAGGTATTGCATGGCAAGAGAGTAAGAGAGAACCAAACTCACTTTTATAAAAAACCACCCTTACTCTCATGATAATGAACCCACACCCAAAATAATAATGTTAATCCATTCATCAGTGATGAACACTCATAACTTAATCACCACTTTAACTTTCTACCTCTCAACACTGTTGCATTGAAGATTAAGTTTGCAGAACATGAACTTTGGAGGACACATTCAACCTGTAGCATTCAGAGTGTGTTCATTCACCAAGTGTATGCAAATTAAAGTGGAATACTTTTATGACATCAACTAGAACACCAGAATCAGTAAAGAGGAACACAGTGATACAGATTTTCTGCCTTAAAATGAAAAGTCTCAGTATACAAAATCTATGTGCAAAACTCACAAGCATTCCTATACACCAGTAACAGACAGAGAGCCAAATCATTAGTGAACTCACATTCACAATTGCTACTAAGAGAATAAAGTACCTAGGAATACAACTTACAAGGGATGTGAAGGACTTCTTCAAGGAGAACTACAAACCGTGCTTAAGGAAATAAGTGTGGACACAAACAAATGGAAAAACACACCATGCTCATGGATAGGAAGAATTCATATTGTGAAAATGGCCAGAGTACCCAAACTAATTTATAGATTCAATGCTATTCCCATCAAGCTACCACTGAATTTCTTCACAGCATTGGAAAAAAGTACTTTAAACTTCATGTGGAACCAAAAAAGAGCCTGCATAGCTAAGAAAATCCTAAGCAAAAAGAACAAAGCTGGAGGCATTATGCTACCTGACTTCAAACTATACTACAAGGCTACAGTAACCAAAACAGCATGGTACTGGTACCAAAACTGACATATAGACCAATGGAACAGAGCAGAGGCCTCAGAAATAACACCACATCTGATCTTTGACCACATGTCAAAGATCTACACCACATCTACAACCATCTGATCTTTAACAAACCTGACACAAGCAATCACTGGGGAAAAGACTCTCTATTTAATAAATGGTGTTGGAAAAACTGGCTAGCCATATGCAGAAAACTGAAACTGGACCCCTTCCTTACACCTTATACAAAAATCAACTCAAGATGGATTAAAGACTTAAACATAAAACCTAAAACCATAACAATCCTAGAAGAAAACCTGGGCAATACCATTCAGGACATAGACATGGTCAAAGACTTAATGTCTAAAACACCAAAAGTTATGGCAACAAAAGACAAAATTGACAAATGGAATTTAATTAAACTAAAGAGCTTCTGAACAGCAAAAGAAACTATCATCAGAGTGAACAGGCAACTTACAGAATGAGGGAAAATTTTTGCAATCTATCCATTGGACAAAGGGCTAATATCCAGAATCTACAAAGAACTTAAACAAATTTACACACACACACAAAAAAAATCACATCAAAAATGGGCAAAGGATATGAACAGACGCTTCTCAAAAGAAGACCTGTATGCAGCCAACAAACATATGAAAGAATGCTCATCATCACTGGTCATTAGTGAAATGTAAATCAAAACCACAATGGGATACCATCTCACACCAGTTAGACTGGCGACCATTAAAAAGTCAGGAAACAACAGATGTTGGAGAGGATGTGGAGAAATAGGAACGCTTTTACACTGTTGGTGGGAGTGTAAATTAGTTCAACCATTGTGGAGAATAGTGTGGCAATTCCTCAAGGATCTAGAACTAGAAATACCATGTTACCCAGCAATCCCATTACTGAGTATATACCCAAAGGATAATAAATCATTCCACTATAGAGACACATACACATATATATTTATTGGAGCACTGGTTACAATAGCAAGGACTTGGAATCAACCCAAATGTCCATCAATGATAGACTGGATAAAGAAAATGTGCACATATACACTGTGGAATACTATGCAGCCATAAAAAATGATGAGTTCGTGTCTTTTGCAGGGACACGGATGAAGCTGTAAATCATCATTCTCAGCAAACTATCACAAGAACAGAAAACCAAACACCGCATGTTCTCACTCATAAGAGGGAGCTGAACAATGAGAACACAAAGACACAGGGAGGAAAACATCACACACCAGGGCCTGTTGGGGGGTGGGGGATGAGGGAGGGATAGCATTAGGAGAAATACCTAATGGAGGTGATGGGTTGATGGGTTCAGCAAACCACCATGGCAAGTGTATACCTTTGTAACAAAACTGCACATTCTGCACATGTATCCCAGAACTTAGAAGTATAATAAAAAAATAATTGGGCAAAAAACTTATGAAGTGCTCTTTATTTAAATAGTTACAAACTGAAAATGTAAAAAACTGGTTTCTCAGATCCAAGGAGAAAAAAGATGATCCCATATATTTGAATTTTTATTTAACAATTTTTTAAGTTGTGTAATAAATCACATATAAATGAATAAATCACAAATTAAAATCACATCAAAATATATACAAAGATGATTTATTAAAATCAAATTTTCAATATCAGTGATGCAAGTCTAAGTAGAGTATGGTTAAAACTGGCCCAACTGTTCCATAGAATTAATGTTGAGAATTTCCTTTCAATAAACACAGAAATTGACCCTCCAAGTGTTAAAACATAAGAAAGTCACATTTGTCTTATCTGAGTTCCTTTAGTAGGAAAGCAGCCATCAGACCTCCCAAAGAGTATCAAGGAACTGAAACCTCATCTGTCATGATCGCCTAACAGACTACCTGGTTCCTGTTGGCCAACTCATCTTCCTTACCTCTCCCTAATTCCTGTTTTCCTGTATATAACCACATTTCTTCTTTTCTATATAAACCTCTGATTTTAGTTAGTTAGGGAGATGAATTTGAGACTGATCTCCCATCATCTTGGCTGTAGCACAAAGCCTCTCCATGTTCCAGAGTTTACCACTCTTCTACTTTTATTGTAATCATCACCTTGATTTGTTTTTTTTAGGTGTACCAGCTAATCATGTCTTCCAAACACTTTAGTAATGCCTGTTTTATAGGCTTTGCATAAATAGAGTATATATATTTGTATCTGGCTTCTTTATTAACTGTATAGCTATAAGGTTGACCTGTGTAGTTGTATGTAGCTGAACTTTATTGTTGTTGATAAATAGTGTTTCCTGTACACATTTTGGAAGGAAATGCTTGTCCTCACCCAGGTCCATCAGGGTGGAGCCTTAGCTGGGGACCATGTACTTCCCTTTCCCCCTTTTATATCATTTAAAGGGACCAAGCTGTTCCCTTCCCAGCATTTCCATATCAATAGCAATGCCTGCTTTATAAACTTTGCATAAATAGCATAGTAGAGTATAGTATGTGTGTATATATACACACATATATGTATATATACATGCGTACATATGTATGTACACACATGTACATGTGTATATGTATATTGAAGCAGCTACATAGGCACATATGTAATACATATATTATAATAATGATCATAAGGTGGGTATATACATACATGTGTATTGGCACACATTATATGTAGTCATATATTTATGCATATATTACACAGTATGTATTGGTACATATATATACATGTATGACATAGTATAACAATATATTGTGTATAGTGCAACTTCGATAAGTTTTTTGCCCCAATTATTTTTATTGATACTTTTAGAGTTTGGAGTACATGTGCAGAAATTGCTTTTGTTACAAAGGTATACACTTGTGCCGTGGGTTTGCTGCACGCCATAACCCATCACCTCCATTAGGTATTTCTCCTAAGCTATCGGCTCCCTCATCCCCCCACGCCCCAACAGGCCCGGTGTGGGATGGTCCCTCCTGTGTGTGTGTGTAATACCACACACACTATAATATATAGTACAACACACACACACTATAGTATGATATATTATTGTCACACAATACATGATATCGACACATTGTCTGGGTAGTGTGGTGTATAGTGGTATATGTATATCACCACACACTATTACATTTGTACTGGCTATACAGATATAGGGTCGTATACGGGTGTTATTTGATCTCAAAGATCAATACCCTAACAGTGTGAATACCCTAAGCAAGTTTGGTCCTCAGTTCGAGACCTGGCCAATAGGAAGAAGGTATTGGTGGTACACCTAGAGAAGGAGCTAAAAGTATTAGGAAAGATCGAACAGAAGCCAGATCACCTGAGTAGGAGAAAGTGCAGTGCAAAAGGCCCTTCCCTACGCATCGGAATGATCAATTCGTTCACATGTCCTCTATCAATTCTGGGCAAAAAAAATTCCTCAATTTTGGCACAACAAGGTCAAGGCGCTCGCCGTGCAGCTCTACTTCATCAGATTCAGAACAGTCCATTTCTCAAAAAGTTCGCTTCCTTCGGATGGGAGAGAAGACTAGAAGACCAAGGTCAGGATCATCTGTTCCTTTCTTGGCTTTGTTCAGCAGATATGTATATATATGGCACACACACACACACACACACATGGTATTATATGTATATATGCATATGTATATATGTTTTGTGTGTGTATATACATACAACATATCTTATCTGTGATAAAAAGAAATATATTTTATAACATATGTATAAATTATGAGTTTAGACTAAATCTCATTCCATTCCAACACCACAAAGTTCTTCCTTTAACCACCCATTCCACTTTTGCGTAACTTTCTTCCATGCTGAAATTCTCTGTCAACGATACCAATTTATTAGTCATTTACTCGTACATGATATATACAAAATTTATGAATATTGGATATATTATACCATAAGAAATCAAAAAGGCTAAGAATGTTTAAGATTTTTTGTGTCTTTAAATTTATGAACTGTGTATAGGTAAAATACTAGTAATCTATTTGCCCCTTCTTTGAATGTGTTATTAATTTGTCATGCAGGTAGATGTTTTATTCAATTTAGATTTTTTATTATTATTAATTTATTTTTAATAGAATAAAATTTATTTCTAGAAGTCAAAACCATGTGAAAAAAATACTTTAAAATGTGATACTTCCTCCATTAATTGTTACTACCCATCTCTTCTGGACAAGCAAATTCATTGGTTTTGTTTCATCCTTCTTATTTTCTTTTACAAAATAAGCAGGTTTCCTCCTTTTACCTTGCAAAGTGATATATATCATTTTGCTTTTTAAAATAGATCTTATTTTTTTAGAGCAGATTTAGGTTCACAGCAAAATTGAATGGAAATTACTGTTTCCATATCTCCATTACCTCCATATACCCACATCCTCCTTCACTATCAACATCTCCCTTTAGAGTGGTATATTTGTTACAATTGATGAACCTACATTGACACATCATTATCACCTAAGTTTACAGTTGCCATCTGGGTTTATTCTTTTTATACAATATGTGAAATACATAATGCCATGTATTCACCACATAATAAAAAAAATTTTGCTATCTTAAAAATCTTATCACCTATTTATACTTTTCTCTCTCAACTCTTGTCAACTACTGATCTTTTACTGTCTCAACAGTTTAGTTTTTCCCAGAATGTCATTTAGTTGGAAATATACAATATGTAGCCTTTTTAGACTGGCTTTTGTCACTTAGCAATATGCATGTAAGTTTCCTCCATGTCTTATAATGACTTGATAGCTCATTTCATTTGTGAGCTGAACAACATTCCATTGACTGGATTACCACATTTTATTTATCCATCCTGCTACTAAGGAACATCTTGGCCGCTTCCAAGTTTTGGCAATTATAAACAAAGCTGCCATAAACACCCATGTGTAGATTTTTGTGTGAGAATAAATTTTCAATTTATTGAGACAAATACTGAAGAAGGCAATTTCTGGATCATATGGTATGAGTGTGCTTAAAGTGTGAAAAAAACCTGCCAAACTATTATCTAATGTGGCTGTACTATTTTGCACTCCCACTGGCAGCAAATGAGTGTTCGTGTTTCTCCTCACTCTGCTAATTTAGCAATATATTCTGAAAATTACTCTGTCACAACTTTTAGAGACTTTTTCCTTATTTTTTACACCTACATAACATTCTATGGCATGTGTGCACCATAGTTTATATAACCAACATAATGTATGTGTATGTGCACTCAAGTGCATGTTCTGTATAGCTACCTCCCAAAGCAAGTGGACCTAATGCAACAGAAATCAACAATCGAATATATGTATCTTGATAAAAGGGTGACTCTATCCACAACCTCAAATGATCATGAAGTAATTCCAAGAAGTTTATTTATTTCCATTGTGCAGTCACTTTCCATGGCATTTACTCTTTACTCTTAATATAGTATCTATAAGATTTGATTGATATTTCTTATTCCATTTTAGTCTCCAACTTTAAGTAACTTACAGTTTTCCAAATATGGTTGAGCATTGACGTTTCTATAGATTATTTCTGTCTCACTGAAATTATTTTTTTTTTTCTTTTTTTTTTTTTTTTTTTTTTTTTTTTTGCCAGTTGCAAAGATTTTGATTCATTTAAAGTTCATTTGAATGAATGTTCATTTTTACTGCTTAACTGACAGCAAATAATCTGCTGGGCTGCACTGGTGCACAGGCTGCATGCACTCTGTGATTTGGAGCCCTTAGCAGTTAGGTTGATTTTCTCTTCCTTCAGTTTTCTCTGCTTCCCTCTCCTTCCTGAGCAAATGTAAGACCACTTGTAAGTTTAATCAGAAAAAAAAAATTCATTGTATTTCAGAGTTGTCTGTTGCCTTACATATATGTTGGTCTTTATGACATATTAAAAGCAAATGGTAATGTAACTGAAATATTTGTCATTTTTTTTTCTGAACAAGAGTTTCTTTGGTTTTGCCCTAGTTGTTGATTCAGTTGTTGTGCCAAGGAACCTATATTTATAATATCCACTGCATTGAAATTAGATAGTATCAAAAACAATAAACAATCAATATATACAGCATATTGTCCAGACTCTTGGGATGACGTACCAAAATAAATGAAATTTTTCTTTCTTTCTTTTCCTTCTATCTTTTATATATACATTAAAAAAATAATGAATTTATTCCTCAAACATATACTATATACAAGACGCTGTGCTGGATGTTTCACTTAGGTGATTCTTACACATGTTTTGAATTCACATGCTAGATGATGTTCTCAATATTGAATAAAAAAGTTTATGCTGTTCCTTAGATAAATTTAAACTGAGAATATAATAAATCATAGCTCAATATTTATCTCAATGAGCTTACAGACTTTGAAAAGAGAGTGGAATTTTTATTTGACATTATAATACAGAAGAGTACATGAATTATTAGCTTAATTTCGTATATATACCTCACACAAAATATGGACATTTTACCTCAGAGGAAATGTACTATATATAATAAAAATGCATTTCCTCAAATGAAGTTTAGTGACTCAAGCTCAAGACTGCTTCCTTCATTTTTCATTTATGTTCCTTATGCTATTATTCATAGCAGAAGGAAAAAAATCTGGTAAACAAAGACCATTAAATAAAAGTAACTTCATTGAAAAACCTGTGCTTAAGAAAGGATTATCTGATCTACAATTTTGGATTCTGCGTGCTTTTAGAAAGATAAGCTCCAAATCTCAGGAAAGCGACATTTTACTAAATGCAAATAGTAATGTAAAAGCATCAAGGAAAATAGAGTATACCATGAGTCAGAAACAGAGTACAGTGAGGCCTGAACATTCTTCTGACCAAGGAAGATAACTTTTTCTACCAGGAAAATAACTTTAAAATGTCACATACTTACCATCAAAAATGTAATCGGTACTTCATACTTTTATTTATCAAAAAATAATTGCCTGTAACTTCAGTATTTCATCTTAGATCATTGGCAATATTGAAGGCAGTAGTAGAGTATAGTTTGCAATAGTAACAGGACAATCATTGCATAAGGCAGCAGGGTACTACAATGTAGTGAATTCTACATTAAGTATGTAACCAGATTGAATTGGGTTTAACACGTTGCTCTTCAAAGTACATTCTGTGTACCTTCAGGCCATCTATTTAACTTTTCCCACTGTAAGCTCCTTTATATGTTACATAGAACTAAGCTCATCTACTTAGACAATAAGAATTAAAGATTCTGAAATTGTGTTTGATTTAATTCTGGTGACACTGGTGTCACGTATTCATTGTTGCTATCACTAATCACAGCCTCTCTCATTAATTTATGCCAAACCTTTTCTACTTGTATTCAAGTCCTTTTTATTTTTATAAATTGCATTTTAACCCATATTGTAAACAGATATGGAAATGTTTTTCATTCTCACATTATTTATTTCTGTAGCCTGTCTTCATTTAAGACTGAACTTCAGTGTACTGGCCATAAGTTAAGATAATTAGATCAAACCTAACTACATTTGTGCATCTAATTATCTAACAGAAGACTTCAAATATATAATTTAATCTTCACAAGGAACCCCACCATCACCAGCACTATCACAACCTATTGCCACTTAATTAAAGCAGCATTCTCAAATTCTAAGTCTAGTTATGTTTCTTTCTGCCTAATGACCTCGATGGCATTCTTAATTTTGTGATCCCTTAATTTTTGCTTAGGCTAAGTCTTTTTACTTGGTCTGGTTGTGAGTATCCCCATATAACTTTAATCTACATCAATCAAATTATCTATAGGCAGTGCAACAGTGCAGGTATGCATCTCACAATATTTATTGCTTAAGTATGCTGCATACAGTGCTGGATGACAGAGCAAAGAATCATGCATCCAGTCAAAGTGTGAATTACATAGATTCAAATATCCTTTAATCTGAAACATTATTTTGATAGTTATACAGAGAAGAGAGAGGATGGCCTAGAGTCCCTACAATCTTGAGTGCATCATGGAATCCTAAAAGAAGGCACAGTTCAATTTCTATGTATTTCATCTTCATTACCCTCTAGACATTTTCTACCAATTTTAACAGATATGTTAACATAATTATAATCAGTTACTTCTACATGATTTTCAATAAAAAAACAAATTCATCTACTTCTCTCTTTTTTTTTTTTTTTTTGCACCTCATTCTCACCAGAAGCAACCAGTTTTTAATCTCTTTTAAGTAATTATTTTGGTGTTTATATTCATGCCTGTACAAACGCATGCTGATGTTACCTCTTCAGATTTTTTTAGTTTTAGGAATGTACTATTTGCTCCTAGTATGCAACATAACAATTTAGTTGTTTCCACACACACACACCTCTCCCTCAACCTCACTCACCACACATGCATAGTTACCCTATTCACCTACCTTCAAAACAGTCATGTTGTAATTTTGTTTAGATCAACATTCATTGTTTACTTTACTGTGACTCTAAATTCTGTTCACATCAGAGCCATTCAATTAACCGTAATTAACCTTTCTTCTCACACCACTTTTTGTTTTCCTGAAAGTTAACCATTTGTATGATTTTTATTTACTTAGTATTCAATGTTGTTTTTATTAAAACAATAACAGCAACACCAAACCCTCAGCAATTATCTAATTACCTCTTTGAAGTTTAGACACATTATGTATTCCATCAATTAATGTTCCTAAGTGAGTCTTTTCAGGACACTGTTATCCTACGTTTCAGATTTGCTAGCCTTCTCCATCTGTTATACCATGGATCCTCCTTCACCGTAATCTCAAACGTGAACTATTTCTTTATCTCTCTTCATTTTTAAATCTTTTTTCTTGTGCCCCATTCCTTTATTGTTGTTTTTTCCCCTTGTTTCGGTAGAGTACATCTTCTAGCAACTATGTTTTGGGATTTTCTTTTGTTTTATTTTAGATGCAGTATATATCAAAATGACTTTACACTAACATATGTTTTGGACAAAAATAGGATTTCAGTTTTTAAATCTTTTCCTTGGAATTTTGAAGAAGCTACACCTGAAAATTCTATTTTCAATCTTGCTATGAAAATGAAGTCATTTTTATTATGTTATTACGTATAGATTGATTATATTATTACATATAGTTTTTGTGTCCCAGTTTGTCCAAGAGTGTCTTTTAATGCCTGTTTATACAGCATAATTATTGCTAGTACCCTCTGTGATATCAAAGAGGTTCTGATTTACATAATAAATTATGTGGTTACTCAGTTTGTCCTCACGTTTTCTTCTCTGTAAGATTCTCTTTTAGTTTCATGTGTACTATAATATAGTGACGATGTGCTCTGCTATCATTCATTGATCTAAGCATTTTCTTTCCCTTTTGAGAATTGTCCTTGCATATTTCAATGATGATTTTCTTGTCTTGGTTCTCTTTTCTATTTCTGAGGTTCTATTATTCCTATATAGGATTGGTCCCCTAATATTTCTGTGTTTTTTCTCCAACTCTTTACCTATTTTTTGTTTTAAGCTATCTTCTGCGGGCTTTTACAACTTTATTTTCAAAGTTTTCTAATAAAGTTTTCCTCCTTCTTTTATATTTTTAATGTAGAAGAGCTTAGGGCTCTTATATGTTCCCTGAATATTCATTTCTGAATTATATTATGTTCTTCTATAATGGTAATAACATCTATTTCTCTAACATATTAATGCAAAATTTGAAGCTTTTTTTTAAACGTGTGATTTGCTTCCTGTAAATTGTGTTTTTTTTCCTTTCTTTGGTGGTCCTGTCAAATGTTATCAGGTGTCTAGTAACATTTGTTTGATTTCCTGTATTCAAGCACTGAAGACTCTAAAGCTGATTACGAGTTCTGAAGGCTTGAGACTTAACTATGAACAGTAAGTATCCTGGCAAGGTGATTTTCCTGGCCCTTAACTTTGGAAAATACCAATATCAATACATTAGAAATGTCTTTTTGATGTACTCAGATGTCAGGGAAGCCCAATTTTTTATTTATTGGGAAAAGGTATTGCTGTTCAGGTTCTAGAAACCAAGTTTGGAATGCTGATCAAACTGGAGAGGGTGGTGTCAGTATGCAGATGTTCTAATCCTTTGATTTCAGTGTATACTCCAATCTCCACTAAGCATTAGCTATAATGGTATTAAGTCCATCTTCTGGCTGCACAAATGAGAGAAAGTTCTTGCTTTTTCTTAAGCTGACTTTGAACCACCTAACTTTATTTAAACTAACATGCCTGCAGACACATACTTTAAGAGGTGCCTAGTACCACCAAATTTTATGGGTTAGGAGGACTGTAAAGTGCAAAACTGGTTAGTGATTGGCATCCCCATTGCCTGCTTGGGAATTGTTTTCCTTGGATCCATTCTGTCCTTGATCTTTTGTTCATCTGTTCCCGGTTTCATAACTAGAGTGGTGACTTTTCTCTCATTCTTCATTTTCTCCTAGACATATGTTTTGAAAATAATTTCCATACTGTTGCATAGAGGGGTTTAAAAAAGAGCAAAACTTGATGTAGCCATTTAATCTACCAGCTTTACCTAGATGATCTATTTTGTTTATATTACTTTTAATCACCAATTTTGCTAACCATAAAGTCAGATGCCAAAATATAAAATTTTAATTTTATTTCTAACCTGAATTTAAATTTTATCTTGAATACCCATAGTGGAAAGTCTCATCTTCATGATTCCTACTAAATTCATGGTTATTACTATTCTTTGTTTGTTTTTCTCTGTTCTTTTTTACATGCAGATATCTCATCATAATTTCAAGAACTCTCGGAACCTGGAAATTATTAATGACATATTTCTGTCACTATACACTGCACAGAATGAGGATACTCTATTATCTACCACTTGCTAGGACTATATGCCCCAATTCCTAGGATTTTAATTTACTGCTTTCACATCATGCTTATATGGGACAAGAATATCAGTAGAATTCCTGTAAAGTTTAACACCTTCCCAGTTACTCAAAAAAGAAAGCACAGAATCTCTCTGACCTCAAATCCCCATATCTACCTGGTTTCAATTATTTTGCTCTTTCTTACTCCTATAGCCCAGATATTTCTAATTCTCTAAGAAGAGAAAGGAAGGGAAATTAAGACAGATTCTTGACTTAGCATACAATTTTCCTAATATATTATTTAGTTTAGAGGCTAAGATTAAACTTATTTTATTCCAACTTTGTACCTTACCTCACTGAGGTGCCAAGACAAGATTAGTTTAAATGGAGAAGAGCCAAATGTAAAATAAATTCCAAAGAAATATATATATACACACACACATTTTTATGATTAGTAGACAAAATGATAGCCAATAACATTTCAGCTTTGTCATACCTAATTATCATAACAATTTACATGCAATTAATATACATTTATATATTTTTTTCCATTTAATATAATATCACTTGTAATGATACATCATTTTATTTTCTTTATTTTATTTTGAGACAGGATTTCATGCTGCCACCCAGGCTGGAGTGCAGTCGTGTGATCTCCTTGTCTCACTGCAAACTCCACCTATCAGGCTTAGGTGATCCTCCCACCTCAACCTCTGGAGTAGCTGAGACTACAGGTACACACCACCATGCTGGGCTATTTTGTGTATTTTTTTGTAGAGAAGAAGTTTGGCCATGTTATCCAAGGTGGTCTCGAACTCCTAGCCTCAAGCAATCCTTCCGCTTCAGCCTTCCAAAGTGCTGGGATTACAGGGGTGACTCACCGTGCTGGCACATTATTTTTCTTTTCTATTAATATTATTGTGGTGAATAAAGTTAGTATACAAATTGTACAAAAATTCCCTTTAAACTCTCCAAATATTTTGTTAAGATAAATTCGAGATGTAAAATTCCTGGATTAAAATTTAAAGCATAGATAATTTTTATTGAATACAGCAAAATGATTTTAAGGTGGGTTTCACTAACTCACAATGTGGACAGCTTAAGAGAGTCCCTTTTTTACTACTTACTCACAATAGCTTGTGAGAGTAAGGGAGACCATCTCAGAAATTTTAATCATTTCCTTACTTCAGGAAATATGCTGCTCATTGTAGTAGAAACAAATTAGGCATAGTAGAAGGTTTAAAAAATATGAACAACTTGCAGAAATTCTTGCCCACATTAGTGAAGCAAAATGCAAACCAAAAATCAGAACAGGCCACTCAAGATCACAATATAAAGAACAAACAAGGAAAAACAAACAAATAAATAAATGCAGGCATAAATATTCTTTGGGGATTTGCTCATGAGATTTAAAAATAAGGACAGATTTCTGTATGTGGTTGCCTCTGAGCTGAATTTGGTAAATGAAGTTGAATATGTCTGCTCTAATTGACATTCAAAAGGCATAATCTTTTCTACCTTAACAATATAATCCTGGCAGATGAAAGTGATTTTTAATTATCAGCGTTCTCATAAATAAGGTAAGAGCAGAAGCTCTTTGTGAAGTACTCGAGGCATATTTTAAATGTTAGGAGAAGAGTCTGGAACAAAACGTCATAAGAAGTGCCTTAAAGTCTCTGAGTAACTATCTGTTACTCTTACGACTCTATTATTCATCAGTCCAATAATGAAAGATGATGGGTTCCAGGACAACTATGCCAAAAAAAAATCTGTATTTATCTATAAAGATGAGATAAATGAGAAATAATACCTAAGAGTAAGTGGAAACTGGCAGGGTCTTATACATTTAGTCTGATATTTTGTATTTGGTATGTAGAATCCAGGAACTTGGACCCAAGACTAATAATAAAAATCTCCTAATCATATCTGTGTGATTAGGATCTATTATGTGACAGGTACTATTTTAAGTGCTTTATATATGATTACTTGTTTTAATTATAAAGATATTCCTGTGAGGCATATATAATTATTGTACTCATTTTTTTAGATGATAAAAATAGGCACACGGGAGTTAAGTAACTTGCCAAAATTCGAAGGTCTGATGAAAATCCAAAAGGCCTAGATTATCTGCTCAAAGCAGACCCCAAGAGAAGAAATAACTATTTGGTACTAGTCTTGGTACCTGGGTGATTAAATAATTTGTACAACAAACCCCTGTGACATGAGTTTACCTATAAAACAAATTTGCAGATGTACCCCTGAACCTAAATTAAAGGATATATACATATGTATTCATATATATCTGTATATATAAAATTAAACAATTTTATGTATTTCCCTCTAGAATAGTGACAGCATTTTCTAGTAAGAGTTATGGCATAGTTATATTGGCATTTAGGTCTGGATAAATATCTATCTTTACAGCCTGCACATTGACAAGCATATGTTGTATTAAGAAATAACATCTATCTTGCTGGGGAACTGAATTAGGACCAGACGAAATTCCTATTACATGAGTTGTAGGGTTCATCTGAGGCCAACACTATGCAATTTTTATTTTTAATAGCCAGCTAAATATGGAAGGAAATGCTAATGTTTTGGGGAACACATTTTGGAAAGTTTACTAGATTTTAAAATTTCTATAAATACACACAGACATATATACAGGTCTTGATATTCAGCTTAACTGTCTTTTTACAGAAAAAGGCTATAATTTATTCATTTCAAATCTTGTAAGTCACCTTCAGCCAATAAAAGTTAGACCACATTTAACCAACCAGGTCCTAGAAATATGAGATCTGTGGGGTCTGTGGACAAGTTCATCTAAGATGGAGGCAAGATGCCTCCATGTATGATATTCTCAAGAAGTTTCACTTGAGATGGTACATTTGGGTAATGTGTGCCCATGAAGTGTGTACAATTCCTAAGCTTAAAAAAAAAAAAAAAAACAGGACAGATATCAATTTGTGAGAGTGACTGAGAAATACAAATGTCAGACTAAACAAAAATAGGACCAGTCCTTTCCTGAAAACATTGTGAAAATGCTTACCTATTGGTCGAATTCTACTAATAAGTGGAAGGGAAGATGATAGAGAACCATCTTCAATTTTAAGATGACAGATTTTAAGACAATAAGATGATAATAGATTATTTCTATCATCTTAAAATAGTACTACATTTACATACTAAATCTCTGAAGACTAAGACCAGAGATTACATTTTTTTTCTCTAGCATAGATTTTGATGGTGAACAAAGAAGCCCCAAATCATCTGTATCGGGGTATTCTTACTTTTGGCTTTACCTGGGATTAGAAGATAGGTGAAGAAAAAAGGCACAGTACTTAGTCAGGTCTGTTCTCTTAGGTTATATCATTCTTACTAGAACCTAGACTTCCCAAAAGAAGTTCAACTAGATTATGAGAGCTGCCCTGAAAGTGTAGAGCTGACCTCTTAAAATAATTTACTTCAGTATTATCATCATGCCAAACAAATTCTCCTCGGCGCCAACGATGTGAGAAGTGAGCAGAAAGAGCAATCCAACAGGTTTTATTTTCTGGCCATGCCAGCGTGGAAGGTGATCTTAATCGAAGAAAGAATGCTCAAGGTAGGTATGTGCAGTTTCAGAGGTACAGCTATATAACATCCGCTATGGCTTGCCCAGTAACACTCTCCTTAGTCCAGGCTCTCACATGGATTGTCCTTCCTATGTTATAATCCTCCACATGTCTTTCCTTTACAGAGTTAATCCCAAATTAAGTATTTCAAATATCTAATATAGTCATGTTAGAAAAAGAAATTCTCAAATTCTGAGGTTGTGGAATATCCTGAAAGAACACTAAAGCAACTATACCCCTTACAGGAGGATCATTATCAGCTTGTAGAAAAGTAATCCTGTAGTGTGGTGAGAATTCCTGGCAGTCATGTTGCACCACTGTCGTACTTTTAACAATGCATTCTATGAGAACAACCTACAATAAAAAACTGGCAGCAAGATTCTCAACCAGTGTTATTTGTTCTATTTTCCATTCGCATATTATTTACTAATGTAAAAAAAAAAATACTAAGTATTATTTATCCATATAAAATAAACAACTTCTAAGTTTTTTTTTTTTTCAATTTATCTTTCTTGTTTAGAAGAAACTAACATAAGTGATTTTTGCAGACCTTTCCAAGGAAATTTAGATACAATCCCTCACATAGTCTACAAAACAACTTCATATGACCGATACCATTATCTCTTATTACAGTGGAAGAAAATGAAACTTGGAGAATGATGGTCCAATGGTCAAAGTGTAGTAGGCAGAACCATCATAGCAAGTTGCACTAGGCTAAATTTAAAATCTTTGTTTCAAATCACTGTCTTAGTTATTCTGCTTATATGTATACATAGTACAAATTGAACATAAATTATTTGTAATAATTTATTTTCACCTTGTAACAATAGCACAGTTATCTATTCTGCTGTATTATTTATATTTATTTCAAATAATCAGTTATTGGTGAGAAAATGACTTTTAGATGAGTTATTAAGTTTAAATGTCACATAAAGGCAGATTAAAGCATTTTTGGTTGGATAAAATATTTTAATGTGGTTTAATTAACATAATTTCTTGTTATGATCTCACTTCAGTGTTTTCATGACATGAAAATAGTTTAGCCATCACTCTATGCAGATGTTCATGAATTATTGATCTAATCTCTGTTTAACCAAAATCACTTTTTTTTCATACATGGTGTATATTATGTAAAAACACAAAGAACTCGATTATTCATGAATTTGAATGATGCTTTAAAAATAAACTAACATTCTTTAAAATAAATTCAAACAATGTTCAGTTACGTGAGCATTATTTAACTTCTAAAAATACATGTAATTGTCATGATTATTGGATATAATTTGTGCGTTAAAAACAACACAATGACTACAGAACAAAAGATTTGATTATTGAATTGAATAAATTATACTCAGGCTATCAGATATTAATTTTTCAGACATCCCTTTCAGTAAATCTGTATATAAACATCCAAGGTGGAATGTAATATCTTTAATTTATTATTATTTAAAGTGAACTGTGCAAATGTTAAAATTGGACTGCTATAAAGTGTTAACTTTGAGCCTGAGCCATAAATCTATTTTGAGAAGGCAAAATTGGTTTTCTTGTAAACTTTTGTTCTGCTTGAAGTCCTCAAGAATATTCAAGGACAAAATGTGTCTCTTTAATTTAAAAGGGTATCTATTTTACATGCATGTGAAATGTTGCATGCAGCTTTTCTACCTAATTCAGTCCCTCGGTATGCTACAAAATCAGTTTAAAAACTTTCTTTCTTTATATCATGACTGAAGATTGTTTTCAAACAAAATCTCCTGAAAGGAGAATGTAAGTATTTAGGAGAAGGAAAAAGCACTGGTTAGTTGGTTGAATAAGAAATAAGTGTGACATACTGCTCTGTCATGTTATTTAGGTGGAAAATGATGAATATATGATGCTTCTTTTCCTTTCAAGGCAATGCTATGTCTTATCAACAAATACTTACCAGCATGTATATTGCTGCTCAAAAACACATTTGATGATGGATCAAAAGTTTCCTCCTATTTAATGTGGTGATAAAAATAACTTCTAAGTAACTCAGTTCACAGAATCATGAAGGACTAGGTTTGAGTTTCTGCTTTGAATACCATAAAGTGATGAACATAGAGGCTGAGAAAAGAAGAGGAGGAGAAGGTGTGGAACGATAAACGTATATAAGAAAAAAGAAGCAAATAAATATAACTGCTTCTTTCTTCATAAGGAGTGTTATTGCTTTTATGAACACACTCTCTGAGAGCTATCTTTTGTTAAGAACCTATTATCCACCATGTGATTGAAGTAAATTACCACATTTAATTATTACATTTAAATATCACCAATGTGTTCTTCATATAGAAGACCTGATAATCGAAACTTAAGTAATTTGTTCCTGCTTATGGAAGTTGGGTACAAGCATGCTTCCTAAACTCATTATTTTCCAGTCACTTTAGTTTTGGATTCTGTTGCTTTGAGTCATAAGTTGCATTAATTAGTTCTTTGGTCTTGGGTTTACAAATTCAAATATGTGGGTACTATGGCTCAACTTAAATGCCACATTTTCAGTGAAACATTCCCTGATCTTGCAAGTTGAGGAAATTCTTTTATTTCAGAGCGCAGTTCTCAGTTAAGGTCCTCCTTGCACTGTGCCTTGACATACTGTTAATTTTGTAAATATCTTTACTAAACTGTAACTGAGGGCTGTACACTTGTGGTCTCATTTCTAAATTCCCTACATCTTTACTAATGGTAAATATGTAATAATAATTGAGAAAATGACTCATGTATAAATGAAGGGGGCAGTAGTATTAGATAAAAGTAGTATTGGAAAAGAGGGGCAGTAGTATTAGAGTATTACTTATTAGTACATCTGGTAATTAAATGTCCTTGAAATAGTTGATCTGATCATAGATTCTTTAACTTCAAAATTCAAAGTAGGATTGCATTTTGTACTGACTTCCTGATTTTCACAATTTATTAATAACCTTATTTTTTGCATAAACTATGCATATTTAAATAAAATATTTTTTCTAATACGAATTTTTTTTACTACACATCAAAATCAGAGATTCAAATTGTTCATATTTGTTAACTTTAAAAGAGAATCATGAACTCCAGTAAAATTGACAGTTTGCTACTTCCAAAGGTTGTCATTTGCATACAGACATCATTTATTTTGGTTTAGCTGTTATAGATAGAGAATGTAATAATAATACAGTGCCCAGTGTTGTCAAGTATAATTTGCACAAAGATTTGTAAATATTTCCAGGCAATTAAATTTGAGAGTTTTAATTTTCTTATCAATAAAATGAAAATACTTTCTGTCTCAGTGCCATAGATTTTAGGTATTTATATGTAAAATATGTGTATGATTATGTATGTTAAGAAATATAACTACTATTATACATATATAGTTTATAAGAAAATAATATTTTCACTGAATGAAAATAGAAAGTTATTATTCGTAAAATCTAGTTTTCTTTTCTTTTCTTTTATTTTCAGACAGGGTCTTGCTGTGTTGCCCAGGCTAGAGTACAGTGGTGCAATCTCAGCTCACTGCAACCTCCACCTCCTGGGTTCAAATGATCCTCATGCCTCAGCTTCCCAAGTAGCTGGAACTACAGGTGTGTGCCACTACACTTGGCTAATTTTTGTATTTTTAGTAGAAATGTCATTTCACTATGCTGGCCAGGCTTTAGATCTAGTTTTTCTTCTCTGTCTCCACAGAATGTAACAAACATATCTGAACCTGTAAAAAAAAAAAGAAAAGAAAACAAAACCTTTTGTAGGATAAAAGCAACTTTTCTGCATGAAATAAGGAAAGAAAGAATAGGTTACACATAAAAACAGCCCACAATAAAAAAAGCAACAACACTTTCTTCAGCATCTACTATTTGTACCTACTACTATAGTTATTACAGAAATTAAATTCTATGTAACACTGTTTCAATATTGGAGAGTATACTAAATATACAGTATAGTAAGCCCGAGTTACTAGTAACAACTACTTATATTATGATATAAAATCGTGGTGTAAATAGTACTAAGGGAATATAAAGGAGCACTAACTGCCTATAGATGGGACAGGGAAGTTGAGAAAAATTAGGGAAAGCTTCATAGATGCGAATGGTATATCTGTGAAGAATCATTGAGAATCATCTTGACTATGAACTTAAAGAATTGGTAAGAATTTTTCAGTCAGCCAAAAATTGAAATGACATTCCAGACTTAATAAAAAACAGGAGAGAGATCAAACAGGCATGATAGTACAGTACATTGTGCTTTGGGGAAACGACACCAACTATTTTTCACATAGAAGATACCCCTCTACAATTGCATTTGCTTTACAAGTACTGATTAATCAGCCAGAAAATATCAGGTTGCTAATAGGCAAATTGCAAATGATTTCTCATTTTGAAAATTCAAACATTTCAGGGAGAGAAATTCTGAAATGTTTAAATTAATTGAACTAAATCAAAATGGAACTGAATCAAAATACATAGGATGGCATTGTTATGATTATATTAAGCTGTCAAATGACTTCATATAAATGAATATACTAAGTAATGATAAGGGTTGTCATAGAATGAATTAATGTCCACTAAACATTCTTTTCTGTGAACAACCAGAGAAAAAGAACATTTTATAATAAAAGGTTCTGGTGGCTTACTGTTAAAAACTACGTTAGATGTGAAGGAGTGATGTTTTTAAAATACTGAGAGAAAAAATGTCAACTTAGAATTCTACACTCAAATTATTTTAAGAAATTTAACTGACATAAAACAAATACATTTTAAGAAAAGCAAAAGCTGTAAAGCTGAGAAAATATACTGTCAGCAGTTAGACTTACACTAAAAAAAAAGGAAAGAAAAAAAAAAAGAAAGAAGAGGAAAGAAAAACCAAGGTAGATTTTTTTGCCAGATTTTAAAATTTGGGTCTAAACAAAGGAATAAAGAATGATGGACATGGCAAAAATATCAGAAAATATAAAACATTTTTCTAATCATTAATGCAAATGTAGCAATATATTTCGGGTTTATACTATATATACACACACATATACTTATATATACTATATATACAAACATATATATATACTATATACATACTTATATATACTATATATAATATATACACTAATACATATATAGAAACTGTATGTCACCAACAGTATAATAGAAGTCAATGAGAAATTGATGTGTATATTAGCAAGATTTTCACACTATAAATGAAGTTGTATATCATTTAAACTTGACTGTGATAAGTTAAAAATATAGGATGTACGTTCTAATGAAATAATAAAAGAAGTATAGCTAATAAGAAAAAGGTGGTTATAAAATGCAATCACAATATTTATTTAAATAAAAGGACACAGAAAAAGTGGGAAGTACACAAACAGATTAAATAACTGAAAATTAAATGGCAAAATTCATAAATTTTGCCAAATTACCTAGGTAATTATATTAATTTTAAATGTTTTGAGGACTTCAATTGAAGTCACAGAGTGTAATATGGGTAAAAACACAATTCATAGTAAATATAGACAAAATTCTGCATTAATAAAGAAGACTTGAATAATACCACTAACCAACTTAAAGTCCATTTTTTATAGAACATTCTACACAATATTATAATAGTGATTCATAGTCTATCCAAATACACATGGAATATTCGTAAATACAAGAGAACTTATTGGCCACAAAACACATTTTAGTAATTTAAAGTTATTGAAATCTTAAAAAACGAATGTTCTTTAATGATGAAAAATCTAATCTATTAATCAATGACAAAATTACTAAGTCCACAAATATGTGAATATTAACAAACTTAAAAGAGGTTAAGAAAAGAAATATCAACAGAAAGCAGAAAATATTTTCAATTGAAGAAAAATATTTTAAAAATCAAAATTTATGAGATGCATCTGAAACAGGAGTTAGCTGTAAATTTATAAATTTACGTGTGTATTTAACATGAAGGGTTAATGATCAAATTAATGATCTAAATTATTTCCAGAACAAAAAAGCTAAACTCATATTAACTATAATCAGGAAAATATTAATAATAGATGAAATTAGTAAAATAGAGACACAAGAGAGAAAACAATAAAATAAAAGCTATTTTTTTCAA
>NW_016805195.1:315467-330384 GCF_001698545.2 Rhinopithecus bieti | reverse complement strand
AAATTCATAAGCTTTTAGAAAGGTCAATCAAAGGAAAAAAGACAAAAATTACTAATCAGAAAACGTTAATGATATCACCTGTTTTGTAGAAACTAAAATGCATAAAGGCATATTTTATATTTTATTACTATAGATCATTTTGCCAGTTTTCACATATTATATATTGAATTAATCAATATCTACTTTTTTATATTCAGCTATTTTTCTCCAACATTATATTTTAAAGTATTTATTTATGTTTTTTGGTGTATCAATAATTCATTTTTATAGTTGAACATTATTCCATTATATAAATATACAAGTATTTATTCATTCTTTTGTTGATGGATATTTGTATTGTTTCCAACCATTACACACACACTCACATGTATACACACACACACACACAGCCACTATAGGTATACAGTTTTTCCATTATTATTTTTAGTTGTATTAGGTTGGTGCAAAAGTAATTGCAATTTCTGCAACTGAAAGTAACGGCAAAAACCACAATTACTTTTGCACCAACCTAATAGATGTCTATCCTGTGTTTTAGCTAGATATGTCATCATTTAGTCACAAACTACATTTCCAGTTTCCTTTTAAGTTAGATATTGCCACATAACTATGTGCTGCACAATGGGACATAATTAGAAGAGATGTGGGTATTTCTTAAATAATGTATTTATAAAGGTTTTGTTCTTTGCTTATTATTTCTCCCTTCAGGCCAAAACATAAGCATTATTCTGGGGTGCTAGCTTTGACTATTTTCTTTCCCAAAGAACAAGATACAAAGAACCTAAGTCCCTGACTGGTCCCAGGGAGCAGCCCTCCTTCTATCTCCACCTTGGAAATCTTGCCTCTGGAATTTTACATAAGAATAATTAATCTTCTACCTTTTTTGAGCCTCTGTATTTTCTGCTGTCTTTGTTACATCAGCTTGAACTATATCCTAAGCAACACGACATACATTTTCATTGTTTACATCTTTGATATAAATACATGCAATACAATAATTCTCTAATTTTATTAGGAGAACAATCTGCTTATTATTTTAAAAAGCAGATTCCTAGGATCCATTTTAGCAAACTCTGGTAAGTTAGGGCTGGAATGGGACCCAGGTATTCTAGATGAATTTTATGTGCAAGGTTTGGAGACCACAGTTTTAGACAAACTTTTCTGTATTTTCCTATGCCTGGGCCAAATAGTAGCTTTTTTCACATCAAATGCAAATGATATGTCTTATAATAGAATTATTATATTCTATTCATATTATATTAATATATATGTAGAGGAAAATGTCATGTATTTCCAGAAATAAACAGATGTCTATTAGTAGAAAAGCACTACTGAAACTAAATGACCTTGTACAATTGCAAGATCATTGGCACAAATTCAATTCTTTACGTAAAAGTTTCGCTTAACTCAAGCCACTCTTGTTTTTTTATTACCATTCTATCCAAGGCATCTGTTCCATATAGAACTAATACTTTTTCTCAAAATTCAAGCCAAAACATCTTACCAATTTTATTTTGCACATTTGTGGCACAAGAAAAAACTTAAGTAATATGTCCAATAATCTAAAGAGAACACACAAAAAAAGAATTTACAGAACTTGGAAACATGAAAAAAATTACCCTCTAAGTTACTATTTTATGCAGTGTTATGGGCTGAATTGTGTTGTCTTAATATTATCATGTTGAAACTCTACACCCGAGTAACTCAGAATGTGGCCGTATTTGGAAATAGGACCATTAAAAGGAATATAAATTAAAATGGGGTCATTGGGGTGATTCTTAACGCAACATGACTGGTGTCTTTATAACAGGAGGAGATTAAGACACAAAGAACAACATGCAGAAGTGCCACATGAAGACACCAAAAGAACAGCACCATCTATAAGCTAAGGAGAGAAGTCTTAGAAGAAACCAACTATGTCACCACCATGATATCAGACTTCTGTCTCCAGAATTATGAGAAAATAAATGTATGTTTAAGTTATTCAGTATGTGGTACTTTGTTATGGTAGTTGTAGCAAGCTAATTCACAAGGCTAAAAATACGTGTGGTAATTTGTTATGGTAGTTGTAGCAAACTAATATACAAGGCTAAAAATACGCGCGCGCACACACACACACACACAAACACACACGCACACATTAAACTCTAGAAAGTTGATTACCTTGCTTGGCAACTTCTTGGTTTGTCTCTTTGTTAGTTTTGTTTTCTGTCAATGTACATATACCATAGCCATCTTCTTTCCATTACCAGTTGATGAAGAATTTTCCTATTGTCATTTCCTTAAGCTTGAAGAAAAGGTCATGCTCCAAAATTACTGTTCTTAGTGTTCTAAAGATCCAGAAACACATAGATAATTGGGAGCTTGGATTATAGGGCTACCTTACTTGATTCAAACCTAGTTTTGACAGTCTTTAACTTCTTAGCTTGAGGCTAGTGCTTTAATAGCTTTTAATATTGAGATAAGAATAGTGTCTACCTTAAAATGTTATTGTAATGATTAAATGAGACAATACATATAAGGCACATAAAAATGTGCATGACCAATAGAAATGTATATGATCATAATAATGAATTGTCAAACCACAATCCTCTTGAGAGTGATACAGGATATTCCTCATACTCTTGCCACCACACAGTCATAAACCAGTAGTATCTGGGCACAGGTAAACATAAAATATGCCATGGATATCAGTTGTTTTTATTATTAATAAATGATAAGAATAGGAAAATAGATATTGTTAATGTCCCTGTAGTTCTTGATACAGATTACAGTTTTTAGTCACTTCTATGTAATTTCCTGACCCCTCTTACCCATTTTGTAACATGATCAAATCCATTGAAAGCCTTCAACACAGGCATTTTGTTAAAGGATCACAGTCTACCTTTTATTACATGATCAGGAACTTAGATATTCTCACTCCCAAAAATGTGAAATGAGATATAAACATGCTGGGCAGTAAGTACTAAGCCTATAAGATCGTGCTGATTCATGGTTGTTTTTTAAGATTAACCTTGTACCTGCAGAGGGTTGCACGTAAGTGCTTGTGCTCTAGGTTGTCGCCTCAAGCTTATGAATGGCCCATTTTACTCGTGTAGTTTCTCTGGTGTGGTTTCCTTTATTTCAGCCAAGGAATCCTTAAACTACTCAGATGAAAACTATTTTAGAAATAAACAACAGGAAGGAATATATACTAAGAATAAGCATGCATACTCTAAAATAAAGTTCAATATCTCAATACAGGCACTTTTAATGATTACAACATATAAAGCTAGTTGCATGTAAAGCAGTCTGGCAATAAGCCTTCAGTAGAACAAATCGTGGTTGCTTTTTTTGTTTGTGTCTTTTGATTTGTTACTTTAAAATTTTACTAATCCCTCTACAAAGCTCCCCAACCTAAAAAAAAAATCAAAAGACTTTGGCAGGCTTTTCAACTAAACCTAAGAAAGAATGCATTTTAAAATGCTTCTAAGATGTTCACAAAGGCATGATAAATATGCAAAGAATTAACCATTCACCTTACTTTCTATTCATTACATTAATGGTTTGTGGATAAGAAAAGATTTATGCTCATGAATGCTATGCCTCAATGTTTAGACAACTTATCCTTGCTAAAGCTGACATGAATGTGGATAAATATTGGTTTTTGACAGATTCAAATTTGCTTCAGAAATTGTCTGTCAGGAGGTTGGAATGGGTCAGGTTAAAAAATATATTTATTCTTATAAAAACCATCCATACCAAAACTAGATTCACATCATTTTCAATTTTAGTGTCTGAAAACTGAACCTATAAGACCCTTTTATATTTGCAAGTAATAACCACACAATTTAATCTCCCTTAAGTAGCCTTATTCTTATTTTTTTATAGGCGCAGAATGTGTCTGCTTAGAAATTGCAATTTTAGGCCTAAAACTACAGTATTTCATGCTGTGAGGTCTCTATTTTATGTGGCTGCATTTGACATGTTCCCTAAAATTCAGATCTAGAAAATAGTTTTAGAACAAAAAATTCATGTGAAAACAGCTTGCCTTTTACAGAATATCTTTAAAAAATGTATTTCTAGCTTTAAGTATCGATTTTATAATCAATTATTTATCTGATGCTGTATTATTTTTTCTTAACCTTTAAACCCCCAAATAAAGAAACCATGTAATTTTATTGTGTGTGTCTATATGTTAAAAGAAACCTGACACAACTGATTTACAATTAAATTGTGAATGATACTAAAGGATGACAGATCCAAGGATTTATGCTGCCCCAATTCTTCACCTGTTTCTTCTGATTACTTCCGAATATTTTTCCAAAACTGTCATTTTGTAATGAGAAACATCATGGTTGATGGATGATAATATCGGTCAAGTTGCTCAAGCTTCATTCCTCCATTTCAAACTGCTAGTAACTAATCAAGTAATACTTCACACAGATAGTTTGGGAAGAGGCAAGGCATGCTTCCACTAACTTCCTAGTTTCCTGCTTTTCTCATTCCCCACAACTGGTTTTAGACTAACTACATTCAAATTTAGACGGAAATACTAACTTTAGATACATTTAAATGTTTAAAATACTCCAATTACAATAGTTGTAGCTTCTTAGGAATCTTAAAGTTCTCTGAAAACTACTGTCTCTCGCAATTTGAAAAGCTACTGTGAGTGGGTCCCAGCAGCTCCGACTGTTGGAGGAGCGACAACTGCCAGGTAGCCCAGCTTCTAGCAGGCTCTTGGGGCGCTGTGGCCCACAGGCACCTGGCATGCACCCTCCCTGTCGCCAAAATGCCCGAGTTAGAAGTTGTTCAGGAACAACCCCAGAGGATATCGGTGAGGTTGTCAGCTAAACCTCCTCTGAAAAAGTGGAAACGAAGCCCCAAAACGGCAGCAGGAAAGGATAACTCTTCAAACTAAAAAGCGCAGACAAAGCGGGAAGAGGGAAGAAGTGGATAACCAAGAAACTGAAAGATTTACCTGCAGAGAACAGAGAAGATACAAACGAGAAGAATTCAGACTCTGGTGAAATAGGAGAAAAATAAGCCAAATATGATTAATAGCTTATTCCATCTATTATCAGTTGTTTCCATCTCCCTTGTTGTATAATCCAGAGGAGTATTTTTATCAACTATTTTGTAAGTGCAAATTTTTACAAGCTCTAGAAGCATTTAATTTTCTAGTTGTTTTTGTTTTTTGGTACAACCAAAAATATTGAGATATTGAATTATGGAAGATGCTGACTCCCTTAAGCATCAGCTTAACATTGCAAAGTTGGGGTGCAGTAGTTTCTATATCCTATAATACAAGCATACTAAATGGCAATTTGGAGCCACAGTCGTGCATTTAGTATGTCTTGAACATTTTAAATTACTTCTATTCCTATGATGTTTAGTATTAATTGTTTCCTGAAGAAATTCATTCCTTGATCTTGGCCCTCCCTGTCAGAATTGTGTAGACACTGACTCCTTTAAGAGTCATAGTCCAGTTTTCCTGATAACACTGTTAATGTGCTGTGAAAGATAGAAAATTTGATTATGTAGTGTATCTTATGTTAAATTATGAATTAGAGGGACTTGTGTGACAGCTTATCAACATTTCCTCTTAAGAAAAATTTGCCTCCAAATATTAAGCTGGAAAGTTCTTGGAATAACATCTTAGAAAAGAATCGCAATATGGCTTTTTGTACATGGTTTTTTCAAAATGATGTACAAATTCAGATGTCTGTATACTGACCCTCAACACAACCAACAAAATCACCGTAAAATTATGAAAGAAAAAAACAGAACTGAAGTGAGCACCTAAAAACCAGCTCAGAAGGTAACACGTGTATATTTTCCCTAACAACTCTGTCCCACTTTTATAACCCTTTGACCCATGCCTTACCTTCTAACATTTGTGTTTAAAGAGTTTAAATTATTTTCCCATATGAAATAATTAATCCCAATTAACTTTCCTGAGTTTAAACCAGTGAATAAACAAAACCTTCAAAAAAGGATTAAAATATCAGCCTTTTTTGTCAAGAGTAATGCTGTACTGCAGAACAAACTTGGATCTACTGCCATAGTCATGGTTTCTGTTGTGAATTTAGGCACTCATATTTGTAGACTTCTCAATGGCAGAAACACAGCCTACTCTGGTAATCTCCTACTCAGAAGAAAGAAGCATGATTTCCATCACCACAGGAAAAAAAAGCAAAGCAATAACAGCAACATTTATCATCTTTGCTCCACTCAATAGAGAAGTGGTCTTGTGGATGATAGATTCTCAATATCTGATAAATCACTTCTCTCATGGAGGGATGAAGTATAATGGATGAAAAGAAAAGAAGAAATGTTCCTCCAAAGTTGTTTTCTTATAGGCATGGAAATACCTTTAAGGTATGGAGAATATGGTTTACTTGAAACTCTGGGCAATATTCCTATGGTTTCCCTTAATTGGTTCACAGATCTTGGCATCCTGGTCACTCACATTTGCATGCCCTCTTTATTTCATTGTTTCTTATCACATTGTTAATGTCGCTTCATTCTCTAGCCCTGACCTCTTCAAATCCATCTTGGCCTGGGCAGCTAAGTTTCACTAGCAGATGGAAGGAGGATAGATACATATGTTTTATAATTTTTAGTGTGGATTTCAAGGTCAACATAATTTGCAGGACCCACTGAAAAGTAAAAGTGCAGGACCTTTGTTCAAAAAACAGGAGAAAATTCCATTAAAGGTAAAATATAGAACCTTTTATTTTATCATTCCATGGTCTCTCCCTCAACTTGTCATGGTGTTTTTAATTTGTATTTAATGTTGTTTTAAATAAAGATGTGAAATATTAATTATTAATATCAATTTTGCCATTCATCTTTATATTGTATAATGCCAGGTTAAAGGTAAATATAAGAGCATTAACTAACTTTCAGAATCACCAAAATGACACAATTCATATTCCATAGTTTATTCATGCATATGTATTTTGTTCTTGCCAAAATAGTGGAAATATTGCACAAAACTAACTCAACTGTTTTTCTTTTACTTTTCAATACATGCACATTCTACCGACAGTATCTACATTTGGTTTACTAATGAGTACAGAAGGAATTTAAAAAAATGGATTACTTTATCTTTCCTTGTCATTCTATGTCATCATTTTCAATATGAGTTATTGGCCAGTACAGGGAAGTAACACCAGTAAGAAATTATATGAGAGTTCCTAGATCCCTTATCTTACTTAGAATGCCATTGTCTTCTTCCTACATTCAAACTAGGCTTTAGTTCAGATAGAAAGTGTGGCCTCTTGGATTTGTCAGCGCTCTTTCTTTCTCAGTCATGGATGTAACATACTTACTTTGCACTTACTTTGAGATTCACTGAACTCCCATATGTAATGACACACCTGGAACCTGATGTGCACGCTATACCGTGAATGTTATATGCAAATGGGGAAGCAAAGAATGACAGATACGCATATTGCACATATCCCTTCTGCTCACACATATGCTCTGTGGTCCCACTGGAAAAAGACAAGTTCAAATATAGAATTACAGCAAAGCGTTAAAATAAGTATGTAGTCTGATTTTGGAATGCTAAATGCCTGCACGGGTCTCACATCTATGACACCGGCCCTGATAGACCTTTTGGGCTTTCTTTTTATTCATTAAATAATTCCCAAATATTCCACAAACATCTTAAAGTCCCTTCAACTCTGAAATTACCACCTCCTACCATAGATCCCTCATTATTTCTCTTTTCGCTGTGAATCCACTTTTTGCAGTAAACATGACTCCAAACTACAGAATCATTGTCTATTTTTTCTTTTTTTCTTGTTTTTATGTTGAATCAGTCAAAACCCATTTTCGTTGGTACAATTTTATTTGTAATACTAGGAAACTACTTCAGATTGGCTTAAGGAAAAAAACTGAAATTTGTTGACTCATATATCTGAGAAGGAATTTGGGGAAGTCATAGAATCTAAAGAAAGAGCTACATGAAACAAGATTGTGGTTTTAACATCACCAAGAAACTGCCTCCCCAACTGTGTTTCATTTCTTCTCATTTTTGCTAACAGCTGAGACCCAAGTGACTTAATGTTTATAAATCACTTGAAGACCGTTTCCTACATAAGTGTTCAGTTTAAAATAGTATCATAATTCATTGTTACTATTATCATTATTATTACATCTGTGTAAGAGTAAGAAGAGGTCACTCCCATCCACCCCAGTTTGGCTTTTTTGAGGAGAAGGACTTCTATTTCTCAGGTTGGATCAAAGTTGAGCACCAAGGGGAGCAGGAAAGTGTTGGTGTTTAGAAAGAATTCTATTTTAATTTATTATTCCACCTCTATTGTATCTCCCTTACAATCCTATAGAAAATTGCAGTATGAATTTCCTTTCCTGCATAGCTCTGATTCATCACTATGCTGCTCAAGCACAGTTAATGCCTCTCCATCACCTAAAACCTAATATATGCATTCTGTACATTTCCTACATTTCTGACTCTGATCTCTTTTTTTTCCAGCCAAAACCCTTAGCCCTGTAGTTTTGTCAAATCAAACATGCTTTGCAGTTTCTGGTCTCTTAGCTTTGTTTAAATTGATTGCTGAGTTTCAGATATACTGCCTACCAATATATCTCTCTTCCCAAATTAGAAAACATGAATGAAAATACTTTTTAACTATAAAACGTAACATAACTGTTACCATTATTACCATTCACCTTTTAAGGTCTATTTTATATGCTTAAGATCCCTGATAAAATCTTCCACTAATGTATTAATTTTTTAAAATCATCTCGTTTCTGTTTTCACAGTAATATTTTTCTATCATTGCTCTTATTTCCATCTTTGTTCTAATATAATTTTTGTACATATTATATTTTAAATGATGTCATCTTCTTGGGGATACTCACTCAGTCCAGTTTAGCTTGTATCTACTGGAGAAGGCCCCATAGGTCAAATCCAGCCAGCCAGCCACTTGTTAGTTTCTTTGGAAAACCATTTATTGCTTACATATACCTACGGTCACTTTTGCACTACAATAGCAGAGTAGTGGCAGCACACATTGTATGGCCTGCAAAACTTAAAATATTTATAATCTAGCTCCTGTCCAGACTATCACACGATATTTAGCAGGTAGTCGAAGAACATGATTTGAATAAATCCATATGTATTGAATATTAATTCTAAACCAGACTATGAACATGCTATTTTCTGAAAGTTTTATGGAAGGACATTTTAATTTTTGATAGGCTTTGTACTGAATTTTCTACGAAATCCTAAAGGGTCTAGTTTAATATTACTCTGACAAAGTTTAATATATTTCTTGAATTGAATGCTACATATTTTGTAAATTTGTTCCGTTAGGTTTGTTTTATTGGATTTATTTTCAAGCAACATTTTAAAGCAAGCCAGAGATATAGGAAGAAATATAATCATTGACTAAATATTATATGAGAAATACATAGAAGTTAGGTCTCTCACTGAGGTTTGGAACAAAAATGGTGAATGTGATTTATTTTGTAACTAAAATGCCAATGTAAATTAATGTTTACTTCATTCATGAGCAATCAAGATATTCCATAGTAGGAGATACATAAATCAAAATCATTTCATCTTTCTAAGTTATATTGCAGTTGATTATGTGACATTTTAAATCTAAAATATCAAAATTATTTAAAGAAAAAGCAGCCAATACTCCCAAGTTATAAAGTTGGCTTGCAGTCAACTTTAAGTGACTGCAAGAATCCCAGAAAAGTGACCTGTCAGAATCCCAATTTCTACTGTATATAGAGTATAATTCAATAATTAATCCTCACTACAATAAAAATACTAGTCATTGATTTTCATCAATTCTGAAATTGGCAAAATGTATATAATTGTGAAATGTTTTGTTTCAAAATTTTCTTTCTTAAGCATACTACCTACACTCCTTACTTTTTCTCTGAATATATCAGAGATTAATAGACTAGAAACTATCTAGGATAATCTTGAATTCCCAGAAATGAAAGGCAAATTTTTTGTGTGTTCTGGAATGTCGCCAAGTTCCATTAGCCTCTCTGAAGAATCTGTGACTTTCAAAATATTTAGAAATCCTCCTTAAGTGATCTTATTCATTCCCATAATCATCAATCTGTTAAAATTTTCCGAATTAGTCTCGTGCTTAGAAGCTCCTTTGAGTTTCAGACTTAGATACACACAATGGTCTATACAACTGTCTGCTGGATTATTCTATAGATACTGACACTGAATGTTCAATAATGGAACTCATATATTAACTTTCCTAACTTGTTCTTCTCTTCTCTCCGGTCTCTTAGGTGGAGGAGTGATATTAGGCCTCACCAGGTTGTTCAAGCCCTGAAACTTGATACCTTACTGAACTCAAGAGACAATACACTCTTCCCAAACCAAATCAATCACAATGCCCTCTCAAGTATACCTTACTAAATATATCTTTGATTTCGTTTCACATTTCTTTACATGACTTAAAATGTAAGTGATTCAAATTCTGGCCCTGTTTACCACTCCAGATCCATGTAAGGATGTCTTCCAACCTGTGTACCTTTTTGTTTTCAGGTTATTCTATATGTTAGTTTCCTGGCAAGCTTTAATGATTCACTAAGATTTGGCTAAGTGTCCTTCCTACATGTTCATTTAAAATCTATCATCTACTATTATATCTCTAGCACCTAGCATAATGACAGAACATAGAGAAGAATTATTAAATATATATTTATTATAATTCCAGATAAAGGTAGTGAAATGAATGGTAATCACAAATACGTATGACAGGAGTATTTAAGAAAATAACACAAAAAATATAGAAAAGAAAAGAAATTTTAAAAAGGAAAGAGAACTAAAGAAAATGAAGTTGGTAAAGAAGATGAAGCTAGTTAGAAAGAAAGCAAGATGAGCAAATAAGAGAATGCCAGGAAGATCAGAAGAAAATAAGGGAGTAGGAAAGAATAGGGGGAGAGAAAGACAAAGGAAGAGGAGAAAGGAGGTGTTGATGTGATTGAGTGTAAATGTGTGAATTTATTGTTTATTCTATATTTCTTAACTTTTAAAAAATACTTTTTTCCTGCTTCATAGAATTTAGAATTTTTTTTTTTTTTTTTGGCTTTTCATTCTATCTTTGTTATTGACCTATGACTATTTTTTTTAAGGTTTTCTCTAGAATTTACATATGCATTGTTAATAGAATGCATTTGCTATGAAATAATATCATACTTTTTCAAGTATAGTGTCAGAAAGTTATGACAGTATATTTCCACTTCCCACTTTCTCCACTGTATTATTGTATATTTTACTTCTCTCTATATATATTTATAAACCCAACAATTTTTTTTGTTTTAGTAATTAATGTGTCTTTTAAGTAAATTTAGAAACAAAGCAAATCAGTCTTCTATATTTGCTCTCTTATTTATGATTTCCAATGTTCTTTCTTCATTTCTATTGTTCCCAACATCTAATTCTTTCCCCTCAGCCTGAAGAATTTCCTTTAGCATATCTAGTGCAGGTTTGTCAATGATCAATTCTTTTATCTTTTGTGCATTTCTAAATGCCTTAAGTTAATTTTCAATTTTAAAAAAATTTTGGTCTGATGAAAATATTCTGTCCTCTATGATTTTGGTAAAACTCAGCCATTTAAAATCTTTGTTCCCCAAGAGTATTGTGTCCTGACCTACACTGCTTTTAAGAATTGTCTGTCTCTCTCTTTTTTTATTCAAACAGTTTGCTAAGATTTGCCTAGGTATGGTTTTACTTTGTCTTGGAGTTTGCTGGATTTATAGTGTTTTTGGTTGATATTTATTATAAATGTTGGAAATTATTCGCTATTATTTTGTTCAATTAATAAACTTTAATTTTACAGCAGATTTAGGTTCATAGCAAAATTAGGCAGAAAGTATAGAAGGTTCCTATATATTCCCTGTCCCCACACATATCCAGCCTCCCTCACTATTAACTTTCTGCATTATAGTGGATTATTTGTTATGATCAATGAACCTACATTAACATATCATTATCACCCAAAGTCCATAGTTCACACTAGGGTTTACTTTTGGTGGTGTACATACTATGAGTTAGGACAAATGTATAAGGACGTGTATCTACAATAGTTGTATCATACAGAATAGCCTCACTGTCCTAAAAATCTTCTGTGCTTTGCCTAATCATCGGTTTCTACAACCGATCTCTAGTAACCGTGCATCTTTTCGCTGCTTTCATAGTTTTGCCTTTTTCAGAACGTCATATGCGGTAATACATTATTAGCCTGTTTAGATTGGCTTCTTTCATTTAGTGGTATGCATTTATGTTTTTGCCATGTCTTTTCATGGTTTGGTTGGTCATTTCTTTTTAGCACTAATTAGACTGCCACATTTTATATATCCATATCTTGGCTGCTTCCAAGTTTTGACGATTAATAATAAAGCTGCTATAAACTCATAGCCAGACTTTTTTCTTTTTTTTCTTTTTTTTTCTTTTTTTTGAGACGGGGTCTCGCTCTGTCGCCCAGGCTGGTGTGCAATGGCGCCATCTCGGCTCACCGCAAGCTCCGCCTCCCGGGTTCACGCTATTCTTCTTACTCAGCCTCCCGAGTAGCTGGGACTACCGGCGCCTGTCACCGCGTCCGGCTAATTGTTTTTGTATTTTTGGTGGAGACAGGTTTTCACTGTGTTAGCCAGGATGGTCTTGATCTACTGACCTCATGATCTGCCTGCCTTGGACTCCCAAAGTGCTGGGATTACAGGTGTGAGCCACTCTGGCCGGTCAACTGACAGCCAGAATTTAAATGGATATAAGTTTTCAGTTCATTTGGGTAAATACCAATGAAGGCAATTGCTAGATCACATGGTAAGACAATGTTACGTTTTGAAGGGAAATGCCAAATTGTTTTCCAATATGGCTATACCATTATGCATGCCTAGCAGCAATTAGTGAGAGTTCCTATTGCTCCACATCCAGTTTGATTTACATATGTTTTGGATTTTGGCCATTCTAAGATGTGTTCAATGGCCTATGTATTTTGGTTCTCTCTGAATAATTTATTTTAATGTGTCTTGCAAGACCGGTCTGCTCGCTATAAATGGCCCCAATTTTAGTTTGTTTGAAAATGATTTTATTCCTCCTCTGCATTATTTTGGCTTTATAAATGTTTATTAAATTTGTGTCTTATTTTGCATAATATTTATTTTTGTTGATTGGATGACCAATAATGCCAATATAATGTAATCATCATATGAAATGCCCCAAGCCACAATTTTTTCCTTACATTTCTTATGTCAGTTATATCTCGATAAAGCCAATCGTGGAACTTAAAATAAAATAAAATACAATGTTAAAAAATTTTTAAATTAAAGAAATGTAAAAGCTATGGTCTTACAAATGGCTAAAGTTGGTAGAGCATCAGAGATAACTGAATTTTATGTTTCTTGGGAATATCTGGGTATTCTGTTTGTGGAATTATAATGTTTCAATGAAAATGTTACCTTTTCTGTCTTTTAAATAAAATTAAAAATTATTGTATTAAAAAATTAAAAAATAAAGTGGATATCCAGAAACTTTAATAAGCACAGTACATCACCTTACAACCATAGGTATATTTCCAGCTTAATATAAAATGAAATGTAGTCAACTACTCAATAAAAAACATTACTTACTCTTATAAATGTTATTTCTGAAAATGTTCTAATGAAAATATGTACACATCATCTTACTCTGGGAGATAAGTCTACAGGATTCTATATTCTATATTGGTGGTCTTTTGTAGTCTCAACACTTTGTTATTCACTGTCTTCTTCCTTGCCTGGTTTCTGAGGAGAAATCAGATATAGCTCTCATTTTTCTCCTCTATGAGTTAGCTATTTTGCTCCCCCAGCCCAGCTTCTTTCAACACTTTTTTTCTTTTTTTCTGATTTTCTGATGTTTGTGTGTGATATACCTAGACATTGATTTTTTGGCATTCATCATGCTTGACATTCTCTTACTTCCCTGGATCTGTAATTCTGCATCTAACAATAATTTGAGGGAGATTGATTGCTTTAAGTATTACTCCTTTTACTTTCTTTTATCTCCTTTAATCCCATTACTGGCATCCAGTTTTCATCAATTACAATTTAGCTTTTCTACCCTGGACTGGTTCCCATGGAAGTTTCTGCTCCTGGGCTTCTCCTCCAGTAAGTTATGACTTACCATCTCTCTGTCTCTTCCAGTTCTAGGGGCAGCAGTTTACCCCGTTACCTCTTTTTTCCCAGATCTAAAAAGAGTTCTTCATTTTTCAGTTTTGGTTGCCATTTTATATGTTTTAAGGTGGAGTGCTGACTTCTAAATTTCTTACATGCCAGACTGGAAGAGCTTTTATGTTTCAAATAGTCTTTCTGAGTCTTTTTCTCACTTCTTCTTCTCAGACTTTGTATTAGACCCTTCTTTCACTGCTATAAAGAAATACTTGAGACTGGGTAGTTTATAAGAAAAGAGGTATAATTGGCTCATGGTTTTGTAGACTGTATAGGAAGCATAGTGGGATCCGCTTCTTGGTAGCCTTCAGGGAGCTTTTACTATGGTAAAAGGCAAAGCAGGAACCATCATTTCACATGGAGAACACAGGAGCAAACAAGGGAGTGAAAGAGACAGAGAAATAGAGAAAAAGAAATGGAGGAAGGGGAGGTGCCACACACTTTTAAATGACCAGATCTTACAAGAACTCACTATCACAAAGACAGTGCCAAGCCATGGGAGATCCACCCCCATGATCCCAACACCTCCCACCAGGGCCCCACCTCCAGCATTGGGGATTACAATTCAATATGGGATTTAGGCCAGGACAAATATACAAACTATATCAGACTTCAATTACATGCATGCTAGACCTCATGATATTATCTCATGGTCTATTTGAGGATATTAAATGTTTATCTGGTAATCGGTATTATCTTTTCTGTTATTGTCTTTATTTAT
>NW_016805195.1:288622-311301 GCF_001698545.2 Rhinopithecus bieti | reverse complement strand
TATATATATATATATTATTGTAATCCTCAGACCTTTGTGATAAACGATGTTTAATCAGTTCGGGGTGGACTGTAGGATAAGAGCCTTACGTTGGGAAGCTGTGGATAGCAGTAATGTTTGGAGATTCTCAGGCATTAACTCTGCTTTCTCCCTCTAGATGAAGATGTGGCCTTCCTGACTTTAAGTTTGGCTTAAGAATAACGGATAGACTTGATATCTATAAGTTTAAAGGACATGTATTTGAGTCTAACTTCTTTCTGAGTCTGTACATAAGAACAATGTGTAAAGGAGGTTATGTAAAGGAGAAAATATACTTGTTAAATCAGAATGGACCCTCTCCTAAGGACATGTTTACTTCTTCTTATGCAATGTCTGAAACTATGTATTGGCTTTTATTAATCCAACCCTTATACCTTCCTATTTTCCTGTATTAATATTGCTAATCAGAGATGGCAAACAACCAATATTAATATGCTCTCTCTTTCTGGGGAGAGAGGCCAATCACATTTTTGGCCTTTTTAATGTAGCCAGTTTCCCACCTGAAGTTCCTATGTGGTCTCTTTGGGAAGTGATTTTGCCAGACTCTGACTTTGAAATTTTGGGTGTTATTACGTTTGCTGACACTGGAGAGAAATCCTGTATTATTATGATTTAATTCTACTCTCAACAGTTATGATACCAAATGTGTGTTTTGTTGTTGTTTGTTCCACACCTCAACCAGTTATTTGACTTCCCATACTCCAAATGGGTATGCTACAATTTAGTTCAATTTTGGTACTAACCACCTGGTGTTCATACAGACCCCACAAGTTAAGGACTCAGTCCCACAAGACTGCCCCTAGTTTAGATGTCAATTGCAACTATCGAGTGCTCAGAATACCCATATTTTTGTCCTACTTGGTTACAAAGTTGGGAGTTTCTACAACCCTGCCTTCAGGTATGATAATTTGCAAGAACAGCTGTCGACTCAGAAAAACAACTTACTTACTATGACTGATTTATTATAGATAACATTATGAAGGACACAAATGAAAAGTCATATGAAGAGACACATAGTGCAAGGTTCAGAAAGGTCCCATGGAGTTGGCATGTCGCTATCCTCCTGGCATATAGACACATTCAGCAGACCAGAAGCACTCTCAGTCATTTAAGTTTTTGTGGAGGTTTCATCATATAGGAATGATAGATTATGAACTCAATCTATAGCACCTCTCTGCTTCCTAGAAGTTAAGCCGGGGGTGGGGACGAGGAGAGTTAATGCCTGAGTGGGGGGTCAGCCTTGCCGAGAGGTTGCAGGGAAGGGCTGAAAGTTCCCAGCTTCTAATTAAGGTTTAATCTTTCTGGTGACCAGCCTTTATCCTGAAGCTAACATAGGGGCCTTACAACAGTCTCCTTTTTAGAACCAAATATGTTCTTATCACTTACAGAATTCCAAAGGATTGGAGGTCTGTGTCAGCAACTGAAGGCAAAAACCAAACGTTAGAACAAAAGATGCTCCTAGCACCGCTGTCACTCAGGATGTCTCAAGGGTTTTAGGAACTCTGAGTCAGGAACCAGGGATGAAGACCACTAGATATTTTTAATTATACCACAGTAGCACAATTATAAAGCATGCTTCTTAGCCTTGGCACGTAGGAGATTTTGTCAAATGCCACTTACACCTCCTACTTGCATATTTTTATTTCCATTTACATCACCATAATTGAGGAACACTTTGGGAATTTAGTTATTCCGTTAACCGAATTTTAGTGGTTTCTAAATCAGATTTACTAAAGGTATGCTTTAGAATATGAACATTTTCCTCAGCTGCTAAAGTAGTCATAAATGTCTTATGGTTACAGTTCTAATCCAGCATAAAATCAAGAAATCAAGAAAATGAATTTTAAAAGATTTTTTTAAAAAAATAACATAAATACCCAAATTATTAGATTTTTCCACTATAATTTTATTAATTAAGTACCTTATATGCTCAAGTTAGCTTTTTAACCCAGATTGCAAATAGTGGAGGAAGAAAGAAACTATTCTAGAATAAAAGAAAATCAAAATACAGGGTTTTAAACACACATGTTTGCAAACAAACATTAGTTGTAAAATCCTTAGCAACAAGTCTCTGGGATTCTTTCTTTCAGCACACTTACCAGGTGCCAAAGAATAGACTGAAATAACAGAAGTGTGCACATGCTGGCAGGGGCTGGCCCACTCTGACCAGGCAGATATTGCTAGATTGTAATATTTAAGGTCAAATTTCAACCTGTGGTACAAAACTATTCTGTGGATCAGTCAGCAACTTCAAAACTCTGAAAGAAACAAAAATCAAAGAAAAAGAAAAAAAAGAATATCATGAACCTGTTTCACCCAGAATAAAGAATGTAAAGGAAACAAAGGAAAAACTAAAAGCTTGTTCTGTCACAGGTATGAGATGCTATGATATGTGAAGCACATTCCATGAAGTATGTTGTAAAACCTTGTTATTATTGAAGTGGCTTTACAAGCTGATTTAACTATTTCGGGCCAACCACAGTGCACACACCGTCTCTGTGAGACGTCCACCTAACCCCAGTTGTAAGTGAAATGAGTGGTGTGCATCTTATGTTAAAGGACAGTCTACAATAACGAAGTAAGTAAGCCAACATGGGTTCTGCTGTAAACTTTGGAAACATAATTTATGCAACAAATGTTTAGATATGAATCTATTTATGGAAAAAGATTCTATGCATTTTAAAAATGCTTTTAACATCCTTATTAAAATAACCTTTGACAGGTGTTCACCGATTTGTCTCCAGTGCACACACCAGGCTGATTTTATACATATATCAGTAGTGTGAATCCACTGGCACAGTGTGTGTATATGAGAAATGTGATAAGATCTTGTCTTATAAATGTAATCAGTTAAAATAACTCCTGATAGAAGCTAATAAAACCAGCTGAATGTTAAACATAATCGCTGATGTTGCATAATTTATTGTAACTTAGATCATTTTACTCAATGAATAAACCATTAAAAGGTGAGAAAAAAACAAATTGAAAATATTCAATTTTGACAAATGATAATGTTTGTTTTACTGAAATTATATCACCAATACTGGATGTATTAAAAGGAAGAATTTGCATTTTTATATAGTTTTTTTTTTTAAAGTTGTTTTTTTGTGCTTTTTTTTTTTTTTTTTTTTTTTTGAGACGGAGTCTGGCTCTGTCGCCAAGGCTGGAGTGCAGTGGCCGGATCTCAGCTCACTGCAAGCTCCGCCTCCCGGGTTCCCGCCATTCTCCTGCCTCAGCCTCCCGAGTAGCTGGGACTACAGGCGCCGCCACCTCGCCCGGCTAGATTTTGTGTTTTTTTGCTAGAGACGGGGTTTCACCGTGTTAGCCAGGATGGTCTCGATCTCCTGACCTCATGATCCGCCCGTCTCGGCCTCCCAAAGTGCTGGGATTACAGGCTTGATTTCTTAGTTTTTGAATTGAGATTTTTACTCTGGCATGAAGGATCACCACTGAAACACTGATACTTAGAACATTCTTTTGAATTGGACATAACTGTGTTACTATGTGCCACATTATGTTTGTTTTCCCCTTCTTTTTTCTAGGTTCAAACTAATATGAATCATTTATTGATACATTGTGCCAAACACCATTTGGTTTCATTTGTTGATGTTGGAATTATATAATTATATACACAAAGACAAATGCTGCCACTTAAATCTAATAACTATACTTTGTAATTTTTTCATTTGATTTTTTACATAATGTGAAAATGTATAGAAATATCACATTATATGCTATTAATATGTACAATTATAAATGTGCCAATTAAAAACAAACTTTAACAAATATATTTGAATACAACACAAAAGTATACGCACATGTATATAACATTTTATGAGACCTGCAGAATGTATCCACAGATCTCAGTCTGAGGTAGGAACAATAAAAAAATGTCTGAAATGAGTGTTGTTCTACCAAATGAGTATGGAGTAACTGCAGACTGAATTCATCAGGCAAAGATACTGGTTAAGGCTAATGTTAGGTCATAAGCATATTAGTACTAAAAACACGGGTCATGTTTATAATTAGAAAAGAAGTGGTAACAACAACCACAAAGGATATGGGAAAAAATGTCAGTTGAAATGACCAAATTTAATATTTGTAGATAATAAGAGTGTGACGAAAATTTTTTTTTATTCAAGACAAACATGCAATTCTGTTTAGTGCCTTAAAGGTGGCCTTAAAACTGAGAAATAAATATTTATTTTCATTTAATCCTCAAATCAAACTAAAATGAAATAGTTCAGATAATTAAATATAGTAATGGTTAATACAAGTTAAAACAGTATTATTAAGATGTTACATCTCTTCAAATTGATCTGGAAAGTCAAAGCAGCCACAATCAAAACAATATCTAACATAAATCAATTCTTTTTTTCTGGCAAGTAAATGGACATAGCCTTGGAACCCAAGAGGATGGCACCAGGCCAGTCTTATATTCATTTTGGACATGTGCAGCAGATGGCATGGCAGCTACTCCATTTACGCTGCAATGATCCCATTATCATTTTATTTTTCTTGGCACTGGGATAACATATAAGGTAATTTTAACAAGCACTAGAAAACGTTTTCATAAATTATATACTTGATAAAGGCATAAAATATACAGTTGCATATAAAAAATACATGCCCTTGACCATGATTATACATTTTCAAATGAAAAAAATATATACTCTATAAAGAAATTTTAAAAACATTACTCCTAAATAAATAATTTCTTTGTAAACCATTGTTTAACATAACATTAGGAAATTAGTACTTCAGAAAAAAGGAGTAGAAAGCAATTTTCTGGCAGCATTGACAGAAAAATTATTAAGAATATTAGATATGGTATATGTGATTATTTCTATACTGAATTTTTCTGCACCATTACAATTCAGGTATTTAGATGTAGAAAAGATTTATCATTTAATATATCAGTTGTTAAATATTTATTGTAAAAATTAACTGGGTTTTAATGCCCCTGGTCATATAATAGATTCTCTGAAAAGTAGACAAAATATTTCATGTTTCTTCAAATTTCTAATAAATTTCATGAAAAAAAATGTTAGCACAGAAAAATTATATTTGTGCACATTACAGGAAATAATTTTACATTTGCATGTGTAAGGAAAATCATCTCCTTTGACAAATAATTATTTCTATGAATATAAATCAATTATTTTAAAAACTTTCCTCTAATAAAATTTCTTTTCTGTTTTCTCCCAAAGAAAGAGACATAGTTAAGTCTTCCTTAGACATTATTTCACATGAATAAAGAATATTAAAAAAACACTATTATTTTAAGAACTTCAGAAACCACTCTGTTAATTAAAATATTGATTTGGCTTAACGATGAATAATACAACAGTCTCATGGTTGAATGAATGGAACAAACTTTCCCACAGACTGCGTCTTTCAAATAAAAATAAATTCAGAATTTTAATCCAGTGTTGAGATAAGATGGGACATTTTGGAATTTTGTTTTGATTTTTCCTTCTTTGTATGAGGACTTTTATAAATGACTAGGTAACTAGTGAATATTGAAGATGGTGGAACATGAAGGTTGAAAAGACACCAAAGAGGCTGGTATTATTGTCAAGAGTTTTGACTCAAACTAAAACTAAACTCTCTACTAAAAATACAAAAATTAGCTGGGCATGGTGGCGCACGCCTGTAGTCCCAGCTACTTGGGAGGCTGAGACAGGAGAATCACTTGTGCCTGGTAGATGGTAGATAACCTTAACTAATGAGTGATGGTTTAGCCAATTGAGTGAGTGTAACAGAAAGATAAGTAAATTTGAGAAGTAAATAAAAGATGTGCTCACTTTTGGACATGTTTAGTTGAGGTAACTGTGGGGTAGTCACATAAAGATGTCCATTAAGAGTTGGAAATCTGAGTCTGAAATTGAGAAAAGAGATTTTGTCTGGGTGTAGTAGAACTGAGATGCACAGAAGTATGGTAAGTATCTGGGAGCAGATAATACCAGTCAATACAGTAAAGTAAAATAATTGAACTGGTAGCTGGTAGATAACCTTAACAATGGATAATAGAACTGTTAGATGGTAGATAACCTTAACAATGGAAGCAATATAGTCCAAGGACCATATGCATCAGAATCATCTAGCTACTTTATGAAGATTCAGGTTAATGTGCCATCCCTTTTATCTGTTTTAGTGATAGGGCTCAGGAATCTGCTGGTTTTTTTTGTTTTGTTTGGTTTTTAAGGGGCATCTCGGGTGAGTCAAGGTAGAGTAAAGCTTGTGATCCATTGATTTAATTTGACAGTAGAAGGCAAGACCAGAAATAAACATGACATAGTGTAAAGGTAAAGAAAATGTCAAGAGAACCAGATCACAAAAACAGGTACAAGATAATAGCAAGAAAAAAAATGGCTGATGAGTTAATAACTGTATGCTGCTTAGAGGTCAAATTTAAAAACTGAAATTTTCCAGCCAGATGCTGTGGCTCACGCCTGTAATCCTAGAACTTTGGGAGGCCAAGGCAGATGGATCACAAGGTCAAGAGATCGAGACCATCCTGGCCAACATGGTGAATCTCGGTCTCTATTAAAAATACAAAAATTAGCTGGGCGTGGTGGCACAGACCTATAGTCCCAGCTACTTGGGAGGCTGAGGCAGGAGAATCACTTGTACCTGGGAGGCAGAGGTTGCATTTAGCTGAGATTGTGCCACTGCACTCCAGGCTGGCAACAGAGCGAGACTCTATCTAAAAAAAAAAAAAGAAAGAAAATTTCCTACTATAATTAAAATCAGGCATCGGTTTCTTATTTATTGGTATCAATTGGTAGTATTATTACAAGCAGTTTCAGTGGAATAGTGGGAGAAAACAGTGAAGAGTAAGATAAGGAAGAAGCTGGAACAACTGACATGGATATCTTTTTCCATAAATTATAAATTAAATGACAACTTTTATTTTTCAAGAGTGAAGAAACACATGCAAATAAGCTGAATAATATATACTCTTCTTGACATCAAACAAGAATTTAACCAATTTATCACTTTTGTAACTCAAAATTCCACACTACACTTCCTCGTTCATGTAGTATACTTGAATGAACATGTTCTTTTCTCCCTTTACGGGGGTGGGGCAGTAGGAGACACTAAATTCACATATCATTGAAAACCAAAATATTAGAAAAGCGTTAAGTTTTAAAGAGTGCTGGCAAATGTTTAAGCAATCAGCACTGCTGGTTTACTATAAACATAATGGACCACATGTTGAATACCTTGACATATGAGTAAATTCATATAGTACAAGTCATTCAACACACATATCTTGAGAACAAGGTAAGTCTCAGAAAGGTAGCTACAACATAAATGTCTGTTGTCACTTATTAATGAGGCAAACAATCCCCTATACGCATGATTCTTTTATAAAGTTTCTGCTGAATGCTTTGTGCTATTGAGTTTCTTGCTCAATACAGATGATTTGGGAATAAGCAAATAAAAGTCTCAAAGTTGTCTTCACATAATCATTTTCCTGGTGCTTGATTCCCTCTGCCACTACATCTTTATTGTGTTTGGGCATTGAGGGCAGAAATAATTAAAATGATTTTTATTTTCTGTGCTCACTGTGTCTAGAAACCATTAAATTAATATTAAAAAATGTTTTCCAGTGTTGATGTTTGCTGAAGAAGGAGAAGGAGGCTTTTGTAGGAGACTTTTGTAGATGGGCTTTGTTATCAAAATAATGAAAAGAGTCTATTGTTTTAGTAAACATATTCAAGGCCAATCAAACTTCAGCAAAATGCTTTATTTGGGATCTTCATAGAAGCTAATGGAAATCTTGGCTGGATTAATTACCATACAACCTATTCATATAGATGAGGCCAGGAAAACCAAATAGTTTAAACGTTAGTTTTTTTTTCTTCTTGCAGTTTATTGTGTATCTCAATATTAAATAAAGATTTTGAAAAAGCCTTTTTTTTTTTTTTTTTTTTATACCATCGGGATTCTAACAGTGAAGCAGATGCATTTGGTTATCACATCTGCTTTAACTGTTAAGTAGGAAATGTTTATCATTATCATTTTATTACCGTTATTATTATTACTGATAAGTCACCCTTGTTGGATAGTGCTAATCCTGGCCACTGTGGTAAGTGTTATACAGCAGTGTTTAATTTAATTCTTGTTGCACCAAAATTAATACCTTTGTTTTGCTGATGAAGGAACCTAAGAACAAACATATGAGGTAATTTTCCTTAGATACACAGCTAATACCAGGCAGAACAAAGATGAGAACTAATTTTATCTCAACATTGAGCTTGAGCTTTTAACCAGGATTGCTTTCTGTTTCTGAATGGATGTGTTATAAAGTCCAGCCCAGAATTTAGATGCCACCACAGATACAAATGCAGTGCCACTGTCTTTTGTGCAGAATAAAGAGCATCAGTAGCTTAGGCTGTTTATAAAAGTTAACATATTTTTGTGTGGATGTGTGTAAAGTGTTTGTGTATGTGTGTTTGCACATAGAAGGCAGGAGCAGTTTAGTAGTTCCTAAGCCATATGTACAAATGTAGGCTAACAGCCAAGGCTGATGACAAAAAAAAAGAGAGAAACAAAAGTTATGATAAGAATATAACTGCAGGTGGGTACAGTTCCCCTAAGAAAGTTACATATAACACTAATTAAATACTCTATGTTAAGACCTGGAGCCTAGAGCACAGTGTAAGGGAAAAGATGTTCTTCAACCCTCATGTTCAGTAACTGGCCTAAGAAGTAAACTTACATGAAACAGATTATCAGGAGAAAAGGACACAAATTTATTTAGCATTTTTACATGTACATAAGAGTCTATAGAAGTGAGATAGGAATGTGGCAGGACTCGTTTCCAGTGACAGGTTATAAGACCCCAGTGATACGACAGGAGACAGTAAAGAAACTGACCAAAACCAACTAAAACCAAGATAATGAAGAAAGCTACCTCTGGTTACCTTCACTGCTCATTATATGCTAGTTAAAACGCATTAACATGCTAAAGACACTCCCACCAGCACCAAGACAGTTTATAGATGTCATGACAGTGCCCAGAAGTTAACCTGTAGAGTTTGGACGGGAGAGAAAAACCTGGTTCCAGGAACTCCCCACCTCTTTCCCAAAAAACTCATGCATAATCCACAACTTATTTGGCATATTAAAACAAAAAACAAAAAACAAAAACAAAAAACATAAAAATAGCCACCTATGGATTAGCCACCCTTTATTCCTTTACTTTAATAAACTTGCTTTCACTTTACTCTGTCAGCTCTTTCTTGAATTATTTTCATCACAAAGCCAAGAACCCACTTAGCCTTCCGAGTTGAGCCCTGGTTTTGGGGTTCACCTTGCAACAGAAGGAAAGTGAAGACCAGAAGAAACCATTAGGCCTGAAAGCTTACATTTTGTTTTTTACATAAAGAATGATAAATTGTGGGGATATGGTGAGATAAAGGGGCTTGGGCCAGCAGCAGTAAATTGTGGGCTAGTGACTAGGAAATATAATGAGGATGAGGAGGAACTAATGGAAGATTAAGTGTTATTTTAATAGGTTTGTTTGCAGAAGTCCATTTTGGCATCATATTACAGTCTCTAGAGATAACAATGTTATCCTTTTCCTAGGACAGGGAAATTTTATGGCCTGCTTTTAGGTAGAAAAGGGAAGGTCAGGGAGCCCTTTCTGAATCTGGCTGTATCTCAGTGCCTTCAGCCCAAAATAATCCATATGCCAAAGCAGCATATTTTGAGGTGGTATGCTCTGAATCCTTTCAATAGAAAAGGTATAGAGGTATCATACATAAAATAAAAAGAACACACTCCCATTCTAGGTAAATTATCTGATATCTCAGATTGATAATCGAGGTTACTATCAGTTGATAGGTTATAAATGAAAATAATTTTAAAAACCTTCTCAGTTTAAGAATTAATATATTCCATATCACACTAAATGAAGGAGTTTAATGGGATATTTTGGTCTGACACAACACCTGCTTGAATTTGGCAGCCAGATATTGACTACCCAAAATATTCTTGCTTCCACCCCTTTCCTTAAAACTTTTATTATGAAATGTATTGCCGGTAAGAAAACACTTCGTGTGGTGTCTGAGGGATAGGTGAGCACAGGGCCACTGTGAGATATATCACCCACATACCTTTATTGCATGTAAAAACAGTGAAAGAATGTCATTGGGAATGCAGTCGGTTAAGCATGGACTTAAGACCTCTGGTTTTGGCCCAGACAGTCAAATTATTCATGAGAAGTAGAGCATTTCTGTGACAGATATTGCTCAGTAATAGTCTTTAATGACAATTATGAGGCAGTCCAGTTATTGCCACCTCTGCTCAGATAGTGAATGTGCATTATGTTTTGTATTTAAAAGGCACTTTGGTCGGAGTAGTGGCCATTGACCTTCCTAATTGGATTATTTGCTAGTAAGAACATTTTCATGATTACAAGACGTACCTTGGGAATATTTGCACACAAATATATTTTTTTTCATATTTTTATCTCATTGTTTTCCTTCTGCAGGGAAAAATTGTCAATCTAATATACATAAATTCTTCTGTATATATCTAAATCTTCTGTCACACAGCTGTATTCAGAGTCAGTAATCGGGAATTGTTACATACACTTACCAAAGTTGCTTTGTTCTTCTGTGCTGAATAGATGTGTTACTGCAAAAGAAAAGTAGATATGAAAAAAAAGCTACAATTTTGAGAAAAGACAATGTAGAAGAAACCTAATGTTTAAACTCCAACATCACCTAAGACAGGAAGAGAAGCTGATGGGCGACCTGAAGGTTTACCACCATTACTGTGTCATCCTCCATTTTATTCAGTACTATGAGAAATTAGGCAAAATTGAAATGCCCAAATTTTATCTTAATTCTGGGGAAAGTAAAGGTCTAGATTTGAAACCAAATACAAGCATAGATTCCAAGGAGAAAAGATTGGTGGGTTTTTTAAATAACTTACATAAATTTAGTGATTTTTGTATTTAGAAAAGAATCCTCTGTAACAAAATCACTACAGAATGCAAGTATGGATTAATAGCATTTAATTACATTATTAGTTCAATTTAATTAAATAACCCTGTTAATAAAGTCAACTATAAAGGTTTGAGAGTAAGTTAGCAAATCAAAGCTCCACAAACTAGTATGCAAGAAGACTTGCACCACTAGGGGGTTTGGGTATGAGGTGGGGCAGCTAGTAACTTGGTTCTTTAATAACAAGGATTATGTAGCTCAAGGCTAGCTAGACTATCTAGCTTCTAGCACAGTACTTTCCTTGTACAGCATATGGACTTAACGATCAAATGATAAATGGTGAAACATTTTTGATTGGACTTTAATTTGTCAAAGATTTTTTTCTTTATTAGAGCTTACCAGTTGTGATCAGATACCACTGAATTTTCTTAAGATTTTCACATTATATACCTCAATAAAAATAACCATTTGAACCATGCGAACTGCACTTTCCCTAGTTCAGGATGTTTCTCAAATGTTTATTAACAAGAGAGCTATTGTGAAGATAATTTGGAGGCTCAGAGAATCAATAGGTTCCTTAGTGAAAAAGAGGCATCTGCAAAAGACAGAAGGGAATTAGGTAAACTAACTTCAAGGGTAGACTGAAGGCTGCCTGGTTTGTGGACCTGAAGCTTTATCTGTTGCTTCTTGGAATTATATATGTGTGTATGTGTGTATGTATCTTTGTGTGTATCTTCACCAGAACATACTGTCAAATGTGACTGAATTAATTTGTTTTCCTCCAAATATTAGGTTGGTGGAAAAGTAATGGCAAAAAAACACTATTAATTTGCACCAACCTAATATTTTTGTTTCTCTCATAGTATATTTAGGCAAGTGTCTCGTTTGTGCTTTCTTGCCTTAGAGAAGGTTTGTGTCTTGGCAGAAGGCAGAAGTGCCTGTAGGCACTTTCTTTTCTGACGTTTGTTTACAAATGTTTAAAATAATTGAAAAGGTCAGCGGGGTAACTCACTCCTGTAATCCCAGCTCTTTGAGAAGCTGAGGCAGGTGAATCACCTGAGGTCAGGAGTTCGGGACCAGGTTGCCCAACATGGTGAAACCCATCTCTACTAAAAATACAAAAATTAGCCGGTCATGTTGGCAGGTGCCTGTAATCCCAGCTACTTGGGAGGCTGAGGCAGGAGAATCGCTTGAATTCGGTGGGGAGGTGGTCGGGGGGCGGAGGTTGAAGTTAGCTGAGATCGCTCCACTGAACTCTAGCCTGGGCGACAGAGCAAGATTCTGTCTCAAAATAAATAAATAAATAAATAAAATAACAAATAAATAAAATCATTGAAGAGATTATGATTTGATTTGTGTTATGAATACCTAGGAAGATAGATTTTGAGGAACAGAGAAATGACTGCAAAATAAATATTAAGAAAGAGAAATTCACATCAGGTTAAAAATACTCCTGCAGAGTAGATATAGCATATCTTGAAAATGAGAGGCTGGGGAGGAAATCGAAGCCTTAAGACTCCCAACAACACCAAACTAATTTATGCCTCAATTATTACATGGAAGCAACAGAGCTGGTGGACTTGATGGGGCCGTGTAAACCAGAACAATATTTTTTTGGCAGTGCCATCTGATCACTAACGTTCACAACAGTGGAAAGGAGGAGAGAGGCAGCATGAGTGATTACTGAAGTTGAAGTCCTGCATGCCTGTATATGTAGAGGCTTGGAGTCAAATTTCATTTGGCAAGAGTTTTATTTCTGTTGTATCCGAATCATCTGTTTTTTCCTCTCTAGTATATCATAATCTGCTGTAAAGAATGGCTCATGGACTGTAAGCTGATGCTGCCACCTGGCCTCTTTGAGTTTATTTTACCATTTAAGCAATGGACAAAGAAGGGGATAACTTTTTTGCCTGGGTCGATTGATCCTGTGTATGAAGACAGCATTTTTAACCTTCAGACCAGAGAGGATTCTGTATAAGCCCTGCTATTGTAGGGTAAATTGTAAAGATATCCTACTGTTAAAAGATGAATTTAGGTAGATTAGAACTTAAGATGTTTATTTCAACATTCAGCCATTTACAAATAGGGCAGGACCAGACTGCAAGGAATTCAGCCCTCCACAGAAAAGGCAGGAGGGGAAAACTTTTATAAGGTGTTGGAGGAAGCAAGACAAAGAAAATATTTGATTAGTTAAAATGGAAATTCCCTAGTTAGAGGTTAGTTGGCAGTTTCTGACTGGTAAAGCTTAAGTGTTGTTTTTCTTGGCTAAACACATTCACTCTGAGTTAGGTTTTGCTTTGCATATGTTGGGACCCAATGTACTGGGGCTATCTCAACCTAATGGCCTCAAATAATTTTTAAAATATTATAACAGCCTGATAAAGCAGGACTACTAATGACTCAGGCCTTCAGAACTTTCCAGAATAAAAGTTAGACTCTCTCCCCTAAGAAAAGACTTCAACCATCCTGATAGTTGGCTGAAAGCAAAGAGAATATTGGGTTTGGATAGTAAAAGGAAAAATACACACACACACACACACACACACAGAGAGAGAGAGAGTTGAGTTCCAACTAAAGCCATATATCCAGATTCAGACATGACTACTGTAGAAGGAATGCAGTTTTCTTCCTTATTTATTATTGAATGTACCAACCAATTCCCTTCTCATCTTCTTTCCCTATTACAGTTGACCCTTGAAAAACAGGGTGGGTAGGTGTGCCAGACCTCCTGTGCAGTCGAAATTTCTGTATAACTTTTAACTTTTCAAAGCCTGCTGTTCACTAGAAGCCATACTGTTAACATAAACAGTCAATTAACACATATTTTGCATTTTACAGATATTATCTACTGTATTCTTACACTAAAGTAAGCTAGGGAAAAATGTTATTAAGACAATTATAAGGAAAAATATATTTATTATTCATTAAGTGGAAGTCAATCATCACAAAGAACTTCACACCTGTCACCTTCACACTGAGTAGGCTGAAGAAGGGAAGGAAGAGGAGGGGTTGGTGTTGATATCTTAGGGGTGGCAGAGGCAAAATAAAATATAAGTGGACCTACACAGTTTAAAGCTATGTTGTTCAAGGGTCACCTCTATTTTATGTAAGGTATTCTAGTGTTGGTTAAGTCCCTAATTCAGTTTTTAAGCTAAGGATTTTAAGTGGAATTGTGATTAATCTAGTGAAGTAATGAATATCACACAGAGATTTCTAGAATGACTTACAGATGACTGTGGCTTGCCTTTTATGTGAAAAAAATGCATCTTTTTTCAAGGAACAGCAGCATTATGTTAGGCTGAGATAAAATATAGCTTTTTCTTTAACTTAAGTGAGGAATAGTATATGTAAATCAAACAGCATCCATTTAAAATGTAGAATTTGATCTATTTTCACAGTTGTATATACCCATGAAACTGTAATTACATACCCTGTAGCCAATACCTTTTTAAAAATTACAACCAAAATATTTCTCATCCCCGTTTGTAGTCTATTCCTCCCTCTTCCCACTGCGAAAAACAACCATTTATCTGCTTTTTGCTGGTATACTTCAATTTGCATTTTCTAGACTCTTATATAAATGTAACTATTTAATATGTATTTTATGTGTCTAGCTTCTTTTACTCAGCACAATAATTTTGAGAGCTAACCACGTTTCTCTGTGTATCAGTAGTTACTCGTTTTCATTTCTGAGTAAAATTCCATCCTATGAGTATACCACAATTTATTTATCAGTTTATCTGTTGATGGACATTTGGCTCATTTCCCATTATTTTGCTATCGTGAATAAAGCTACCATCAACTTTTTGCATAGGTTGTTACACAGGAACACGTGTTTGTTTAGTATCCAGGAACAAAATGTCTCCATCCTACCGTGGGTTTATGTTGAACATTTGAAGAAACTGTTAACCAGGTTTCTAAAATGATTGCACCATTTCACATTCCCACAAGCATTGTGAGTTAGAATTGTTATACAAACTCATCAACACTTGGTATAGTCAAGTGTTTTTAATTTCTTTTCTTTCATCATTTTTTAAAAAATTTAATAGCTGTTAAGTGGTGTCTCATTGTGGTTTCATGGTTTTAATTCATAGTCTCCTAATGGCAGAAAATGTGTTTTCATGCGCTATTAGCCACTCCTATATATTTTTACAGTTAATTATTTGTTAAAATTTTATGCCTACTTTAGTGTTGGGGTATTTATGTTCTTATTATTGAGTTGTTAGTGTTTTTTATATACTTAAGGTTATGCCCTTGGTTAGATATGTGTATTGTGAATATTTTCTCATCTTCTGTGCCTTTCATCTCTTCTTAATATGTCTTCTGAACAACAAATATTTTAAACTTTTATTAAGTCCAGTTCAACAATTTTGTTATGATTAGTGCTTACTTCCTAAGGACTCAAAATATTTGCCTGTTCCAAGCATTCCAAGATATTTTTCAATGTAAAAACATTTCTTTTAGAAGCATAATAGTTTTAGCTTTTTGCTTCAGATCTTTGATCCATTTTAAATTATGTTCTGTGTATGGTGTGAGGGATAATTTTATTTTCACGTTCATTTCCATATGCATATTTTGTTATTCTAGCAATGCTTTTAGAAAAAAAAAAATCTCTCTTTTCCCCATTGAATTGCTTTGGAACCTTTGTCAACGTTTGCCTAGGTGTGTGTGGATCTATACCTGGATTGCTTATTCTGTTTCAGTGATGTATGTCTACCTCGTTGTCATTACCATGCTCTCTTAATTAATTTTAAAATAATTGTTCAAATAAAAATTCAAATATAAGTCCTCTAACTTTGTTCTTCCTTTCAAGAATTGCTTTTGTGCTCCGTGGTCATTTACGTTTCCATATAAATTTGTAATCAAGTTGTTAGATTCATGTTTTTTTAGTGCAAACTGAAATTTTGATTGTGGCTGCTTTGACTTTCCAGATCAATTTGAAAAGATATAATATCTTAATAATATTGAGTTCTTCTAATTCATAAATATAATATATATCTTCCTTAAGTGTTGTTTAAAAACGTTCTTTCAGAAACACTCTGCAGTTTTAAAAGAACAAGATCTCGTTAGAGAAATGCAAATCAAAACCACAATGAAATACCATCTCATACCAGTCAGAATGGTTTTATTAAAAAATCAAAAAATAGTAGTTGCTGGCAAAACTGCAGAGAAAAAGAAGAACACTTATACACTGTTGATAGGAGTATAAATTGGTTCAACCATTGTGGAAGACAGTGTGGCAATTCTGCAAAAACCAAAAACAGAGAAACCATTTGACCCAGCAATCCTATTATTGGGTATATATTTAGAGGAATATAAATTGTTTTACTATAAAGACACGTGTACACATACATTCGTTGCAGCAATATTCACAATAGCAAAGACTTGGAATCAGCCTAAATGCCCACAATGATAGACTGGATAAAGAAAATGTGGTACATATATATCATGGAATACTATGCAGCTGTGAAAAAGAACAAGATCACATCCTTTGCAGGGACATAGATGGAGCTGAAGGCCATTATTCTTAGCTAACTAATGCAGAAACAGAAAACCAAACACCACATGCTCTCACTTATAAGTGGGAGGGAAATGATGAGAACACAAGGACATATAGAGGGGATCGACACATAGGGCCTACTGGAGGATGGCAGGCAGGAGGAGGGAGAGGATCAGGTGAAATAACTAATGAGTACTAGGCTTAATACTTGAGTGATGAAATGATCTGGACAACAAACTCCTATGACACAGGTTTACCTATATAACAAACTTGCACATGTACCCCTGAACTTAAAATAAAAGTTAAATTTAAAAAATTAAAAAAAAAATGTGTGTGGCTGTGTTCTAATAAAATTTTATTTACAAAACAACAGCAAAACAAAACAAAAGCAAAACATGATCTGGTATGTGCTTTGTTTAATTAATTTCTAAATATTTTATGGTTTTTAAAATGCTATTTTGAATCCCATTGTTATAATACAACTGGTGTTTTAGATTAGTATATATTCTGTGACATTGTCATATTTGCTTATTAATTATAAAAGTTGTTCTGCATATATCTAAGGATTTTCTCCTGAGATGATCATGGGTCTGCAAATAGAAGTAGTTACTTCATTCTTTGCAATCTGTATACCCGATATTTTTATCTTGCCTTATTGAAATGGCAAAAATCTCTAGTACAACACGTGATTCAAGTGGTAAAATCAGGCACCCTTCCATTGTTATTCTTACAGGTCTGTTTTTTGGATACTGTATATGGATAAGAGAAGATGAAAAGATTTGAATTATTCAATGCACAAACTACATCATAAATACACCATTAGTTGAATCTTGGTATCATCACAGACCTTGTAAGCTTTTCTTTATACCTTAGGAGAATACTTGATAAAGGAATTTTCTGGATTTCCTTCTCAACAAGATTCTGGTTAGATTCCAGCAGTGAGGGACACGCATACAAAATTGAAAAGACGGTGTTATGAAGTGAGTTTGTGTTCCCCTGAAATTCATATTTTGAAGTCCTAAGTTTGAGAGGTAATTAGGGTCAGATGAAGTAGTGAAGGTGGTGTCCTCCTGATGGGATTAATGGCCTAAAAATAAAGAGGAATATCGCTCGCGCGCTCGTGCTCGCGCGCTCGCGCTCCCCACAGTGAGACGATAGCATCTACAAACCAGAAAGAAAGTCCTCATTAGGAACTGAATCAACCTTCACCTTGATCTTGGGCTTCCCAGGCTTTGCAATTTGAGAAATAAATGTGTCTTTATGCCACCTTGTCTATGACATGTTATAGCAGCCCAAGCCAGCTAATACAGGCAGAAACTGAAGAAAACATTACTTACTAGCAGCTGCTGTGATCAGGTAACTCAAATTATTGTTGGTTTTCAGCAGCACCAAAAAGAGTTGGAAATAATCTGCTCTGAGCTTCACGCAGGTAGAACCCTTGTAGTGGCAACTCTGAACTCTCTGTGTTATCAGATTTCCCAAAAGCTCTTTTCCTCTCCCTTTTCCCCTTCCACCTTACCATTGATTATATCAGTTTCTATTTAATCATATTAAATCATTTCTTACTCAAAATATTTATAGATTTTAATTTTTTCTTACTCTTTGATACACTTCAACAAATCAAAGGTATCTAGGGAGTTAATTGTCTTGTTTCTGTGTGTCTCTGTGAGGGTGTTGCCAAAAGAGATTAATATTTCAGTCAGTCAACTGGGAGAGGCAGACCCACCCTCAATCTGGGTGGGCACCATCTAATCAGCTGCCAGCACGGCTAGGATAAAGGCAGACAGAGGTATCTGGAAAGACTAGATTGGCTTAGCCTTCCAGCCCACATCTTTCTCCCATGCTGGATGCTTCCTGCCCTCAAACATCAGACTTTAAGTTTTTCAGCTTTGGTACTCTTGGACCTTCGACCACAGACTGAAGGCCGCACTGTTGACTTCCCTACTTTTGAGGTTTTGGGACTCAGACTAGCTTCCTTGCTCCTCGACTTTCAGATGACCTATTGTGGCCATGTTATCCTGTGAGTCAATACTTCTTAATAAACATGCATTTATATATACATCTATCCTGTTAATTCTGTCCCTCTAGATAACCCTAATACAAGGAACCACCTAGGATTCTCTCTTCCAGTCTTCTCTGCCCACAAATTCATTCTCCACATTGTACCCCAAAACAAATTATCTTGAATACAAATTTCATGGCATCCCTTTGCCCAATATCAAGCAATTGCCTCCAAATTTCAAGAACCCTTACCAGCACTGGAGAACTTTCTTTCATGATGGGAATGTTTTCTATTCTATCCATTACAGTAGCCACTAGGCACAAGTGGCTATTGAGGACTTAAAATGTGACTATTGCAACTGAGAAACTGAATATTTAATTTTTTTAGACAGATTTACTTAAGTGTATTTTAAATAGCCACATGTGGCTAATAGATCATACTTTGCATAGCATAGTCATTCTGAGATAAACTCCAAAGTCTTTAAGGTTATCATTTTAAATCCTTGTAATGTCAGAGTATTATAAGTTTTATAGTACTCTTTTGAAAGCAACAAAACTTAGTTTAAAAATAAATAATTCTTATTTAAGATGCTGAATTATGCCTTGTAATTTGAAGATGTTATTTTAACCAAGGACAGCAAGAATTGAGAAGTTCTATGTGCAACATTTAGTGTTAACTTGAGGAAACACCTCTATCAGGACATCTGCTTTGCTGGCATTGTTTTTGTAATGTGGCATTATAAAATCTCACTTACTCCAAGAAGCTGAACTATGAAAAAAAAGTCAAGGTCGTACTGAAAACCTTTGTGTACTACTGATGATCACTAAATGTTGTTAATTTAAAGTCACCACAGTAAGACTTAATAAATGGTTACATTGTTCAGAGTGTACAGATTTTGCATAACTTATTAGACTTGAGAAGTTGGTCTTAGGAGCAATAGTGTTTTAAGCATTGTCATTTCAGTTCAGATTATCACCTTTGAACAAGATAGCAAAATAGCCCCTTTACAGATCTTTAACAACATGGTGATTTTCAGATCATTTCTGTGAAACAACTTTAACCTGGAATCTTTCTGAAACTGGAAACATTTTGGCTGAATGTTTTTGACAAAATGCTTAAGCTTCATTCATATTTTATGAGTCCTAATACAGGAGAAAGACAACATTTATCCCACCACCTTAAATTGACAAATATGAAAATACCCAATTGATTAAAATGTCATACATTGAGTTAAAAATGGGCCTGGAAGAGATCTGAGTGTTCTCTACACAATTACATATTCTCTTTTCTGATCCATATAATGTGATCAATTCATTAGTCCTCTTATTTTCAACTCATGATTTCTTTTTACATTTTCTAGATGAGAGACATCACTTGGCAGGCAAGATGAAAGGAGTAATTAAGATTCTGTTTACTCTGTGAGTTGTAGTTCACAGTTCCTGCTGATTAGCAATGAGCAATATTTGAAAAGTTGACTGTTATTTTGATGTTTGTTTGCTACACTTAGGATAAGAATAACTTTCATCCATGTGTGGCTTACCGGTGAATGTAAAGCCCTAATTTTTACAGGAGAGAGAAATAGTCATGGAGGAACCAGACATTTAAACATCCAAATCTGAATTTACCTGCCATTTCTCTTTAAGTGAGAATTTCCCTGTAGGAGGGAAAGTGATACACCTGTGGAGGTCAGGCCAAATGCCTGCACTCACTGGAGCACAGAGTAGCAGGGCACAGCATGGAGGCAGTCAGAATGCCCTGGCAGCTGACAGTGTTGGTGTCTGAAACTGGATTTTGGCTTTCCTTGTTACATCCAGCGTGAGAATGAAAGAAAACTGGAGAAAAAAAAAAAAAAAAAAAGAAAGAAAGGAAAAAAAACAGGCTGCGAAGAGATAATTCCAGGGTTAGGTGAAGTTTTGTGGGACTGCATGTTTATTTGTTTCTATATTCTCTTTTTTTTTTTTTTTTTTTTTTTGAGGGACGGCAGTTCTCTCTCTGTCACCCAGGCTGCGAGTACAGTGGCCGGATCTCAGCTCACTGCAAGCTCCGCCTCCCGGGTTTACGCCATTCTCCTGCCGCAGCCCCCAGAGTAGCTGGGACTATAGGCGCCCGCCACCTCGCCCTGCTAGTTTTTTGTGTTTTTAGTAGAGCCGGGGTTTCACCAGGATGGTCTCGATCTCGTGACCTCGTGATCCACCCGTCTCGGCCTCCCAAAGTGCTGGGATTACAGGCTTGAGCCACCGCGCCCGGCCTGTTTCTATATTCTTATCACATTTTTAGTTCATGAAACTGAGTAAATAGTATATTAAATGACGTGAACAAATTTTCCATCTAGCTCCGCCATTGACTCGGTGAATTGCCTAACTTGAGTCGATTCACCTCTGAGCCTTCTATTCTAGATCTGTAAGGAAGAAAATATATTAATGCCTGAATTATTAGCTTGTTTCAAGAAATAAATGGGTAACACAAGTGAAATCACTTGTAACTCTCGATCAGTGCTTCTCAAACTTTAGTGAGCACCAGAATCACTTGGAGAACTTGTTAAAGCAGGGCTTTGGGCATCATACCAAAGCAAAGGCTACTAATTTTATTGATGTCCTTCTATTTAATAGAAAAGGTAACTTCCCCACATATACAGACAGAATTCTGTAAACAATTTTCATCAAGAATGGAAACAATAGATTCAGTAGATATTAATATATTTGGTTTTTCTAAACTGAGCCACCTAGAATGTTTTATAGTGTTGATACAGGTAGTTGTATAGCCATTCTATCACTTGATTAAAAATAATAATTCAAGTCTATATTAAATAGCTCTTGATTATTAAATATGAAAATAAAGCCTTTTTTTCTTTAAGAAGGCTTAACAAATAACTGAATGATCTGTTTCTAAACTTTGAAAGAAATCATACTGAGTGTGCTGAATGGTGTCTCAAAATTCTCTCCCACCTAGAACATAAGAATTTGACCTTATTCAGAAATAAAGTCTATGCATATGTAATGAAGATAAGCAATAAATGGGATTATATTGGATTTGATTGGGCTCTAAATCCAATGAGAGTATCCTTATAAGAGATAAAAAAGGCACATAGTACCAGAGACATAGGTGATGCAAAAATGAATGCAGAGATTTTTGTCTACAGGCCAAGGAATGCCAAGGATTGCCAGCAACCACCAAAATTTAGGAGAGAGGAAAAGGAAGCCTTCTCCTTTAGAGCCTCCAGAGGCAACCAACCTTGTTGACACCTTGATTTTGGACTTCTGGTCTGCTGAACTGTAAGAGAATAAATTTCTATTGTTTTATTTCCCCAAGTTCATAGTAATTAGGTAAGTTAGGCTTAGAAAACTAGTATATCCTGGTGGGTCTGAAAATAGACATGTAAGAAGTTTACAGGGTTTAGCCTCTATTTTATTTTGGTTTTCAAGTAGTTTGTTACATAGAGAAATTTTCAACAATGTTTTTGAATCCTGGTAATAACAGGCAATGCTTTCACTGGCCTTTCATTATCTGTTGCCTGAAAGACCTTATCTCTGCATTTGGCTTTCTTAGTCACTGATGGCTTTTTGTACTTTCTTGGTTGACTCTCATTTCCCAATTTGACCTTCTGTTACTCCTTATGCTATTCACTCTGCCATTATTTTTTCAACAATAATGTTATGCATGCATTTTTTTTTTTTTCCTCTCATACTCAACATAGACAGGACTTTTTATTTTGTCTTAAATACCTGGCACTGGTACTTAGTAATACTTGTAATTTCTGCCACTGCCTAAGCACAAAAACAAACCTGCAGGCAGACTTTGGTAGGCTGAGTAATTTGTTAACAAAAAACTCAACCAGCAAAAACTATATAGACATAGATGTAGACATATGTGTGTGTGTGTGTGTGTGTGTGTGTGTGTGTGTATCTCCTATAATAATGGGTAAAACAATTTTCACAGTATGCCTGCTTTGACTTTATTGTTGTGAGTTTTTGCTTTCAAAAGCCCATTGAGAAATCAGTTTCTCAGCACAGCTGCTCCACTAGCAATAGAATAAAACAGGGGTGGCGTTAGCATATGCTAATCAACATGCTGCTGGTTTGATTTGAGCTACAAAATAGACAATATTACAATTCACAACTGCTCTACTAAATAGCAATTACTGAACACTTTTTTTTTTTTTCATTATACTTTAAGT
>NW_016805195.1:273424-286534 GCF_001698545.2 Rhinopithecus bieti | reverse complement strand
GGATTCCCTTCCCCCTTGCACTTCCAGGTGAAGCGATGCCTCGCCCTGCTTCAGCTCTCGCTGGTCAGGCTGCAGCAGCTGACCAGCACCGATTGTCCGGCACTCCCTAGTGAGATGACCCCAGTACCTCAGTTGAAAATGCAGAAATCACCGGTCTTCTTTGTCACTCGCACTGGGAGTTGGAGACTGGAGCTGTTCTTATTCGGCCATCTTGCTCCGCCCCCCCAATTACTGAACACTTTAAGGTTATATCAAAACTGTCCTTCCTGGTGGACTGTCATTACCGACTCCCATCTGTATCCATCAGAAATTTGTGATTTATGCTATTTTAATTAGTTTATAAATAATTCATAAAAGAACATGCTTGCTTGTCGAGAAATTCATTCTTTAAAAAGATGAAAAAAATTATGGAGCAAGAGGTAAATGGTAAATCTAAAGGTGTAGGAATTCAGTTTTGAGGGATCTATTTCAATAATATGTTCTCAATTTAATTTTTATTCAACTTTGTGATTATGAATAAGAGGAATTAATGTACTAATATTTTACTGAATTGGCTACAGAAAAAATGAAGCTTATTAGAGCCTGTATCATGTCATCTGTGCATTTAAACCATTATTTGATCATCTAAAGCCTGCAAAAATTCCAATTTATTTATTCTGTATCATATGTGTTCATTTTGCTCTTAAAAATATAGTTGTAAGGCACTGTATGTGCTTCCAGTATGTTTACTATATGGCACTCAAGATGCCTGTATACTATTACCAGAATTGTAATAGTAATGTAATGATTAAAGTCCACACTGAAGTTTCACTGTGCCATTTTGAATGGTCTTTTCTGTATAATGAGTTACAGGTTAGAATCATGGCATAACAAAGATTTATTTGATTCTACTGTAACTAACTGGAATAGAGTTCAAGATAAGCTAACGTTAACTTGGCTGCTCATTTTGAATTTTTGTCATATAAAGCCCATCCAGTTAAACTAATTTCAACTCATTCTGGTCTTATATCAAGGTTGAGAGTCTTTGTTTTAAACTGAACTTTCCAGCCAGGGTCTAAAATTCTCAAAGGCTCTATTTATATATATGGATAAAATGTAAGGCATTAATTTATTCAGTATATATTTACCAGATGCTTTAGGTATGAGCCTGACATTGGGAGAGACAGTGGGAAATTCAAGAATACATGTCTTGTAATAAATACCATTCTTAGACTCCTAAAAAGCCTAAATTTTGGGATACCCAAATCTATGATCTGGTTTCAACACTTTGAAGGTCATTACTTGCACTTTGAAAGACATCAGTCATAAAACTGCAATCAGTTTTTGCTTTTATTAACGTCACTGTATTTCAATAAAAGTTAATTTTAGAGTTAAATGTAAGCCAAAGTCGTGGTAACTGACTAGTATTTCTATGATTTTGGATTTTAACCAAAGCAGGCATATTTCAGTTTAATACAGTGTTTGAATAATTATATTGAGGTTTTTTTAAAAAGACTTTTATGAATTTTTGTTGTAATATGTATGTCTAGGCAAATATAAAGCAATGCCAATATTCACATATTCAACTAGAGGATTAACAGATATAAAATAATAAACTCTGAAATCATGTAAGGAAAACTAGACACATAAGAAGCTATGAATAAAATATCCAATAATAAAATGCAACTATTGATTGACAGTCATAGACTTCGTTGTGAATGAAACTTTTGTGATGACATCAAAATGTCTTTTCACATTTTATCTATAAACATGCTAAGAAATTAAAACTTAAAGCTATGTGCAATTACATAGTTTTTTCAGCAGTAGAGTGACATTATCATATCTGTATGCTAGAAAAGTTATACAGGAGAGAGCAAGATGATAGAATAAATGACTGCACTGTTCATCTCCTCCATAGGAACACCATATTTTAATAACAATCTGCATACAGAAAAGCACGATCACAAGTACCAAAAATAAAGTGAGAAATCACTGTACCTGATTTTAACTTTATATCACTGAAAGAGGCATTGAAGAGGGTAGGAGAGATAGTCATGAATCATGGATTCCACCTCTCGCCTGTCTGCTGGCAACAGCCAAGCAGCATGGAGAGACTGTCTGTGCATGGGAGGGAGGGAGAACACAGGGCACTTTACATTTAACTCAGTGCTGTCCTGTCACAGCAGAGAGCACAGTTGTGCTGGGCTCAGCCAGCACCCATGCATGGAGGAAACATTTGGACCAGACTTAGCTAGAGGGGAAATACCCATCCCAGTGGTTAGAACTTGAGTTTCTGGGCAAGCCTGGTCACCACAGGACGAAGTGCTCTGGGATCCTGGCTAAACTTGAAAGACAGTCTAGGCAACTTCCAGTGCTGGCCTGGACTCAGAGCCAGTGGACTAGGGTAGAATGTGTCCTAGGAAGACACCAGCTGGGGTGGCTAAGGGAGTGCTTATGCCACCCCTACCCCAACCCCAGGCCATGCAGCTCACAGAAATGAAAGTGACTCCTTCCTTCTGCTTAAGTAGAGTAAAGTGAAGAGTAAAGAGGACTTTTTCTTTCATCTTAGATACCAGCTCAGCCACAATAGGATATAGCACTAGGCAGAGCCATGAGGCCCCCATTCCATGCCCTAGCTCACGGACAACATTCCTAGACACACTAGGCCAAAAGGGAACCCACTGCCCTGAAGGGAAGAACCAAGTTCTGGCAGAGTTAGCCACCTGCTGGATAAAAAGACCTTGGGTCCTAAATAGCCAGCAGCAATACCCAGGTAGTATGCCATAAGCCTTAGACTCTAAGATGTACTGGCTTGTGGTATGACCCAGCACATTCCTAGCTGTTACGGCTATGGGGAGAGACCTCTTCTGTTTGAGAAAAGCAGAGGGAAAAGCAAAGGGGGCTTTTGTCTTGTACCTTAGGTCTCAGTTTGGCCAAAGCGGGGTAGAGCAGCAAATGGGCTCTCAGTTTCCCCAGATCCAGGCCTAGGCTCTTGGACAGCATTTCTGGACCTTCCCTGCCCTGAAGGCTGAGTTCCAGGCCTGGCAGCATTCACCATAAGCTGAGTGAAGAGCACTTGGGCTTTAAGTGAATGTTTGCAGTGGCTTGGCAGAACCCACCATGGACTGAAGGGACTGGTGGCCACAGAGAGAGGAGCTCTGCCTGTGGAAAGGGGAGGAAAGAGAGAGAAGGACTTTGTATTGTGGTTTCAGTGACAGTTTAGCTACAATAGAATAGAATATCAGGTAAATTTCTAACGTCTTGGAATCCAATCCCTGGCTCCCAGACAGCCTGTTTGGATCTTCTAGGGATGTGGGGCAACTCATTACTCTGAAGGCAAGGACACAAACATGGCTGGCTTCAGCATCTGTTCATAATAGTACCCTTTCAAAGAGAGAATTCAAAATAGCTGTTTTGAGGAAACTCAAAGAAAGGCATTCAGAATTCTATCAGATAAATTTAACAAAACATTTAAATAATTAAAAGAATCAAGCAGAAATTCTAGAGTTGAAAAATTCAGTTGACATACTGAAGAATGCACCTGAGTTTCTTAATAGCAGAATTGGTCAAAGGGAAGAAAGAATTGGTGAGCTTGAAGACAGGCTATTTGAAAACACACTGTTGGAGGAGACAATAATGAATAAAAATGAATAAGCAGGCCTACAAGACCTTGAAAATATCCTCAAAAAGACAAATCTAAGATTATTGGCCTTAAAAAATGAGGGAGCGAAAGAGACGGGTAGAAAAATTATTCAAAGGAATAATAATAGAGAAATTCCAAAACCTAGAGAAAAAAAAATTATATCCCCAAATAAGAAGGTAATAAAACACTAAGCATTAATCCAAAGATGACTACCTAAAGCCATTTAATAATCAAAACTCCTAAGGTCAAGGATAAAGAAAGCATCTCAAAAGCAGCAAGAGAACAGAAATAAGGCTTAGTATGAAAGGATATAAAGAGAAATGAGAAAAAGATGAAGCAGGGGGAAGAGATTAAAGTGTAGCGTATTCATGAGTTTTCTTTTGTGTGTTTGTTATGCAATCAATGTTAAATTATAATCAGTTTAAAATAATACATTATAAGATACAACAAGTAGCACAAAAAATAAAAGTCAAGTGATTAAATTATACCAGCAGAGAAAATCACTTTTACTAAAGGACAATAGGGAGGAAGGAAAGAAGGAAGGAAAACAAAACAACAACCATAAAACATATAACTAAGTGACAGGAGTAAGTCCCAATGTATCAATAGCAACGTTGAATGTAAATGGACTAAACTTTCCAATATAAAGACATAGAATATTAAAAATGTATTAAAACCATGACCCAGTGATCTGCTGCCTACAAGAAACACACTTCACCTTTAAGGATACATATAGACTGAAAATAAAGGAATGGAAAAAGATATTCAATGCCAAGGGAAACCAAAAAATAGAAGGAGTTGCTATACTTATATCAGACAATATACATTTCAAGACAAATACTGTAACAGACAAGAAAGATCATTATATAATAAAAAAGAAGTCAAGTCAGAAGAGGATGTAACAGTTATAAATATATATGCACACAACACTTGAGTCTGCATATATATAAAGCAAATATTAGAGCTAAAGAAAGAGAAAGACCTCAGTATAATAATAGCTGGATACTTCAACATCCCATTTTCAGCTTTAGACTGATCTCCCAGGCTGAAAATCAATTAGAAAAAAATCAGACTTAATCTACAGTATAGAACAAATTAACCCAATAAATGTTTACAGAACATTTCATCCAAGTGCTACAGAATACACATTATTCTCCTCCCACGGGTATCATTCTCAAAGACAGAGCATATGTTAGGTCCCAAAACAAATCTTAAATATTCAACAAAATTAAAATAATATTAAGCATCTTCTCTGATCACAGTGGAATACAACTAGAAATCAATAACAAGAGGAATTTTGGAAACTGTGCAAACACATAGAAGTTAAACAGTATGCTCCTGAATGACCAGTGAGTCATGGAGGAAATTAAGAAGGAAATTGGAAAATTTCTTGATACAAACTATAATGGAAACACAACATACCAAAACCTATGGGTTACAGCAAAAGCAGTACTAAGAGGAAAATTTAAAGCAATAAATGCCTACATTAAAAGAAAAAAAAAAAGAAAAACTTCAGGTAAATAATCTAACAACGCATCTTAAAGAAGTTAAAAAGCAAGAGCAAACCAAACCCGAAACTAGTAGAAGAAATAATAAAGATTAGAGCCAAAATAAATGAAATTGAAATGAAGAAAACAAAAGATCAAGGAAATAAAAAGTTGTTTTTTTGAAAAGACAAACAAAATCAACAAACATTTAGCCAGATGAATGAAGAAAAATAAATAAACTCAGAGAAGATAATACAAAATTTTTGATACTAATAATTAGTGGCTACTCAAAGCAATTTTATACCAACAAATTAGAAAATCTAGAAGAAATGGATACATTCCTAGACACATACAACCTACCAAGACTGAAATATGAAGAAATCCAAAACCTGAACAGACCAATAACAAGTAATGATATTGAGGCCATAATAAAATGTCTTCCAGTAAAGAAAAGCCCAGGACCCTATGGGTTCACAGCTGAATTCTATCAACCATTTGAAGAAGAACTAATACCAATCCTACTGAAGTTATTCCAAAAAATAAAGGAGGAAAAAATACTTGTAAACTTATTCTGTGAGGCCAGTATTACCCTGATAACAAAACTAGATAGACACACATTAAAAAATGATGACTATAGGCCAATATCTCTGATAAATATTGATGCAGAAATTCTCAAAAAATACTAGCAAACCAAATTCAACAACATGTTAACATGATCACTCATCATGACTGAGTAGGATTTATCCCTGATACAGAAGGTTGGTTCAACATATGCAAATTAAGCAATGTGATATATTGTATCAAAAGAATGAAGTACAAAAACCATATAATCATTTAAATTGATGGTAAAAACCATTTGATAAAATTCAACATCCCTTAATGAAAAAACCCTAAAAAACTTGGGAATAGATGGAATGTACCCCAACATAATAAAAGCCATATACAACAGATCCACAGCTAATATCATACTGAATAGAGAAAAACTGAAAGCCTTTTCTCAAAGATCTGGAACAAGACAAGAATGCCCACTTTTGCCACTGTTATTTAACATAGTACTGGAAGTCAAGAGAAGAAATAAAGGGCATCCAAATTAGAAAAAAAGAAATTAAATTATCCTAGTCTGCATATGATATGATCTTATATTTGGGAAAACCTAAAGACTCTACCTAAAATCTAAGAGAATTAGTAAACAAATTTAGCAAACTTGCAGAACAAGAAAAAAGTTACATTTCTATATGCAAATAGTGAACAATCTGAAACAGAAATCAAGAAAGTAATTCTATTTACAATAGCCAAACATAAAATTAAATACCTCGAAATTAACCAAAGAAATAAAAGACCTCTACAATGAAACACATGAAACACTAATGAAAGAAATTAAAGAAAAAACAAAAAAAGGAAATATATTCAATGTTCATGGATTGGAAGAATCAATATTGTTAAAATGTCCATGCTATGGAATGCATTTTACGAATTCAATGTAATCTCTTTCAAAATACCAATGACATTCTGCACAGATATAGAAAAAAAATTCTAAAATTTTTATGGAACCACAATACCCCAAGTAGCCAAAGCTATCCTAAGCAAAAAGAACAAAACTGGAGGAATCACATTACCTGACTTCAAATTACACTACAGAACTGTATTAACCAAAACAACATGGTACTGGCATAAAAAGACACATAGACCAATGGAACAGAATGAGAACCCAGAAACAAATCCACATACTGACAGATAACTCATTTGCAACAAAACTGCTGAGAACATACTTTGGGGGAAAAGACAGTGTATCTAATAAATGATGCTGAGAAAACTGGATATCCATGTGCAGAAGAATGACACTAAACTCCTGTCTCTCACCATATACAAAAATCAGATAAAAATGTAATAAAGTCTTGAATTTAGTGTCACAAACTATGAAACTACTACAAGAAAACATTGAGGAAACTCTCTAGGACATTGTTCTGGGTAAAAAAATTTTGAGTAATACCCCACAAGCACAGACAAGCAAAGCAAAAATGAACAAATGGGATCACATCAAGTTAAAAAGCTTTTGCACAGCAAAGGAAACAGTCAACAAAATGAAGAGACGACCCACAACCTGCAGAATGGGAAAAATATTTTCAAACTAGTTTCAAAATTCTGATTAATAATCAGAATAAATAAGAAGGTCAAACTATTCTGTAGATAAAATACCTAATAATCTGATCTAAAAATTGGCAAAAAATTTGAATACACATTTCTCTAAAGGAGACATACAAATGGTAAACAGGTATATGAAAAGGTGTTCAGCTCACTGATCATCAGAGAAATACAGATAAAAACTACAGTGAGATATCATCTCACCCCAGTTAAATGGCTTTTATCCAATAGGCAGGCAATAACAAATGCTGGCAAGGATGTGATGAAAAGGGAACCATTGTACTCTATTGGTAAGAATGTAAATTAGCACTACCACTATAGAGAAAGAGTTTGGAGGTTCCTCATAAAACTAAAAATAGAACTACCTAATAGTCCAGCAATTCCACTGCTGGGTATGTACCCCCCAAAAAGGAAATCAGCATTGAAGATATATCTGCACTACCATGTTTGTCTCAGCACTGTTCACAACAGGCAAGATTTGGAAGCAAGATTTGCATGTTGTTGCAAATGGATGGAACTGGAGGTCATTATGTTAAGTGAAATAAGCCAGCCACAGTAAAACAAACATTGCATGTTCTCACTTATTTGTAGGATCTAAAACTCAAAACAATTGAATCCATGGAAATAGAGAGTAGAAGGATGGTTACTGGAGGTTGGTAAGTGTAGTGGAGGATTGGGTGGAGAAGTGGAGAAGTGGGGATGGTTAATGGGTATAAAAAAATACAGAATGAAAAAGGCTTAATATTTTCTAGCACAACAGGTTGACTATAGTGAATAAGAATGTAATTGTATGTTTTAAAATAAAAATAAAAAGGGTATAATTGTAACACAAAGGATAAATACTAGAGGGGATGGATATTCCATTTTCCATGATGTGTTTATTACACATTGCATGCCTGTGTCAAAATATCCCATGTACCCCATAAGGAGTGATGAACTAGGAAATTACCTGTATTCTCTTGTCAAATTTAAAAATACTTTAAAATAAAATCCATGCATGTTTAACATAAAGGAAAATAACTATAAACATTAAAATAAGTTAAAATGTGACATTGTTCAATAGTTGAAATACACATTTTCTTCTGCTCTCTCAAATAGTAAGCATAGGTGACTATCAGGGAAAACGCTCTTTAAGAAATTTTAGAATCTATCTCTTCATCTTTTAATCTTTTTTTCTGAAACAAATCTTATTTTTTTCTAAGTTAAAAAAACTGTTTAAATGATTTTAGCAATCTAAAATAATTAACATGAAGCAAAATATTTTGACATTTGTATAAATTATTTTGCTATAGAAATTCATCCTGATTAAGATATTATGCTTATAAATTTTGTAGAGAAATATAATGTATAAGCCTATTTAGGGATATTGCTAGTTCTTCAAGCCTGCTTCATACATCTTCCTTTCTACTTTATTGTCTGATACTCCTCAACACACTCCACTTGGCTTTTATTGTGCTCACTCAGCTGACACAGAAATGGCATTTTATTTTTAAAAAAAAAAACACAATCCAAAGGCTAAATCTTTTCTACTTTTTCATTCTCCTTGACCACACTGTAGTCATTGTACAGGAAATGATTCTCTCTTTCAAACTCAAAGACTTGTGTAAAGGAAGTGATAGTATTAATTAGCTGGAAAATTATTTTCTTCTAAGCCACTGCACTGATTAATTAATGGTCACTATAGAAATGTTTGGAGAAGCTGGGAGAAAAGTCAGAGGTTTTAAAAAATAATTTAATTGTAAGAGTAAGATTATTTGGACTACAAACAATATGCATTTGAAAAATCTGACTATTTGGCTAATCTTTGGCAATAATACCTGTGATATAATAAAAACACATCTTGATTTTGATCTCACATCATTCCTTTAACATATGTTCAGTTTACTGTGTATGCTGGCTTTGTACTCTCTGGGCATGGTAAATACTTAAAACTGATTTTCTCTTCTGGGCATGTCCAAGGGCCTCAGATATGTCCATAGCTCGTCACCATCAGTTTCCTTCTATTGGGTCTTCTATGCCTCTCAAAAGGCATATTGTAGGGGGCCAAGATTACCCTCTCTGGCTTTCTTTCTTTCTTTTTTGTGTTCACAGAATGTACTCATGTATCCTCTGATATGCCACCTTTTAGGAGAACAAACATTCTATCAAAAATTGGAACAAGACAAAACAAAACCCTCACGGGGCTTAGTTGACAAATCAGCTAGCTAGCTTATCTTTCTCCCCATAGATTTTGCATTGAGAGTGAGGCTGTAGTCCTGAATCTCTTCTATGCATAGGGAAGTGCATAATTTTCCAGTGGATCTTGCTGATGCTCACTTTCTCTAGAATTAAGGTGAAGGAGGTATTACCCCCAAATTCCCAATCCCAAACGGGATGAACCCACAGCATCAACTATCTCCAAAGAAATATCTTCATACATTTAAAAAATCTTTTTATGTGTGTATGCATCTGTGTGTCTAATAAATCTTTATTTTGCCTTTTAAAAACACTCTTATTCTAAGTTCAGGGGTCCATGTGCAGGTTTGTGAAACAGGTAAATATTTGTCATGGTATTTGTTGTACAGATTATTTCATCATCCAGGTATTAAGCCTACCATTCATTTTTTTCCTGATCCTCTCCTTACTCTAGCGTCTACCCTCCAAGGGGCCCCAGTATATGTTGTTCCCCTCTATGCGTCTATGTGTTCTTAACATTTAGCTACCACCTATAAGTGAGAACATGTTGTATTTGGTTTTCTGCTTCTGTGTTATTTTGCTAAGGATGGAGCCTTCAGCTCCGTCCATGTCCCTGCAAAGGACATGACCTCATTATTTTTTATGGCTGTGTAGTACTTCATGGTGTACATGTACCTCATTTTCTTTATATTTTATCTATCTAAAGACCTGAATAGTGCAAGATTCATTAATATGAAATGAATTATTTCTCCAATATTTCTTTTGGAAAGAAGATGAAAAAAATATTCTCCAATATTTCTTTTAGAAAATCTACATACAGGAAAGCTTTGTGTTACACTTATTGCATTATCTTATATCCATTGTATTGGTACCACATAGATACAACACATAAATAGTTCCATTTTAACACTCTGTCACACAGAAAATAAATCCATGGAAAAAATTTATAAGAATAAATTTCTTAAATATTTGGAAACTACAGAAGAAACTATGTACATCATCTAAGGAGGTGGTGGTCATCTGAGATATCTGATTTACATATTTCACGCATATGAAGGCAGACAGGGAATTAAGCAGTATGATTTTACAAAGTCATTTTTGTTTTATAGGAAATTTCACAAGAGCAAAATATGATAATATGATTAATATACCATAGAGTTGATACATTAGGGTAGCAGGCAGGAAAGTGGGAGAAGTTTCCAATTAGAGGTCAAGATGTCTTTTTCAAGAACAGAATTAAACCTAAAATGACACATAAGAATGGAGACTATTATGTCTGTCTTCATGTTTTTTTGAGAAATGTGTTAATGCTGTAAATGCTTTTACTCCTATGAAAAAATCTCATGAACTCTTCACCCAGTTTCCTCCAGTGGCCATAACTTATATAACAATAGCACAACATCAAAACCAGAAACAACAATACAATGTTTGTATTGCTTGTGCCATATTATCACATTATGTAACTGCCAGCAGAATCAAGATCAGAACTGTTCCATCACCAGGAAGATTTCCCTTCTCTAGCACTAGGGAATTAGGCACACCCACCCTTAAGCATGAGCAACCACTAATTTGTTCTCTCTAGGTATAATTTTGTCATTTTGAGAATGTTATAGAAATGGAATCATACAGTATACATCGTTTTGATTGGCATTTTAGTCAGCATAGTGCCCTAGCATATAGTTGGGTCACGTTTTTAAATCCATTTTGCCTATCTCTTTTAATTAGTGAATGTAGCCTGTTTACCTTTGATAGAATTATTTGTATGTTAGGACTTAAGTCTGGTATTTTATTTATTTCATTTTCTGTTTTATGTTTCTCCATTTTCTTTTTGCTTTTTTACTCTGAGTTACTTGAATATTTTTTAGAATAATATTTGACTTTGTATAGTGTTTTTGTAGATCTTATATAAAATTTTAGTGGTTTTATAGACACTACATTATATAAGCATAACTTCCTAGATTCTGCTCATGCCCACATTTTATGATTGAGTTTAGTATAAAAATCTTATGTCACCTTAAGTCTCTTAATTCTATATAGCCTATAAAATAACTGGCCTAAGTATTTTCTCTACTCATGTTTAGAACCACATCAGAAAATATTACACTTTTTGCTTCAACCATTAAACATAATTTTACAATTCAAAAAAAGAAAGAACATCTTTTACGGTTTTATTTTCTTTCTTTCTACCAGATGTCCCAAGATTTCTTATTTTACCTTTCCTTCCTATTTAAAGAACTTCCTTTAGACAGTTTTCAAGGTAGGTCTAGTCATAAAATTCTCTTAGTTTTCTTCATCTGGGTATGTCTTTATTTCTTTTCATTTTGCTGGATATATAATTCAGACTTGACAGTTGCTGCTTTTCCAGAATTTGAAAAATGTCATGCTTCCTCCTTTTGGGATCCATAGCTTCAGATGAGAAATTTTAATTAGAGTAAGGTATCATTTCTCTTTCACTGATTTCAAGATTTTTCTTTGTCTTTCTTTAGTTTTCAGAAGTTTGATCGTGACGTGTCTTTGTGAGGATAGTTCGGGGTTTATCCTGTTTAGGGCTTACTCAGCCCCTTGCACCTAGTGGCTTTTTTCAAATTTGGAAAATTATTGCCATTATTTCTTTGAATGCATTCTCAGTCCCATTCTTTTCTAGGATTCCAAGCCCCATCCCCTTCTAGGACACCAAGAACATGAATGTTAGCTCTTCTGTTATAGTTCTGCAGGTCACACATGACCACCTCACTTTTTTTCCAGCTTATTTTTTTTCTCTGTTATTCAGGTTAAGTGATTTCTACTTACTTTATTTTTGTTTTAAAATTTAAATTAAAAAAAAAATCCATTATCTTTTTTAAAACTTTACATTTATTTAAAAGCATGTTTATAATTTTCTGTGAAAGCTTTTCTATGACAACTGCTTTAAGATTCTTATCACATCATTCCAACATCTTTGCCATTCCAGTGTTGGTATCTGTACATTATCTTTTCTCATTGAAGTCAATATTTTACCTGTTTTGGTAGACAAATGACTTTTAGCTGAATCCTGGACATGTGGGCATAGTATTGAAAGACACTGTATCTTATTTAAATCTTCTATTTTAGTAGGCCTCCTCTGACATTGCTCAGGTGGGGCAAAAGAGGCACTTCCTTGTTCCTGCTATATGGAAGTGAAAGTTCAGGTTCTCCATTAGGCTTCCTTTAATGCCCTTGGTTGAGGAGGGCTACTTTCTAACTGCTAGGTGATCTTGGATTTCAAGCTTCACACTAGGCCTTCACTGACACTACCCTGGCTGACAGGGAGAGGAGCTCCTGGTTGTTACCTTCTAGGATGCCTCTAGTGACACAATGAAGAGGGAGTAGATTACTCATTATCACAGTTTTCAGCTTCCCACTCTGCCTTTTCTGACATTCCATGTAGAGAGCCCTGCCTTGTGGGAGTTGAAGTTCAGGTTCCTCATTTAATCTCCACTAACATTGTGAAGGGAGCCTTTTTACCACTGGCCTTTTGTAAAAGGCCCAGATTTTCACTTTATCTTCTCTGCAGCCAGTGTCAGGGATAGAGGTCACAAGGGGTGACTCATTTTAACCCAGAAAGATGTCCAGATGAAACCAAGTCAATAGTCCCCTAGAGGGTTTCTTTTCTTCCTTCCTTCCTTCCTTCCTTCCTTCCTTCCTTCCTTCCTTCCTTCCTTCCTT
>NW_016805195.1:260786-273078 GCF_001698545.2 Rhinopithecus bieti | reverse complement strand
TCCTTCCTTCCTTCTCTCTCTCTCTCTCTCTCTCTCTCTCTTTCTTTCTTTTTTTTTTTCTTTCTTTCTTTCTTTCTTTCTTTCTTTTCTTCTTTTTTTGTATAAATGTAGAAATGGACCCTTCTTGTCTTAAAACTTGAAATTTACATTTGTTTTATCTGAGTTTCTTCTTCAGGAAAGGATGCCCTGGGCCTCTCAAAACGTATCAAAGAACTGAAACTCACTAGATTACCACATCTAGACAATGAAATGCCCGACTCCTCATTTTGTTTTCTTACGCCTCCCTAGTTCTTGTTTTCCAACACATTTCTTCCCTGCTATATAAATCACTAGGTTTACTCAGTTAGGCAGATGAATTTGGGACTGATTTGGGAATACTTCTTGTCTTAGGGATTGTCTTTCTGTGAAACGAGCAGCGGGACCTAGACCGAACCCCTGGTTTTTCAGTAACACAGTGTCTTCATCTGCCTTTGCTGATAGGGTTGAGGTTGATCCTATGATTTTTTTCCACCTTGCTTAACTGGGATAAGGAAAGAGAGTTATGTCCAAAAGTTCCTGCTATGGTCCTAGATAAAGCAGAAGTTTTGGGGAGATTTGTTGTTTCTTGCTATTCTTGCTATTGTGCCCATTGGCTATTCCAGGTTGCCAGCTTCTGTAGCACCAAGACTGAGACATGTGAATCAAAATGTAGCACCAAGACTGGGACATACAAATAAAAAAATCCAAAACCTAAAAAACAATGTAATGGTTAGTGTTATATGTCATTGTGGCTAACCTCTAGTTCTCAGTTATTCAATTGAACATTAATGTAGATGTTACTGTGAACATATTTTACATAGATGTGATTAAAGTCTATAATCAGTTTACTTAAAGTAAAAAAAGATTATTTTAGATAATCTAGGTGAACTTCATTAAACCATTTGACAAGCCTTAAAAGCATAAGTAACATATCCCTGAAGGAAACAAATTCTGTCTGTGGACTGCAGTTTCAGCTTTTGCTTGAGTTCTAGCCTGTCTGTTCTCGTAGCCTGCCCTACAGATTTTGAACTTGTCTAGCCAGCTGCCACAGTCACATAAGCCAATTTTTTGCGATAAATATTTTGGTACTAAGAAGTGTGCTCTATAACAAATGCCTAAAAACATGGAAGTGGTTTGGAATTGGATAATGGGTAAAGTCTGAAAGAATTTTAAGAAGCACAATAGAAATTGGGAGATTAAATTCAAACATAATTTTTTGGGGGTGGGGACACAAACATTCAGTCTATAATACAGCCGTAGCAAACTAATACGTATACTGAATCCATTTTTTAAGTGAATTGATGGAGAGGGAATATGGTAATGTGATTACCTCTCAGCCCTCACATATGTACCTCCGTCTGTACAGGTGTGGGAGGTCTCTCATTTCCCCCAACCTTGTCACTTTTCATTAAACCTAGCATTTCACTGGGAATTGATGATTTTAAATTATGTTGCACTATGAAGACAGAATAGATGTGAGCAGAGGAGTCAGACTGGCTGACCTTGCATCCTGGCTCTGCCACTTAGTGCCTGTGTAGGGTTGTTTTGCAAATAATATTTACTGCTTTTGCATCAGTTTCCATATTTTTAAAATGTGCATACAGTCTAACTCTTAATATTCTTGTGAGAATTAAATGAGATAATCTAAGTTAAATGCTAAACAGTTTTCTTTCATGTCCCTTATTTTTGCCCTTTATTCTACTTTCCTGGAAGATTCAAATTCACTTCTCTTGGGAGCTGTTACCACTGGAGAGGCAATAGAGAATAATGACTAAAAGCATGAACCTTGGAGAAGATGAGCCAGGGCTTAAATAAAGGCTTTGCTCCTTCCTTGGTTTGTGATCAAGGTTAGATTACTGAATATCAGAATTGCTGTGGGGATTCAATAAAAATAATGATTATAATTTATTCAGCTTCATGCTTGGCACATAGTATTCAATGTTTACTAAATATTATGGGCACATTCCAAGCCTTTGCTTTGTAGTTAGCGATATCTTATGATTCATCATATAATTATATAGAGCCATGGTCACTCCTTTGCATTAACTTCATTTTTTATATCCTCCCTCCAATTCCGGCTCACTTAAGTCAGGTTTTTCAAAATCTCCTGAGAGCAGTCATTCCTCTTCCTATGTGTCCGCCTTGGTTTTACAACACATCACAAATAAACCACAGGTTCTCAGCTTTCAAGCATCTATCTATTCATATCTGCCTTTTTGCCTCCAGAATCTCATAATTTCCTGGCTTGATCTCTTTAACAAGTAAGCATATCTTCTTATAGATTTGTTTTCTCTTGGTTTCTTCTTCCCATATTTACTATTGTACTCATGAATAGCCTTCAAATCTCATGTTTAAATACCCAAGATGGAAAAAAAAAGTAATCAAATCTTTTGAAAGCATTTTTTAAAAAATGTCAGCAATATTGTATAAACATTCTGTACCCAAGAAGCACATAAAGCACTTGCTTTTGGCATATCGGGAAAGGGACATTACACTTTGAAAACTCAGAATTGATAAATTTGTACAGAAATACACAATTGCAAAATTGATAAAGTATTTTACATTTTGGTACACATGTGATTTTTGTTTTAACTTTACATGTTGTCGTTTTGAGTTAAAGCGGCAGAAAAGAGATGATGACATTTCTCCAATGCCTAGCTTTTCTAAAATCCTAGTGTAGCACTGGGTGAAAAATTCTTTATTAGAATGTAGGAAAAACTAACGTTGTTTTCATGCCTCTGTTTTGGGTTGTTTCTCCCTTGCAAAAGTTGGGGTTATATTCCACAGTAAGTAAACTCCCTACAAGCATGTTCTGCTTTGAGCTTTAGTCTTTCACTTCTTGCCAGTCTTATCAATAACTTGAAGTAGTCTTTCCCTTTTTCAGAACTATCTTTCTGTAATCATCAGAGTAACCTATCTACACTACAAGTCTAACATCTGTGCCCCACTCTTAACTACTCTTTGATAGTTCTCATTACTCATAAACTTCTCTCTGAAACTGCTAGGCTTCACTGAGGAGGCTGATACAGTCTATAGCCCTGATACCCATATTTTCTTGTCCTGTACGTCTAGGGGAGTGGCTCAAGAATCTATGTTTTAATAAGACCCTAAGGTGGCACTAATGCAAGTAATAAATAGACACACAAAGAAAAACTGTATAAAATCAATGCCTTCTATGGCCTGCTTCTTCCTCACCTCTTTTTGTTGCTTTTCTGCATCCACATTACTTCTCAGATGAAACCCATGGAGAATTCCTTGCACATCCCATCCCAAGTCAATCCTTCTTGATTGTACTGATAAGATTGCCTCTGTGTTCATCTTCTCTACTCCTCTTCCACTGTTTAATTTCTATTAATATTCTCCCTTTTATACATATTGCCAAATATCAAACATATGGGTAATTTATATGGCCACTCTTCCTGCTGCCATCTCCTGTGGGTTAGGAAACTATTTTCTTTGTTTTCTTCATTATAACTTTGTAACTTTTACCATTTGATATTGCAAATATCTGTTAAATTTTCTATCTCATCCACAAGACCTTTAACTTCTTGAAAATAGTGACCATTTTTGGTTGTTTGTATCTCTACTACCTAATATAACATATTTAGTAGTAGACATACAATGTGTGTTTGCTGAAATTGCTGTTTAAAAATTTAGTAATAATACAGACTATCATATATAGACATATATTTATATATTTCTAAAGAACATCTTTGGGACTGGGCATGGTTGCTCATTCCTGTAATCCCAGCACTTTTGGGAGGACAAGGCAAGAGGATTACATGAGCCCAGGAATTCAAGACAAGCCTAGGTAATTTAGCAAGACCCTGTCTCTACAAAAAATAAAAAAGCTATCCAGGCATGGTGGTGCATGCCTGTGTTTCCAGCTACTTGGGAGGCTGAGGTGGGAGGATTGTTTGAGGCCAGGAGTTCAAGGCTGCAGTGAGCTGTGATCATGCCATTGTACTCAGTCTGGGTGACAGAACAAGACCCTGTCTCTAAGTTTAAAAAAAAAATCATGAAATATATGATATAGTATTAAATATAATAAAACTCTCTTAATTCACTACAGAATAACAATGGTTCTATGAGATGAGTTTTTTTTTTTTTCCTGAGTGAAAGTTGGCAGCAATTTAATAGAAAAAAATAGCCAAAACTTTCAGCTTGTGGCATGAAGGTAGATAAGAAACCTTATTGAACATAGAGAATGTAAGTGACTAGACTATTTTGACTTCCACTGGAACTGGGTCAGAGTAAAAGCTCACCATCCTGCTCTCTACCAAAATGTGCCCTGAGATGCTTAATGACCACAAATGGTCAGGAACTCAAATTTTGTCTCATCCAATAAGTCCTCTTATCTCTCAAGACACTAAAATGAGACTGAGTCATAAGGAAATCAATAGTGTTATATTCAAACAAGCCTATTTAGACCAAACACATTCCATTTTCTCATTAGCCATGGAGCCAAAGCGGGTGGGGTAGAAATTGCATTCATCTGAAATTGCACACAGATGGGGCTGCTGCTTCCCACTGCCTGGTGAAGCTTCCAAAGTGCACACAGTCAAATGTATTTTATTAAAACTAACTTTAAAAATGCATGTTGTTTCCTTCCATTTATTCAATAATTTATTAATTGGAGCCTGCTTTACTTCTCCCAGTGACATTTCCATTTCACTTTTTTCTTTACATTTTAAAAGTTTGATTGGCTTTGGGAATTATATTTTAGCTTATTTTTTAAAAGTTAGAGTTAAGTTTTGAAAAGACAATATGTCAATTTTCTAAAGTCATTAATTGGGATACATGAACTTATTAATTATCGTGTTTTATGCTTGCCTACACAAAGCAGAAGTTATACAACTGAAATGGTAAGAGGGCTGTTTCTATTCCTTCCAGGCACTTTAGGAATTTGTCCATACACTAGTTCAGTTCTATGTACTAGAAGTATAATGTAAGTCATCTAATTTTTAATTTTTTAGTAGCCACATTAAAAAAATAAATAGCTGAAACTAATTTTAATACTATCTTTTATTTAACTTAGTATATCCAAAATGTTATTTCAACATGCAATCAATATAAAAATTATCAATGAGATATTTCACATTATTTTCTTAGGCATACGTGTTTGAAATACGGTATATATTTTACACTTACAGTACATTTAAATTATTTGGGCTAGGTTTATTTTATGTGTTCAATAGTCACATATGACAAATGGCTACCATAATGGACAACACAGTTCTACATGACGGAACTGTGGCACCTCATGAATACTAAATCCCTTTGAAATTTGCTCCATTGCATTTTATCATGGTTCAAATTTTAAAATCTCTTGAACATTTCTTTTTCCCACTATGACCATCCTCCCCCACCACCATAAAAAAAGTAGTAGTTATTTTACTTCAATGTGTCTGCAGATTATACTGGATGTGATAGGTTTATGATCAGTGCTCAGAGAGCAATTAGCATTTGAATTAAGCCACATGAAGATAACAACAGGCGATTACCCATTTTAACAGCCGCTAAGTGGTGTTAATTGCTGGCTGTAGACCACACGCTGAGCAATTTTCTGTGTATTGTACAAACAGAGCAAAAGAAAGAAGTTAAATGGCCTGTGCCATTTACGCAGTTGACAGGTGATATTTGTGGGAGAAATGGTATACATGTATGATTACTCATTTTTATTTTCAAATAATCAATGTCAAAAACACTTACACATATCTACAATTAGAAATGTTCTAAACATTGTATTAGTTTATGAAATTGTCGGTAGATGGGGTAACTTATTGATATTTAAATTAATTAGGAAGGGATATGGTTAAAGGTTGGAGGAAACTGGAAAATATACAGCATAGTTAAACCAGATCTGTGAAAACTGTCAAAAGAAGTGGAAGTTATGAGATCATTGGACTGTGCTGAGCTAAGTTGTATCAATATTTATGGACATTTCAGTTTTGTTATAGTTCCTGAAATGATGTCTAGAAAAAAATGTAATTGGTTTCTATTTCCAGTCAATAGGATGGTGAAACTGATCACATAGAGAAATTAAGTGTTCAGCTATTTAAAATGGTTATGTAGACTAGAATATGTCAGCACCTAGCTTAGTATATATATTATTGCATTTATTTCAGCAAAAGCTACCCACATACAGAATTCCCTTGATATCTCATCCTAAGCAACTATCTGTTGATTGTTTTGAAAAGGGCTAAGCACATAACTACACTTGCCACCTGATCCCTGTTGGAATTTTATGTTTTTCTACCAGGTCATTTCAGAGCTCTAACCAGGTTATTAACTATTAACCTAGATGGCCTTAATATTCCCCTCAGCCTGAATAAACAATAGATATGTTCCTTCCCTACTATTGGCACCTAATCTCTCTTTTCTTAGCACTTACTTCAGAAAACTTGCAATTTAAGTTCTTTCTCTACCCCTTTGAGATGTAAATCTTCTCCCAACTTCTTGCCAGTTTTACAACACAGAAATTTCTTTTTCAAGAACCTGAGAGCAATTTCTTTGAAATGTAATCATCAAGAAAGAGAGGGTCCCTGTATACCAGAGTCTGTGAGAAGGTAGAAGCCTAACTTTGTTAAATGCCAAGTAGAAAGCACACATGGGCTAATTACATTTACCAGCCTCTCCCTTAATGTCTTCCCAGACTTTTCCATCAACTCATCTGAGTGTTTATAAACTCTCTGGCCTTTTGTTTCAACAGAATTGAATTGAATCTTCTCCCCTATTGTACTAGATGTAACCCCTATTACAGTAGTCTTAATTAAAGTCTTCTTCCTGTTTAACTTCATTTGGTGCAATTTTTCTTTGACATTATTAAAAGCCCCATATCTAAAAATAAAGAAGAGGAGCCTTGGAAATTTACCCTATCAAATTACATCTTACACTCATGGCACTCCAAAATCGTCTGTACTTAACCTAGTACTGTCATGCACATCTGTGTGAAGAGACCACCAAACAGGCTTTGTATGAGCAATAAAGCTTTTTAATCACCTGGGTGCAGGCGGACTGAGTCCGAAAAGAGAGTCAGCAAAGGGAGATAAGGGTGGGACCGTTTTATAGGATTTGGGTAGGTAAAGGAAAATTACAAATGGGGGGTGTTCTCTGGAAGCAGGAGTGGGGGACACAAGGTGCTCAGTGGGGAGCTTTTGAGCCAAGATGAGCCAGGAAAAGGAATTTCACAAGGTAATGTCATCACTTAAGGCAAGGACCGGCCATTTTCACTTCTTTTGTGGTGGAATGTCATCAGTTAAGGCGGGGCAGGGCCTTTTCACTTCTTTTGTGATTCTTCAGTTACTTCAGGCCATCTGGGCGTATACGTGCACGTCACAGGGGATGCGATGGCTTGGCTTGGGCTCAGAGGCCTGACAATTACTACATAGGTGGCAAAGATGTTTTTATATGGAATTATATATGGAATTATAAATCTACATGGAAAAGGGTATGAAAAGAAATGCCAGTTGGGTACCTTGGTTATCTCAGAAGTAGAGATGCAGAATGTGAAGTATAGCAGGCTAGAGCGTAACTGCTCTTATGTTCTTCTTTCTGTTCTTTTGTATTTTGCATTTCAAACGTGTGTGTGTGTGTGTGTGTGTGTGTGACGGAGTCACACTGTCGCTTGGGCTGGAGTGCAGCGGCTGATCTCGGCTCACTGTAACCTCCGCCTCCCAGGTTCAAGCCATTCCCCTGCCTCAGCCTCCAGAGTGGCTGGGGTTACAGGCGCCCACCATCACACCCAGCGAATTCTTTTGTATTTTAAGCAGAGAGGGGATTTCACTATGTTAGCTAGGCTGGTCTCAAATGCCTGCTCTTGTGATCTGCCCGCCTGGGCCTCCCAAAGTGCTGGGATTACAAATGTGAACCACCGCATCCAGCCTGAACTTTTTAAATCTTGTAAGTACACAGACACACACATACAGGTTAAAAAAAAAAAAAAAAAACCAACTTTCAAAACTAAGAAAAAAAGAAGATTTGGGAATAAATATGTCCATGACTGGTGATTTCTTTAGAAGAAATGTTTGTTATAAAATAAGTGAGAGATTTAAAACATATTTAAAAAAGAATTTTGGAGGTAAGTGTAGTTGGGGAAAGATAATTAAAACAAAATCTCCTTCTTACCCAGAACATTTCCATAAGGGTAAAAGAGAAAGAATACAATCTTACTATTGACGCAGTATTAAACAAGAACATAATGTGCATCACAAGAAGTCTGCTAAAATATTGCAAAGGCAGAAAGAATCTTACCTTTTCATAGAGCCAAGCAGATAAAATTCATTACACACATGTTCTCAAGATAAACAGTAAGTAGTCCTCAAGTGAGAGGACATGACACCACCATTTGTCACACATAGTTTATCCTAAATTCACTTGGCAATTGGGGTGATCATTTGTGTTAGTTAATTGGCTTTATACAAAGGAAAAGTAAATTGCTCAAATCTTTTTGAAAGAAGGTAGTTTTGCCAGTTGAAGCCAGAAACCAACCAAAGGTAGGCTCCTATCCTTACACAGAAACAAGGAAATAGTGGCACTATCTTCTTGGCTGCTTACATTGCAAAGAAATGATTCCCAGGTCCTTGAGAAAGACATTCCTGCATCATTAGGCTGGCAAAAGTCATGTATAGCTTTTAGGAGGATTTACATACGTTTCAGAGAGACAGATAAAAAACTTAAAAGTACACGTTTTCTAAAGAAAATTACAAGTTTTCTAAGAAAAAGAAAGACAGGGAAACCCCATTCTTTATTTTCAATGGGGAGAATTAAGCCTCTTACTTTTAATTTATGTTTGGATTTGCAGTCCAACTATTCTCCTTTAAAGAAAGAAACAAAGAATCAAATAAAAATACTTTACAAGAAAGGTCGAGAGTCGTCTGTTTACAAATTAAAGGCATAGTTTGGTTATTTTTTCTTTTTTTGAGACAGAGTCTCAGTCTGATGTCCAGGCTGGAGTGCAGTGGTGCGATCTTGGCTCACTGCAGCCTCTACCTCCCAGGTTCAAGCGATTATCCTGCCTCAGTCTCCCAAGTAACTGGGATTACAGGTGTGCGCCACCACGCCCAGCTACTTTTTGTATCTTTTAGAAGAGATGATGTTTCACCATGTTGCCCAGGCTGGTCTAGAACTCCTGGCTTCAAGTGATCTGCCTGCCTCGGCCTCCCAAAGTGCTGGGATTACCGACATTAACCATGGCGCCTGACCTGAAGGCATAGTTAATGCAATGATCCTGACTTAGTGAACCCCTAAGTACATATATGAAGGATCATGACAGAGGCTTCTCATTGCCTAGAAAAAGGTTCATAAGATCGTCTTCCCTTAATCTATGTATTTTGGCTTTAAGTAATATAATTTCTTGTTTCTCTGTTTATTCTATAGTATTTTAAGGGATTTCAAAAAATAATATATATCTGTAAGGTAGAAAATAAAACTCACTTATCTAACATTGTTCACATTTTGATATATTTTCAGTGTCAAATTATAGCATATATATGATTTTCATTAAGTTTTTAAATGCAGTTATATATATTTTAATGTCTGCAATTAATTTTAGCATGCTTTGCAATGTATTATATTGTGTAAACTATGCTCCAGGACCTTTTAGTCTCACAATCAGTGATTTATATTCCAGGAGTGGTCAACTAGCATATATCAGAAATTCCACATTACAGAGGCTGGTACAGTGAGTAATTTAGCTGTCTCTATGCCCCATCTGCACCACAGGCTTTGTATAATCTATTAAAGAAATGAGTTTTTATTGGTAAAATTAGTTAATTGTCAAAAAACATGTTAGAAATGGTATTAATGATGAATTATGTAGGATATTATAGAGCTATTTCATCATCTTTACATTAGCATGGTATATAAATTTAAGAAGCACTTTAACATGTAATGCTGGTAAAACTTCATAGGTTTGATCCCTAAATGGTCAATATTTCTAATCCTTCTCTGAGAATCTTAGTAACAATTTCCTACTAAATGGTTAGATGAATAGTGTAGCTGGAATATGGTCCCATTTGCCTCAGGGATACCTTCAATAGATGATGTTTTGAGAACTCTAAAAATGACAGAGATCTTACAAAACATTTTATGTCACTCTCTTAATAAATGCATGCTTAAAATAAAAGTCAGCAAGTAGGGTGTGGTGGCTCACGGCTGTAATCCCTAGCACTTTGGGAGGCCAAGGCAGGCAGATCACTTGAGGTCAGGAGTTTGAGACCTGGAGACTCTGACTCAAAAAACAACAACAAGAACAAACAAAAACAAGTCAGCATGTGTGGCAGAAAAGGGCCAGAGATTTGCTTTCAAAATATATGATTGTTACCTTTTATATGGTGTCAAATGATTTTCCAGGGAATATAGGACAGTTTATAATCCCCTTATTTCTTTGAAAGATAGAAAGTTACTTCAATATTCTCCAAATCATATTTTATTTTCAATGTAATGGGAAAGAAGTACAAGTGAAACCTTGAAACCTCCTGACATTTCAAGACAAACTATCTTTATCAACCATCTCTTTCCTCTATTTCACTCTGTGTGCAGACTGCACACTCTCATGGATAAGCAGTAACCTAGAGGAGTGGTGTCATTTTAATCACTAGTGTGATCAAGGAATACTTTAGAAGCCTTGAGAAGCCAATGGCTAGAAGGAAATATCAGAACATTAATTTCATAGAAGCAAAGTTATCGTCACTTCTGAAGGAAATAATGGATAGAACACACCAAATGAGAATAGCCTATACCAAAAAGTATGTATTCAACCCAACTTAGAAGATGCAGAACAGATGTTTTTGCATGTTTATAAATAATATTGTGGATTATCTAAATAAATAAACAAATCTTTGGGTAAATTTAAAGAGCTAGTCAATATAATTTTTTAAAAATTATTTGCAAATCATGGCTGATGAGGGCTAGAGGCAAAATGAGAGCACTGTCTGGAGGAGAGGCTTGTTTCTGTGTGTTTGTATGTGTGTGTGTTTGTGTATTTGTGCCTGTGTATATGTGTCCATATTGTTATTTGTGACAATTTTGGGTTAGATCTTATAATGAGGAAAATGTGACCTCTTTACAAATGACAACATCATTTGGTTGTGCTTTCTTTGGCAGGAATATTGACTTTGTGAATATATCCCTGTATTAGTCAGGGTTCTCTAGAGGGACAGAATTAATAGGATAGATGCATATATAAAAGTCAGTTTATTAAGGAGTATAATAAGGTAAAGTCCCACAATAGGCCATTTGCAAGCTGAGGAACAAGGAAGCCAGTCCCTGTCCCAAAATCTCAAAAGTAGGGAAGCTGACAGTGCAGCCTTTAGTCTATGGCCCGAAGACCTGAGAACCCCTGGCAAACCACTGGTGTAGGTCCAAGAGTCCAAAAGCTGAAGAACTTGGAGTACAGTTTTCAAGGGCAGGAAGCATCCAGCATGGCAGAATAATATCAGCCAGAAGATTTAGCCAATCTAATTATTCCACATTCTTTTGCCTGCTTTTATTCCGGCCCTGCTGGCAGCTGATTAGATGGTGCCCACCCAGCTTAAGGGTGGGTCTGCCTCTTCCAGCCCACTGACTCAAATGTTAATCTCCTTTGACAACACCCTCACAGACACACTCTGGAAGGATACTTTGCATTCTTCAGTCCAATCAAGTTGACGGTCAGTGTTAAACATCATGATCCATAAATCATTAATAGTCAGAAAATGGGATGGGGCCTTAGTGCAAAGGGTAAAGCTTAACTCTTTTCATGTTCTTTGTATTTTTTTTACACCTCAGAATTTGTATCTTTTAATCTTGTAATTTAAAAAAAGATATAAAACAAAAAATTTTAAGCCAGAAACAATATCTTAATAAAATAATTATATAAATATATAAGTAGATGAATACAAGTAAAATAATTGAATAAATAGAGTTTTTAATAGTAAACTGTCAGCTGAGTTTATTTATTTATTTCATTTATTTATTTGCTATTAAACAGAGTCTCACTCTGTCACCCAGGCTGGAGTGCAGTGGCATGATTTCAGCTCCCTGCAACCACCATCTCCCGGATGCAAGCAATTCTCATGCCTCAGCCTCCCGAGTAGCTGGGAGGATAGGTGCCCACCACCATGCCTGGCTAATTTTCGTATTTTTAGTAGAGACAGGGTTTCACCATGTTGGCCAGGCTGGTCTCAAACTCCTGACCTCAGGTGATCCACCCACCTTGGCCTCCCAAAGAGATGGGATTACAGGAGTGAGCCACAGCTTCCTGCCTGAGTTTTTTTTTTTTTTTTTTTTTTTT
>NW_016805195.1:250737-260479 GCF_001698545.2 Rhinopithecus bieti | reverse complement strand
GCAAATGTTTGCAGAATGAAGGCAATAGACAGGGATAAGAGGGGGAGCTCATTTATATGCAAATGGCTTTATAAAGAAGTAATAGAGCATGTATTTTTATATCATCTCTGTGATATAAAAAAATTTAATACACTGAAAAATAGCCTTGTTACAAGAAATTAAGTTAAGGAAGGAAAAACACAGTATCTTAATGGGTAGAAAAACTGTCTGGTTATCTGATATGCATGAAAATTTTTCTGGGAACCAAAAGCAACCACTTAGACTAACAAGAAAGAAACTGATCAAAGTCTTATCATCTAAAGAATACGATGAGCTATTATTTTCCCCTCAAGCAACTATCAAAGTAACATCAAATAAGCATATTTTAAAAAGTCAGACATACAAACCATGACAAATATTATCATTATTTATAAGAAAAATACACCTCCAAAATGGTATAATTCTTTTACATTGAGGCAGACTGAATATGATTAAAGAAAACTTTAAAACAGATTTATATATATATATATATATCTTAAATTCTTTTGTCACAGTACTAGTTACAGGATTTAAAAACTTATGAGCTTTTAAACTTTGGGTAGGTTAAATGGCATATGATATATTTGTAAATATTGTATGTATCTACAAAAAATTTGTAAGACTTTCAGACTTTAACAATTACAAAAAACACTCTGGCATACATTTTGGTCATTGTGCTGAAGAAACTAAGTCACAGAAAGGAAAAGCAACTAAGAGAGAAATTCAGAACTGATTTCATATTTTAGAATTCCTATATGATTTAAGTATTATTATTAAAGGATGAAAGTTTAAATATAACAAGTGATAAAGCTAATTATAAAATATAAGACATTATTAACTAAAAAGACTATTAGTACTTGTATGCATATCACACACAGAAAGCATAACTCTCTTATCTTTGGTGTGCTTGCAAATTGGTGGAATCTACGGGGAATTATTTTATGAGAACACACTACATTTCTTGAGCAGTTTGCACTAATGATCATTTCACTTATCCTTTTATTCCCAAATCCTTTAAACATAATTTATATTTAAGAAAGAAAAATAAATGTGTTAGATGAACTTTTGAGTAGCCAGACAGGGAAGAGCAGTATAAAATTATTTTAGAGAAAAAAGTAAATAGAGAAAATGTGAAGGCATTGAATGTTTAAAATATCAGAGCAATATGTGGCTGAATCACCTTAGAAACATTCAATTCAAGTGTCAGATAAGTGTGCATGCTTCAACTTCATTCTATCCAAGGTCATATTTAACTAGGCAAATAAAGATTAACTTATCAGACTGTTGAAACACAAGTATTAATCAGCACATCAAATCTTTTGAATAATCTGGGGAAGATCAACGCGTATGGAATCATACTGGAAAATACTAACTCAAAAGAAACTTCTAAATTAAATTGAAAATTTGACTACGAAATAAAGACAAACCTGCTATATATCTATAGGAGACATGATCTCCTCTAAAAATTATACAAAGTAATCACATTTAAGTCGTATTTGCATTCATTTGTTAAGACTGCCAGTAACAAAGACCAAAAACTGAATAGTTTAAACTATGGAAATGCCTTGTCTCCTGCAGGCTACCAGTTTGAGATAAGTTGTCAGCAGTCTTAGTTCCTTCCAAGGGCTTCTTTAGGGAAGGATCTGTTCTAGGTCTTTCTCTTTGGCTTGTAGGTGGTGGTGTTCTCTTGTGTCTTCATATTGGGTTCTCTACATGTACGTGTGTCTCGGTTTCCACATTCCCTCTTGCTACCAGAATGCCAGTCATATTGCATTAAGATCCTCCCTAATGACCTCTAAGGGGAAAAAAAAAATATTTTTTTCTGGCAGAGTGCAGGGCATTCACACCTGTAATACCAGCACTTTGGGAGGCCCAGGTGGGTAGATCACTTGAGGCCAGGAGTTTGAGACTAGCCTGGCCAACGTGGTGAAACCCTGTATCTATAAAAAATACAAAAATTACACTGGTGTGCCAGTGTATACCTGTAGTCCCAGGTACTCGGGAGGCTGAGGTGGGAGAATCGTTTGAACCCAGGAGGCAGAGGTTGCAGTGAGCCGAGATTGTGCCACTGCACTCCAGTCAGGGCAACAGAGTGAGACTCCATGTTGAAAAAAAAAAAAAAAAAAAAAAAAAAAAAAAAAAAAAAAAAAATATATGTATTTTCCTTCTACAATCTTAGGTTCATTTTCCTTTCTGTCTTAGGTTCATCATCTAGGGCCCTGTGACAAAAGACAGACTAACATGAGAAAAACATCCAAATGTATTGAATTTAATCTTTATGTGACATGGTAGATTTAATAAGCAATGCAGACCCAAAGCAACAGTTAAACCTGAGTGTTTTTATTGTAGGCTTCATACAAATGGAAATAAATAAAATAAGGCAAAGAATATGAGATAAAGCTAAGATACTGGAGAAATTTAGCAAGACCTTTTTTCAGACTTCTCTCTCCCTTCATTTTCAGGAGCAAGTATACTTCTTTTCTCTAAGGGGGACACATCTGTAGTGAGGGTCTTCTTGTATTGACAGCTTTAGGGTAAGGACAGAAAGTCTTTCCTATTAATAGATTTTATGGCCTGCTTCAGGGTAAGGTCAAAAAATATTTTCTGCCTATGCCATGTCTCAAATTCTTCATCTTAAAATATCCAATATGTTAAGGTACCATATTGCAGGTAGTATGTCCTGATCACCATCACTTCTTTTTAACTTGACTACCTCTATGAAGAACTTATCTGCAAATAAGGTCACATTCTGAGATAATGAGGAATCTAACATATCTTCCTAAGAGCATAGTGGTTTGAAAACAAGTCTACCCATAACAATATTTTAGTGAGGTTTTTGGACGTTAAGGAAATAAACACACTGGAACTCTAGCCAACTCTCCTTTCCCAAAGTCGACTTCCAAAAGTGCCATACACATAACTGAGGGATGTAGGTAATCACGTTTATCTCAGATTGTTCACAATAGTCAGTTTTAGATTAGAGTTAAGCAGAATCTACATAGTCTGAATAAAATTAAGTGTAAACTTTTCTTTTATAAAAATTTTATTGAAAATAGTTGTACATATTTTTGGTGTACAGATGATATTTTAATACCTGTATATAATATGTAATGATCCAATAAGGGTAATTGGAATATTTATCACCTCAAACACATTTTTTCTCTGTGTTGGGAACATTATAATTCTTCTTTTCTAGATATTTTGCGAATAGAATATGTTATTGTTAACAATGATTTTTCTACTTTTCTGTCAAATACTAGAACTTGGTTTTTCTATCTGTTTTTTTGTACTCCTTAGCCATGTTCTGTTCATCACCTCTCCTCCCTTCCTTTCCCAGACTCTGGTGACCACCATTCCACTCTCGGTCTCCCTGAGATCTACTTTTTTTAGCTCCCACATATGAGTGAGGACATGTGATATTTGTCTTTCTGTGCCTGGCTTATTTTACTAAGCATAATGATTTCCAATTTCATCCATGTTACTGCAAATGACAGGATTTTATTGTTTTGATCGTTTGGCTAAGATCAATTCTAGTATCTCTTTCTGTCAATTTAATATCTGATACTTCCTCTATCACCTACTTTTCATTCGTTTTTCTTTGTTGTGGAAAGGATATATACTCTATATACTCTCCTTGCTTCAAATCTTTTTTTTTTTTTTTTTTTTTTTTTTTGAGACGGAGTCTCGCTCTGTCGCCCGGGCTGGAGTGCAGTGGCCGGATCTCAGCTCACTGCAAGCTCCGCCTCCCGGGTTTATGCCGTTCTCCTGCCTCAGCCTCCGAGTAGCTGGGGCTACAGGCGCCGGCCGCCTCGCCCGGCTAATTTTTTTTTTTTTGTATTTTTTAGTGGAGACGGGGTTTCACCGTGTTAGCCAGGATGGTCTCGATCTCCTGACATCGTGATCCACCCGTCTCGGCCTCCCAAAGTGCTGGGATTACAGGCTTGAGCCACCGCGCCCGGCCTTCCAAATCTTTTTAGAGCAAATATTTTCTCTGTCCCTGCCTAGCTGTGGAGCTGTAGAAAATCTACTTAACCTATGTAAGTATTGGTTTCTTCATCTTTACAGAGGATTATTAGTAAAGTCCAACTCATAAGGTTTTTGAAAGGACTAAATGAGATGATGTGCATACAGCAAAAGACACATGGCCTGGCATGTAGCCATTATTAGTTATCACTCCTGTTGTAACCTTTCTTAAATATTTTCTTAATAATAAATAAATCTGCCTATTTATGTATATGTGTATATAATATCTGTAAATATATATAATATTCATTTATGCATATGCCTATGTGTGTGTATACTTTATATATATATATATATTTGAACCACAGATATTTTGGCCATTGCATATAAATAGTCTCTTTATATTTTTGTTTTCTATTTTATTCCAATAAATCCAACATAGCCAGTTTTAGGAGAACCTGATAGCTTGGCATCCTGCAGAGAACATATATTCAGGATAATGCTCACAGCTGGCTATAAATGCATATCTATGAACACAACCTGATCCAAGCATAAAAGTGTTTTGCAGAAAATAAAGAAAATGGAAGGAATAATGGAAAATATAAGTATATTCTAATATGTTTCCAGAAAAAGGGAAATGTGTACATGAAATACTATTAAACTGAAGACTGATACAAGATATGTCAAAAATGTATTGTATGTTTTCATCTGCAGTTCAAACAGCATTCTATTCTTAGAAATTCCTTTTATTCAAAATGTCTCCTCTTTCCATACAGTTCAGTGAAATCTCTTTTCTTTTGTGAAAATAAAATACACTATCTTAGAAAGTACTTTTATGCTATCATTTGTTTTAATTAATTAATAATATTCAAATTAAAATTAAACTTTGCATCTACCAAACTCCTCTTTCTGTCTTATCAATTTTCTTTACATTTTTCTTTCTGGCTTTTGTATTTCCTTCCACTCAGCTCATCTCCATGAATTTTCTAATGCTTACTAGCTAAATGCCTGTGTACACAGCTATGCCTTTTAAACTACTCTTTAATTTCTTTTTCTAATTTTTTCTCATTTTTTTCTTTAGTATTTAGAGAAGGTAGGCAAGACAAGGAAGGGAGAAGTTGATTTCTTATATTATTTTTAATCTTAAAAAATTCTAGTTTATCAACTATATTTCTCTGGCCCAGTTCTATACCTCCTTCATCAAGAAGAAAATGGGAATAAACAAACTGCTTGATCGACAAATACACTTTCAACAATGAGGGTATCAAATAAACAGGGTGCTTTGGGTTTCATGTTTATCCATCTACAGTATACCACATAGAAGTCATTGCACTCAAGATGATTGAAATACAGAATGCATTACCCAGCAAAGATACAGGGTAATTAAAAAGCATCAACTCAATTGTATCTACTATGTATCTCTAATTTCTCATCTCCTTCCTCATGCCATCAAGTCAGTGGCAAAATTCCTAGATGCTAATTTATATTGTCTAGCCCTGAAATTTTTGAGAAGTCTGGCACCAGCATACTGAATTGCAGACAAACTGCCAAGAGATCAAATGTGTGATGACTTAAAAAAATTAAAAAAGCTTTTTGTAACTATGATTTAGAAATCTAAGCAAGATGACAAAAAAGAAGTCTAAAATTGTCATTAAGGGCATTTTCTCTTGATATTATAGGAGAATTACTTCTGTTGAAATTAAGAGCATAATTACAAACACTGTTAGCAGCGGGAGCATTGAGCTCTCCCTATATTTGTGGTTTTGAGAGTGTATTCCAGATATAACTCCAATTCTGAATGAGATTTGTGCATTAATGCTTACTGATATTTTTCTTAGTCAATAAAAAGATAATTTCCATAATAGCTTGAGAATAGTATATCTAAACAAGACATTTATTTAGTTTCTTTCTCATTTGAATTTATTTTCATTTAGCATATACTTATAGCTGCTGGTATGGAATACTTAAACACCTTCTTCAAATAAGTGACCTAATTAACATTTTGGCACTCATCTTAATATTTAATCCCTATTTCAAACTTCACAGCTCCATCACAAAATGTATGTAGTAACCTCCATATAAGAATTATGTTAAAGTGAAAATGTGGCACATATACACCATGGAATACTATGCAGCCATAAAAAAGGATGAGTTTGCGTCCTTTGTAGGGACATGGATGCAGCTGGAAACCATCATTCTTAGCAAACTATCACAAGAACAGAAAACCAAACACCGCATGTTCTCCCTTATAGGTGGGAACTGAACAATGAGATCACTTGGATTCAGGAAGGGGAACATCACACACCGGGGCATGTCATGGGGAGGGGGAAGCGGGGAGGGATTGCATTGGGAGTTATACCTGATATAAATGATGAATTGATGGGTGCTGATGAGTTGATGGGTGCAGCACACCAACATGGCACAAGTATACATATGTAACAAACCTGCACGTTATGCACATGTACCCTAGAACTTCAAGTATAAAAAAAAAAAAAAAGAATTATGTTAAAGTGAAAGAATATGTATAATAATAACAGCTCACCTATTCCAAAATCAGCTGTAGGGATCAATCCCCTTTTTGGAACTAGATCGTGAGAGGTGTAAAGAAGCTGTGTAGAAACACTGATATTTTAGCTTAATTGTTCAACATCAAAATAGGCAACAAAACCTAGAGGCTTTGTTGGTTGCAGAGGATCACGTAACCATGTCTATTTCAATCAACCGTTACGGAATCCTTAAGATGGGGTATACAGAACCTCTTTCATTTAAAAAAAAAATTTAAGTATTTATTATTGTCTTTGTATTTTTTTCAAGCCACTTCTGAATATATAGTTTATAAAGACACAGATCGTGTCTATCTTTTTCTGCCTTTTATCCCTAGTACCTAGCAGAAGACTTATGTGTATGGTTATCAGGTAAAGTAAAGAATGCCTAGTTAGATGTTCCTTTGAGACATACTTACCCTAAAATATTATCTCTTGATTGAAACTTAAATTTAACATGGTGTTCTGTATTTTATTTGCTAAATGTCTAATCCTACCTGCGTGCTGTAAATAAAGAAATGCTTATTTAAAAACATATTTTGGCATCCAGAAATTTGTGTTGAACGAAGAGGTAAGTATAGTAATTTTATAGTAATTTCCACTTAAAACAACATGTTAAGTAATTTGTGTCTACAAAAATAAATATCAATGCAGTCCAGTTGAACACATTACTCCAAGTACATTTAAGATTTTCCTATTTTCTAAAATATATTTTCATAATATAGTTGACCCCTGAAAACACAGGTTTGAACAGTGTGGGTCCACTTATATGTGGATTTAAAAAAATAAATATATTGGAAACTTTTTTGGAGATTTATGACAATTTGGAAAAAAACTTGAAGACAAACTGCATAGCCTAAAATACCAAAAAATTAAGAAAAAGGTATGCATAAAATATATGTCAATGCTAGTATATTTTATCATTTACTACAAAAAATATAAATCTCTTATGAAAAGTTCAAATTTATCAAAACTATGTACACAGACTATATGTGGTGCTATTCATAGTCAAGAAAAATGTAAGGATACAGTATTAAATCATAACTGCATAATATTAACTGTAGTAGCACTGTTCTACTATAGTAATTTTATAGTCACCTGCTGTTGCTTGTACGGGGAGCTCAAGTGTTGTGAGTATCAACTTAAAATACAGTGAGATGTTAATCATTTCCCTGAGAGCAATTCCTCTCCAGTAAATTGTAAATAGCAGTAAAAAGTGATCTCTAACATTTCTCGTTACTCTTTTGCAATGTTTAGTATAATACCTTAAACCTTAAATAACCCCATGGGACTCCTACAAAGTGTCAAAGTGCTGGAGGTGTTCCCAAGAAGTATAGAACAGTCATGGGAATACAGGAAAATGTTGAACTGATAAATCCAGCATTATAATCATTTTTTTTTTTTTTTAAGAAAGGAAATTCATTAAGCCTTGCTTGCAGCTATGGCCGCAGCTGCAAAAGCCTTGCACTTTGTGTGAAATACATTTTTATCTGATATTGAAAATGCAGCATTTATGGGGGTGCAGGATTGCTATACAAATGACATAGCTACAAACCCTAATATGATTTGAAAGATAGTGAAGTTATGTGACAACTTAAAGCAAAAGGATAGTGAAGGATGTAAAGCTGAAGAATTTAATGCCAGCAAAGGATGGTTTGATAACTTTAGCAAGAGGTTTGCCTATGCCTATTACCTGAGCGACGAAAAGTCTGTACATCAACCCCATTGACATGCAATATGCCTGTGTAACAAACCTGTACATGTGCTCCTGAACCTAAAGTAAAAGGTTAAATAATAATAATAATAATAATAATAATAATAATAATAATAGGAGAAGCAGCTTCTGCCTACCTAAAGACAGCCAACAAGTTCCCAGATGTCATTAGGAAAATTATTGAGGAGAAAGGATTCATGCAGACAAAAGTGTGCTCCGCTGGAAAAAAAAAAAAAAAAAAAAAAAAAAGGCCACAAAGGACATTTATTAGTAAGGAAGAGAAATGAAGGACCAGGATTTAAGGCAATAAAGGGGAGGCTAACTCTACAGATTTGTGAAAATGTAGTTGGGTTTATCATTAGGACTGCCCTTATCTATAAAGCTGCTAACCCCTGAGCCTTGAAGGGTAAAGATAAATAACAGCTACCAGACTTTTGGTTGTATTGCAAGCAGTCATGGACAAGGAGAATGCTTTTTTGTCTTAATTGGTTCCATTCATGTTGTGTTCCTGAAGTCAGAGAGTACGTTACCAAAAAGGAATGACCTCTTAAAGTTCTTTTGGTATTGGACAGTGTCCCTGAACCCCATGAATTCATCACTTAATGCATCAAAGTGGTCTAATTGTCCCCCAAAACAAAGTTTCCAATTCAGCCTGTAGATCAGGGGGTCATATGGAACTTTAAGTCTCATTACATAAAGTATTCAGTGGAAAGAATTGTCAACACTATGGAAGAGAACCTCTATAGAGATAACATCTTGAATGTTTGAAAGGGTTACACCTTTGAAGACCCCATTGTCTTTATTAAGAAACTATTAAAGTCATCAAGCCTGAAATAATAAATTTTTGCTGGAGAAAACTGTATCCAGATGTTGTAAATAACTTCACAGGATTTACTTCAAAGCCAATCAAGGAAACCATGAATAAGATTATGGATATGGCAGAAAGGTGACAGGTGAAGCATTTTAAGATATGGATTTTGGAGAAGTTTAAAAGCTAATAAGAGGGCGGAGCAAGATGGCCAAATAGGAACAGCTCCAGTCTTCAACTCCCAGCGCGAGCGACACAGAAGACCGGTGATTTCTGCATTTTCAACTGAGGTACTGGGGTCATCTCACTAGGGAGTGCCGGACAATCGGTGCTGGTCAGCTGCTGCAGCCTGACCAGCGAGAGCTGAAGCAGGGCGAGGCATCGCCTCACCTGGAAAGCGCAAGGGGAAGGGAATCCCTTTTCCTAGCCAGGGGAACTGAGACACACAACACCTGGAAAATCGGGTAACTCCCACCCCAATACCGCGCTCTAAGCAAACGGGCACACCAGAAGAATATATCCCTCACCTGGCCAGGAGGGTCCCATGCCCACGGAGCCTCCCTCATTGTTAACAAAGCAGTCTGTGGTGACCTAACCGCAAGGCAGCAGCGAGGCTAGGGGAGGGGCACCTGCCATTGCTGAGGCTTAAGTAGGTAAACAAAGCTGCTGGGAAGCTCGAACTGGGTGGAGCTCACA
>NW_016805195.1:241263-249319 GCF_001698545.2 Rhinopithecus bieti | reverse complement strand
GGGGGAGGGATTGCATTGGGGAGTTATACCTGATATAAATGATGAATTGATGGGTGCTGACGAGTTGATGGGTGCAGCACACCAACATGGCACAAATATACATATGTAACAAACCTGCACGTTATGCACATGTACCCTAGAACTTAAAGTATAATAAAAAATAAAAAATAAAAAAAATCCATAAAGTACTATAAAACAAACAAACAAACAAACCAAAAAAGCTAATAAACAGCACATCAGCAGTATTAACAAAAGATGACTTGATGGAGATGAATGCTTCTGAACCAGTGCTAGACAATGAGGAAGATGATATAGAAGGAATGCTTGAAAACAAATTGACATTAGACAACCTGGCAAAAGGACTGCAATTATTTAAGGCGGCTTTTAATTTATTTTATGACATGGATCCTTCTATGATACAAACACACAAATTAAAGCAAATGTAAGAAGAAGGATTTATACCATATAGCAACATTTTTAGAGAAATGTAAAAGCAAAAAACATCAGAAATTAGGTAATTTTGTAACTTTGTAAGATTACGTGGAATGTGCCTGACTCTCTTGCCTCCCCTACCACCTTTTCTACCTCTTCTGCCTCTGCCACCCCTGAGACAGCAAGACCTACCCCACTTCTTTCCCCTCCTCTTCAGACTAGTCTACGTAAAGATAGTGAGGATGAAGACCTTTATGATGATCCACTTCCACTTAATGAATAGTAAATGTACTGTCTCTTCCTTATGATTTTCTTTTTAAGTTTTAATTTTTTTAACTTTTATTTTGGTTTCAGGGGTGGCTGTGCAAGTTTGTTATATAGGTAAACTCATGTAATGGGGGTTTGTTGTACAAATTATTTCATTACCCAGGTACTAAGCCTAATACCCAATAGCTATTTTTTCTGCTCCTCTCTCTCCTCCCATCCTCCACTCTCAGAAGGCCCCAGTGTCTGTTGTTGTTTTCTTTGTTTTTATGAGTTCTCATTTAACTCTCACTTACAAGTGAGAACATGCAGTATGGTGTTCTGTTCCTGCATTTGTTTGCTGAGGATAATGACCCTCCAGTTCCATCCATGTTCCTGCAAAAGACATGACCTCTTTCTTTCTTATGGCTGCATAGTATTCCATGGTGTATATGTATCACATTTTCCTTATCCAACCTGTCAGTGATGCACATTTGATTCCATGTCTTTACTATTGTAAACAGTGCTGCAGTGACCATTCGCATGCATATGTCTTTATAGTAAAATGATTTATATTCCTCTGGGTATGTGCCCAGTGATGGGCTTGCTGTGTCGAATGTAGTTCTGCTTTTAGCTCTTTGAGAAATCGGCACACTGCTTTTCATAATGATTGAATTAATTTACACTTTCACCGACACTGTATAAGTGTTCCCTTTTCTCTGCAGCCTCGCCAGCATCTGTTACTTTTTGACTTTTGTGATTTTCTTGATAACATTTTCTTTTCTCTAGCTCTTACTTTATTGTAAGAATACAGTATATAGTACATACAGCATACAAATATATATTAATTGACTGTTTTGGTTATTGTGAGGGCTCACAGTAGGCTATTAGTAATAATAGTTAAGTTTTTGGGAAATCAAAAGTTGTAAGTGAATTTTTGACAGCACATGGGATCAGCACCCTTGCCACCACATTGTTCAAGGGTCCACTGTATTTTACATTATTTGTTTGCTTTTGATTTAGTTTAACGTTATATGGAAGAAAACATGAGGTACTTTAAAAAAAGAGGAGAAAGAAGCATCTATATTTTCTACTTGATTAATATTTTAAAATATCTTCCTGATTATTAAATATTTGAAGTCATTTGAGATTTAAATATGTTTATATTTTATTTTATTTTATTTTATTTTTGAGAAGGAGTCTTGCTTTGTTGCCCAGGCTGCAGTGCAGTGGTGCTATCTCAGCTCACTGCAACCTGTGTCTTCTGGGTACACGTGATTCTCCCACCTCATCCTCCCAAGTAGCTGGGAGTATAGGCATGAGCCACCACACCCAGGTAATTTTTGCATTTTTAGTAGAGACAGGGTTTCCCCATATTGGCCAGGCTGGTCTGGAACTCCTGACCTCAAGTAATCTGCCTCCCAAAATATAGGTGTGAGCCACTGTGCCTGGACTAAATATATTTATCTTTAATGTATACTCATTCATAATAGAAGGTTTCTTCACGTTCTTGGGACTTTTTATTGTAAGTACCTTTTCACTTGATTATTATCTATAGTATCATGGGGCCCTTTACTGAGGAGGCTTTCCTTCTCAGTAAAAAAGAAGCCTTTTTAAAATTTCTCTGTGCAGGAAGTTATACTAATATGAGATCGTATTGTTCATATTGTTCCCCACCGATTCTTATCTTAAAGTAAGGATTTTAGATTCAAGTTCTACATCTTGGGTCTAGAGGCTTAGTATCACGTTCATATCTGCACCAAGGGCAACAAAGACTTTTGCGTTTTCTTACTGTGTACATCCACTTGATCAGTTTCAGTTTCTCATTTTTGAATATTTGTATAATAAGCCCAGACATATATTAAAATTATGTTTGATAACTCTAGTCAGAAGCTTTAGAAGCTTTTGGTAAAACCATGGATCCTGTAGTGTCTATGTTTAATCATTTTCCATTGTGAAATAGTCCCAGAAATGAGAAGACTGTTTAATGGATTTTTATGTTTACTAAAATAAAAGGCACAAAATTTAATTAAAACTTGAGTTAACTAAAGCCTCTGAAGGGGATTAGGTTTCACCACCTAATGATCCTTTATAATTCTGAGTCGGAAATTTCCTTGGTGTATATGTGTAGCTAAATATTCCCCCACAAACTTTTCCCTTTCAGCCGAAACACTTAATTAATGGTTTTCTCACTTAGACAAAATTTCTTCCTCTTTACGTTTTTTAAAGTGACTTACATACAGTACACTTAGGTTATTTAGTGTAATTAATTACTGATGCATTGTACTATAACCCTGTAAAATTTTAAGTTACATGAAGGCAAGCAGAGCCTTATTTTCTTTTAATCTCCTGATTAAACACTATGACATAGATTCAAACTTTTTTAAAAAATTGTGATAAAATGCATAACATAAAATTTACCATCTTAACCTGTGTACTTACCATCTTAAACTGTACATTTTAAGAGTGTAGTTTGGTAGAGTTAAGCATATTAACATCGTTGTAAAAAAGATTACCAGAACTTTTTCATCTTATAAATCTGAAACTTTATCTGTTAAAGAATTGTCTTTTCCTCCTCCCCTGATAGATTCAAGCTTTTAAGTAAACATCATATTTAGGAGCTACAGATTCAAAACTGAAGGGAAGAGCTGCCACAGGTATAATATTTGCCATTTTCGAAAGGATTGTTTTTTGACCTCTTTTTTTCACCAAGAATTTCGGAGATTCCAGCAATATGCAAGGATCATGTGGCCTATATTATTATTATTATTATTTTAAAATCTGTGTTTATCTTTCTTTAGGTTAGTTACTTGGTGGCTATTAGATGAAGCAAAAAGATTGAAATATTTTCCATGGAGAGGTAAAAGTATGAAATATTCAGGTTAAGACACACCTTCTATGCATTTTGGCTATTAATTAACAATTTCTAGAGAAAATCAGATTGATACTTTAAGAAAATCACATCCCTTTCTGAAAACAGGAGTTAGCTCATCTTCCTAATATGTGTCCACTGACTTGATATGCCATAGCTTTATGCAAATTAGAGCTCTTGTTGAGGCTTCCAGATGTCAGTAATTCTAAATCATTTTTAAGACAATAAATTGAGCAAGGTTGAATGTCTAAGGAGCCATAAATTATATTACTAAAGAATTTAAAACTAAGAGATTATTTTTTGTTTATTGCTTTTTTTCTTTTCTATTTTTCCTTTCTTCTTTTTTTTCATTCCACCCTTCTTTTCCTTTTCTTCCATCTTGTATTTTGTACATAATTGCTCAGGGAGAAACAAACAAACAAATCTAAAAATTTATGGCAAAATCAACCCCTTGAAAACTGAAGAAAATCAGCTTAATGGAAATTTTTTTTTCAATTAACTTTTATAGTTAAAATGTTTAGCTATTGCTTCCCAATGACCCCTGGGGATTTAGACTGGGCAAATAATACCAGAGGCTGGTATTATAAGACGGGTTCAACTGTAAATGTTCTTAGTCTTCAATCAGTCCCCATGAGACATTAGGAAATGCTAAATGTTCCATTAGTGGTAGAGAAACTCAGTGTCTTATTGGACACTGTCTGTGCCAAAGTCAATAAAAGTGGAGACAAAAAGATCACTGAGACTCCTCTGCTCTCAAGCAGCTTAATATTAAGTTAGAATATACAAAATATATATAGGAAACAATAAAAATATGCACTGGATACTTAGCAAAAAACCGAAGTGCTATAGTTAAAAAGAATGTGTAATATGGTTTGAACTGGTTATAGAAGACAGGATAATGCCTACTTAAAATTGGGCTTTGAGGATTAGATACAGTGTTTATAGGTACACAGATGAAAAAAGTTTTAGGTGGAATAGCATGGAAAAAAAAGTTTTAAAGAAAATTCCATGACTTTGAACTGAATGTAGGACTTTTTAAAAAATTCATTATGTATTAGTCAAACATTTCACTCTTCTTAGCTTTACTGTCTTCATCTGTGGAATAAATTTTAATAGCATCTACCTCACAGAATTTTATGAAAGTTAAGTAAAGTAATGAGTAGAAGACACTTAGTGAAAGGCATGGCACATAATGAATGCTAATTTTTTGAGGGAACTTCTTTTTAAAGAAAATGCAGGAAACAGGATAAATCTAAGGACTACCTCATAATGAATTTTGGTCAGACGCTTTTGAACAGGTACAAGGAATGTGGAAACAAGTGCTCCACAGTCGGTTGAGACAAGAATATAATTTGAGCTCTTCTGGGAAAAGAAAATTGCCTTTGTGTTTATTAGATTGAGGTGTCTATTTCTTTTCCCATTTCCAGTTATATAATTTTCTTGCTATAGTGTCTTATAAAACAAATCCTATTTGTTTTAATAATCCTCCTTTGAAATTTTTTTTTTAAAGAAATACCTGCCTACCTGGTGTCTTACTTTGGTGAATGTAAATATGTGCATCCTTTCTCTGGTAAAATTACAATCTTATAATCAAATGCCAGACTGGCCATAAAAACAGAACCAATTGTCTAATTGTCATCAGACAAAATACTGGTGATTACTAGGTATGCAGATAAGCTTTAATGTGTGGAAGAATATAATAAAATACTTCATTTAAAATTTCAGGCCAGGCACGGTGACTCACGCCTGTAATCACAGCACTTTGGGATGCCAAGGCGGGTGGACTGCTTGAAGCCAGGAGTTCAAGACGAGCCTGGCCAACACAGCGAAACCCTGTCTCTATAAAAAATACAAAAATTAGCCAGGCATGGTGGTAGGTGCCTGTAATCTCAGCTACTCAGGAGACTGAGGCAGGAGAATCACTTGAACCCGGGAGACTGAGGTTGCAGTAAGCTGAGATTGTGCCACTGCACTCCAACCTGGGTTACAGAGTAAGTCTGTCTCAATAATAATAATAATAAAATAAAAAGTAAAAAAAGGAAAGTTTAGCTTGTGGAGTGTTGTAAGGATACTATTTACAGCTTGATTTGGTCTCCATAGGTCTTTCAAAATACATGCCTGCTCCAAAACAAATACTCTGTAAAAGTTATGCGTAATTTATTTTATGGTTGCCTTTTCCATACTTTTTATTAGGAGTTATAATAGTTTCCCCCTTGCTGTCATGCATTAAATATTATCCACTTTCAGGCACACAGACTCACTTAGGCTCATAATTCCCACTCTATTTCTCCCTCAATAAAGTATATTTATTTTAAATTTAATTTTTTTTAATTTTTTTATTTTTGAGATGGAGGCTTGCTCTGTCACCCAGGCTGGAGTGGCTAGATCTTCCTCACTGCAACCTCCACCTTCTGGGTTCAAGCGATTCTCCTGCCTCAGCCTCTGGAGAAGCTGGGACAACAGGCACATGCCACTAGACCTGCCTAATTTTTGTAATTTTAGTAGAGACGGGGTTTCGCCATGTTAACTGGGCTGGTCTCGAACTCCTGGCCTCAAGTGATTTGCTTGCCTCAGCCTCCCAAAGTGTTGGGATTACAGGCACGAGCCACAGTGCTTGGCCTCAATAAAGTATATTAAAAGGCAACGATATGGAATTATTTTAGAGAAGGCTTTGAATTTTATCTAACATTTAAAAATGCTGAATCAGTTGATGTTTTGAACACTACTGATAAAAAAAACAAGCTGTTAGACTTCTGATAATTGGTCATTGGGCATAGATTGCTGTTATACTGTGATTTATAATGACTTCTTTGAGCAATTTAGTTCAAGAGTCCTGTTAAAGCATTTTGAGAAGATCCAAATCTTTCTGAGGAAGCTTTGCTTAGGTTGAAGATACTCCATCATTAGGAAATGAATGATTTTTCCAATGCCTTAGAACAGTGAATAACTTGGTGAGAAATCAGCCTGCTGTGTAGAGCAGCGGCAATTTATAGGTTGTGAATTTCATGTGGTACTCAAAATGTTGCTCACAAAAGCAACCATAGGAAAAGGGAAGATATCATCTTAGCAGGTTTTTTTTTTTTTTTTTTTTTTCATGTACATTGCAGAAAGGAAGAATAATTGGAAAAGGTAAACTTGAAAATTTGACTATAAACTAAATGAGACAGGTAATTTATACCTTAGTTAATAATATATAATGTAAAATCTCTACCAAAACCTGTCACACTATCAGGGTCCCTAGGCTATGTATTCTTATATCTTCTCTTGTAAATTGTAAATGTCAATAAGCATTCATTGTCCCAACTCCTTTCCCCATCTCAGCTGACCAACAAATATATACAAGGTTAATTTACTCAGACATCAGAACAACTGTTTTTTTCTTTTAGCCTGAATTATTTTGTGTGTAGAGAAAGGACCCCCTGTCCTATTATCTTAATAGTGTGATCTTGGCATTCAATGCTCCTAAGAGTATGTTCATAAGGATTTTCACTTTTGCACTAGATTCTTTTCATATCTACACAGAATTATAAACTTTATGAAAGTTTAGCTCTCCTTTCTCTTTCTTCATTCTTCCTGTGGTTTTTACTCCCTCATTTCATATGTAGCCATATCATAGTATGCCATGTCTTCTATACCATCTTATTTGTGCCTTTTACCTGAAACATCACACCTATACACTCATGTGCTGAACTCTTACTCATCTTTCAAGATCCCATGGCATCAGACTATAATTTCTATTTTGACCCTCTTCTTGTGGCAGGCTAAACTATCTGTTTATTTGTTTGTGTACTTATTTATTATTCATTTACTTTTTATTTTTTTCTGTTTGGGCACTCAACATAAGAAAAGAAGCTCATTTGCCTTCTCAATCTTTTCTGTCTTCTATGGAGGCTTGCTCTTCAGAAATACTAAAATTACTTTTTAGGGATCTTGCTTGGGACATATAATTGGTACATACCGAGAGCACACAAAAGGTCCCTTGTCAAAAGTGGAATGGTTATTAAGCTAAAAACTTAATGTAGATATGTAGACTTCTACATGAATTGCTAGGAACCCTGATGGGTATATAAAAAGATCTTTATGTTGAGGATTCCATGTGTTTATATTCATTTTCATAGGGAAATTAGAAAAAAATTAGTATCTGTGATATTTGTTATACACACATTTATAAATTATATACATGTGTTGGTAGCACATGTATATGATTTATAAATTAATATGTACATGTATATTTAAGATTTGATTTTTTTATAGAGAGGGACATACCAATAAAAACATTTAGACATTTCCATATGCAAGGTTATAGTCACTACTAATATATATATATGAGTGACTAAGACTGTAGTATAAGAATAAAGTCTAGATAAAGAATCATTCTTATGATCTAGTTATACTTCAAATATTTTATAATACATATACTATTTAAATTTATATTGTTTTGCCTGGGTATCACATTATTGCTATTGTTTCTACTGTTATTTTATTTTATTTTATTTTATTTTATTTTAT
>NW_016805195.1:180443-240668 GCF_001698545.2 Rhinopithecus bieti | reverse complement strand
ACAATGACAATGATGATGGGAGTTTCTTGGAAATGCTTCTTCCATTTAGTGAAAGAAGTAAAACTGGTATGCTTCTGGCTTTTTTTTTTTTTTTTTTTTTTCTGCAGTTGATAAATATTGGTTCAGCCATACTCTTTTCTTGGGAATATATCTGCCCAGCAAGACTGCAGATCTCTTGATTCTTACATGCCATAAATCGATGCAAAGATTTAATGGCTAATTCTGGGACTTACAGGTTCTGACCCGTATATCAATAGAATTAATGTCTTGTCTTCAATACTGACCTCAATTTGGTTAAAAAAAGATACTGTTTTGCTTCATTTTACCTCCCAGTTGATGGAGTACAGTATGTTAGAGGCTCCTCTGAGGTTTCAATAGTGATTATGATATTGATATAAGCTGAGTAAAATCTCTGATGAGAAGATGGGCACAAAATTTTACCCCAGTTCCTTTTCAGTGAGATTCTGACATAAATTAGGCACACACAAAGGCAGTGGGAACAGAAATTGTTTGACATTTAAGGGTATGAAGGGTCCTAGCCAATTGAGTGCATTTTCTTCTATATTAGATTTCTATTGCTGTTGTAACAACATAGTACAAACTTAGTGGCATAAAGCAACATAAATTTACTATCTTACCTTTGTGGAGGTAAGAAGTTCTAAAATCTGGCCAGGTGTGATGGCTCACACCTGTAATCCCAAAACTCTGGGAGGCCAAAGTGAGAATATCGCTTGAACTCAGGAGTTAGAGACCAGCTTGCACAATATAGGGAGATCTTGTATCTCCAAAAAATAAAATTTAGCCAGACTTCATGGTGTGTACCTGTAATTCCAGCTACTCAGGAGGCTGAGGCAGAAGGGTCACTTAAGCCCAGGAGATCGAGGATGCAGTGAGCTGTGATCATGCCACTGCACTCCAGCCTGGGTGACAGAATTAAACTCTGTCAGAAAAAGGAGAAGGGAGGGGGGACGGGGGGAGTTGGGGAAGGGAGGGGAGTCTAAAATCAGGGTATTATCAGGACTGTATTCCTTCTGGAGGCTCTACAAAAGAATGCATTTCCTTGCCTTTTCCAGCTTCTAGAAGTGATCTATATTCCTGGATTCATGGACTCCTAGCTTCAAAGCTAGTAGTATAGGTTCTTTAAATCTCCTTTGCTCGCCGACCTCTGCTTTCATCATCACAATTTCTTCTGCTTCTGGTATTTTATTTCCCTCTTTTATGGAGTCTTGTGATTACATTTGGTCTGCCCAGATAATCCAGGATAATCTCCACATCTTAAGATCTTTAACTTAATCATATCCGTAATTCTCTTTTGCCATATAGAGTAACATATTTCTAGGTTCCAGGGATCAGAACGTAGACATCTTTGGGGCACTATCATTCTGTCTGCCGCACCATTTTTTCATAAGATGGTAAAGCCTTTAAGAATTTTTTGTTATGAATAGATTTAAGGGAAAATGGAAATATATAAAATAAAAAATGAATGAACATTTAATTTTAATTTATTTTCATATTCTAACTTTTCACTCGAAATAATTTCACATTGACAACAACACTGAAAATACAAAAGATTTCTCATATATTCTTTACTTGGCTTCCTTAAATGATTACATTTTACATGAACATATAAAATTATCAAAACTAGAAGATCAATGTTCATACAAAAGCATTTATGATGAGGCTTATTCATATCCTATTTCTCTACTAATATCCTGTTTCTAGTCTAGCACCATATGGAGATCCCACATTGTAATTAGTAGTCTTGTTTTATAAGTGTCTCCTAAGATCTCCAGTATTTCTTTATCTTTTATGACCTTGGTATTTTGAAGAATGTTGGTCAATTAGTTTATAGACTGTCTCTTAATTCGGATTTGTCTGATGTTCCCTCATTATTAAATTCAGAAATGATGTTGTGCCCATCTCCATATATTATGTCAAAGAGTATATAATATCAGCATGTCCTGCTACTGGTGGCGTTCATTTTGATCACGTGGTCAAAGTCATAGCTGAACATTTCTATGCTCTAAAATTACCACATCCCCTTTTAAATTAATATGATGTGCAACTGGCAAAATAATCCACATTCCCTAGCAACTAGTAGTCTAAAATAAACAAAAGGGTTACTTTCCCTAGCTTTAAAAAATGTGATTCTACTTTCTATTTTAGAATAACAGCTAATTAATCAATTTTGTTATCTAGATAGTTAGCTGTTTACTTATAGACTCTGTTTACAAATGGGGAAACAGTTGTTCAGAAAATACTGACATCTGAGATAAAAAGACTGCCTAAAATTGGGCAATGAGGTAGAAGGGTATTTAGTAAATAAAGTCTTCTAGAATTTTTTCCTGTAAATTTTTAAATTCAAGTTTATTAATTATACTTTTATATTCATACCATTCTTTTGCCCTCAGCCTTCAAGAACCTGATCAGTTTCCACCCTCTTCATATCCTCACCCTCTGACTCCTAGTAAAGCCACAACCTGTATTACATTTTACTATTTTATTTATCTTTCATACTCATATATCATGCTATCCAATACATGGTGTGAAATTCTTAAAAGCAGAATGCATATTTTATAATTCTTGTATCTAACATACCATGGGCACATTGCAAAAATTCCATAAATATTTATTGATAGGTAAACATTAATGTTGAAAACTCTTCAGCATATAATACAAATATTACTGCAATAACATAGGAGAATAAATTTAAAACCTGGATAAGCAGGTATTTGATAAAATTTTATTTATATGCCTGGCAAAATGGGTTCTACATAAATATTTGTTGGTCAAATTAATAAACAAGCTAAACAGAGAAAGTGTATATGTCAGTAATTCTAAAAGTTTTTAAAAGCATAATGTAAATTATGTGTGTCTAAGGGAGGGACATAATATATAAGACTTTATAATATTGAGAATATAGAACTGTTTTGATAGATAGTTAATAAAATATGCATCCTGAAATATTTAGACAAATGTATGAGTAAATGTACTGGAGGCTATTTAAAATCTGAGTAAATCCCAAGGAGAGGATGAATATGACAAACACTAATAGACTTTGAGCCATTGATAATTATTCAGGATAGGAGAGGGACAGGAAGAAAATTAAAGTAGAAAGTGTGGATGATATACAAACAGGTATAACCTGGACATTAAGTAATGATTCTTTCCCTCATAGTGTCCTGGTAGATTGAAAAAAAGAGTATAGTTCATCTTGACACCCATAAATTATGGCCAGTATTTTCTGCTTCAATATCCTTTCTGATGAGATAACAAAATATGCAAGCAATAAATATAAGCTGTTTTTCTCTGTAACAAACTGTCTGAAAGAGTTTGAAGAATGTTTTTTCTTATCAGAAAGAATGAGAATTCCTAGACATGTTAGAAGAACAATTCTTAGGGGAAAAAAAATGTTCTAGGAAGGCACAAGTAAGGTAAATCCATTATCAATAGGTTAGTAGATAGAAATGTGCATCTTGGCAGAAAAAGGGAAAGAAAATAAACTGCACAATGATATAGTATTTTTGAGATTTCTGTTCTTAGAAGGCAAATCAAGGTATCCTGAAAATATACCAACATTTATTAACAAAACCTTAAATAGGGAATATGATGTAGGTTAGCAAAAGAAAGACAAGTTATTTCTGGTGAACAAGGCATTGAGGCACCTCTGTGAATGATCTAGACCTATTGTGGAAATGGAGGAGCACCTGTCTATGGTGGACCTACGTTTCATTCATATCAGGGTTTCTGATTGTTATCCCTTCACTAGTATCTGTATGGATACCACAGAGAAATTTCCCTTTCTTTCTAGGAGAAGAGAGGATGGTAGCCTTTATTACTGAGCATAACTCTTTTATTTTAAATTCAAGGGTACAAATGCAGGTTTGTTACTTAGGTAAACTTGTGTCATAGTAGTTTGTTGTTATGCAGATTATTTCATCACCCAGATGTTAAGCCTATTAATCGTACCCATTCATTATTTTTCCTGATCCTCTCCTGCTACCCTCGACCCTCCAATAGGCCCCAGTGTTTGTTGTTCCTCTCTCTGTTTCCATGTGGTCTCATCATTTAGCCCCAGCTTACAAGTGAGAACATACAGTATTTGGTTTTCTGTTCCTGCATTAGTTTGCTAAGGATGATGGCCTCCAGGTCCATCCATGGCCCTGCAAAGGACATGATCTTGTTCTTTTATATGGCTGCATAATATTCTATGGTGTATATATACCACACTTTCTTTATCTAGTCTACCACTCATGGGCATTTGGGTTGATTTCATGTCTTTGCTATTGTGAATAGTGCTGCCATGAACATACACATGCATGTGTCTTCATAATAGTATTCTTTTGGGTATATATCCATTAATGGGATTGCTGGGTTGAATGGTATTTCTGTCTTTAGGTGTTTGAAGAATCACCACACTGTTTTCCACAATGGTTGAACTAATTTACACTCCCACCAACAGTGTATGAGCGTTTTTCTCTACAACCTAGCCAGCATTGGTTGTTTTCTGACTAATTAATAATAGCCATTCTGACTGTTATGAGATGGTATCTTATTGTGGCTTTGATTTGAATTTTTCTAATTATCAGTAATGTTGAACTTTTTTTCATATGATTGTTAGCCACATTCCTTTTGAAATGTGTCTGTTCATATCCTTTGCCTACCTTTTTACGTTTTGTGTTTTTTTTTTCTAAATTTGTTTAAGTAACTTATAGATGCTGGATATTAGACTTTTGTTGGATACATAGTTTGCAAAAACTTTCTTCCATTCTGTAGGTTGCTGGTTTATTCTGTTAATAGTTTATTTTGCTGTGCAGAAGCATGTTAGTTTAATTATATACCATTTGTCAATTTTTGCTTTTGTTGCAATTTTTTTGGCATTTTCGTAATGAAATCTTTGCCCATGCCTATGTTCTGAATGGTATTGCTTACCTTGTCTTCCAATATTTTTATAGTTTTAGGTTTTACATTTAAGTCTTTAATTTATCTTGAGTTAATTCTTTTACATGGTATAAAAAGAAAGATTCAGTTTCAATCTTCTGCAAATGGCTAACCAGTTCTCCCAGCACCATTTATTGAATAGAAATCTTTTTCCCATTGCTGAGCTTAACTCTGAACAAACCCATGGCAGAAAATATGTTATGTATTATACAGGGGAAATCTTAATATAAAAATGTAAACATTGTAAGTTATCTGTCCATATTTATCTGTTTTTCCACAAAACATTACCTTATCCTGAGCAGTGCATAGCTATTATTTTTAATCTTGACTATTTCTACCTAACATCTGGCATAGGGAAATTATTATCTGAAGAATAGTGGTGTTAAAGAGAAAACTCTGAAATAGAGGAAAAGATTTAAGACATCCAGAAAATTTTATTCTAATATTTGAAGAACAAATGAGTGGAGAGAGAAAAGTTTAAGCTCCATAGGGCAGACATATGGCCACCAGGTAAAAATGGAAAAAATGTACGAAGTTTATTTTTATGCTAAGGTAAAGTTTAATAACAATAAATGATCTCAAAAATGGTATGATTACTTTAGAACCTGAAGAATGTGGTACCCTATCATTTTCTACCTCTATTTCTTAGTCTCAGAAATTGCCACTTATATTCCAATAAAAAACAAATTACTATATTATAAACTAACTAGACACCATAGACATTCACCAGATTAGATGATGTAACAGGTCTTAACAAAACTACAATAAATTTAAAAAGAGTTGTAATAATGCAAGTATGTTCTATGACCATAATGGAATATAATTAGAAATCAATAACTGAAAGACAGTTGAGAAACTCACAAGTATTTGGAGATTAAATCAAACACTCCTAAATAGCCAATGGGTCAAAGAAGAAGTCAAATTAGAAGTTAGGATATATTTCGAGATAAAGAAAAATGAACGTACAATACGCCATAATTTGCATGATGCAGCTAAGACGGCTCTTAAGGGAAAATTTTCATCTGGAAATAACTATGTTTTTAAAAATTTAAGAAAAGATTTCAAATCGAGAAAATCACAGGCCGGTCGTGGTGGCTCATGCCTGTAATCCCAGCACTTTGGGAGGCCGAGGGAGTCGGATCACCTGAGGTCAGGAGTTTGAGACCAGCCTGGCCGACATGGCAAAACCCTGTCTCTACTAAAAATACAAAAATTAGCTGGACATGGTAGTGCATGCCTGTACTCCCAGCTACTCAGGAGGCTGAGGCACAAGCATCACTTGAAGACGGGAGGTGGAAGTTGCAGTGAGCCAAGATCACACCACTGCTCTTCCCAGCCTGGGCAACAGAGTGAGACTATGTCATAAAAGAAGAGCAAACTAAACTTAAAGCAAGCAAAAGGTATAATAAAGCCTATATTAACATTAATAATTTGTAATATTAATAGAAATTAATTAAATAGGAAATGGAAAATAGAGAAAAACAATGACTCCAAAAGTTGGTTATTTGAAAAAATCTACAAAATTAACAAGCCTTTATCTAGACTGATCAAGAAAGAGAGACGACTCAAATTACTAAAACCGGATTGAAAGATGATATATCTCTGTTGACCTTATAGAAATTGAAATAAATATAAAATAATAGGATGCAAAATTGTATGCCAACAAATTACAAAATGCATATGAAATGGACAACTTCTAGAAAGACATAGCTACCAAAATGGACTCAAGAGAAAACAGAACACCCTTAATAAATCTAGGACAAGTAAGAATTGAATTAGTTATAAAAACTTTCTCACAAAGAATTACCTGGGTACAGACAGCTTTACTTATGAATACTACCAAATATATATATATGTGTGTGTGTGTGTGTGTGTGTGTGTGTGTGTGTGTCCAGTACAAATTGTATATATTTGTACCCACATACATTTAAAAACAATTACTCAGAAATTCTTCCAAAAAATAGGGAACACTTCTGAACATATAACACCAGTATTAGCCTGATACCAAAGCGAGAAAAACACATCACAAGAAGAGAAAAATGCAGACCAGTGTCTTCAACCAAATGTTAGCAAACCTAATCCAGTAACATAAAAAAAGTTATATTTGATAACCAAGGTGGATTTATCCTGTGAATACAAAGTTTAATATGTGAAATCCATTAACATATTATATAATGTTGTAGGTTGAAGAGCAAAAACACATGGGGATTTCAATAGGCACAGAAAAGGAAACAAGAACATTTAATGAAATCCAACACTGCTTCATGATGAAAACACTCAACAAACTAAAAATAGAAGGAAACTCCCTCAATCTGATAATGTGTATGCACAATAAAACCACAGCTGACATTACACTTAATGGAGAAAGACTTAATGCTTTTTATCTAAAACCAAGAAGAAGTCCAGGATGCCCATTTTTATAATTTCTATTCAACATAAAACAGGAAGTTCTAGCCAGGCAAATTATGCAAAAACATGAAATAAAATGCATTCGTATAGGAGTGAAAGAATTAAAACCATCTCTCTTTGCAGATGACACTATCTTCTATAAAGAAAATCCTAAGAAAACCACTAAAAAGTACTAAAATAAATATAGGAAATCAGGATGCAGGATCCAAAATACAAAACTGTGAAAACAACTGTATGAAAATATATTGGATTTCTATACCCTAGCAAAGAATGTTTCAAAAGTCAAATTTGAAAAACAATTCAATTTACAGTAGCATCAAAATAATAAAAAAGCCAGGTCTAAATTTGACAAGATAAGTATAAAATTTATTCTCAGAAAGTGTAAGATATGGTTGAAACAATTAAAGAAAACTTAAAAAATATAGAAAATATCTCATATTCATAAATAGAAAACAATATTGTTAAGATGGGTTAATACTTACATTTTTCTACAGATTCAATGTGTTCTCCATCAAAATAAAAGCTGACTTCTTTTTTTTTCTTTCCAACTTTGTAAGTTCAGGGGTACATGTGGAGGTTTGTTACATAGGTAAATTGCCTGTTGTGAGGGTCTGCTGTACAGATTATTTTGTCACTGAGGCAATAAACATAGTACCTGATAGATAGTTTTTCAATCCTCATCCTCCTTCTATCCTCCACCCTCAAGATGACCCCAGTGTCTATTGTTCCCTTCTTTGTGTATTTCAATGTTTAGTTCCCATGGTTTGTTTGTTTGTTTGTTTTTTTCTTTGAGATGAAATCTCTCTTTATCACCCAGACTGGAGTGCAATGGCACGATCTTGGCTCACTGCAACTTCCACCTCCCGCATTCAAACAATACTCCTGCCTCAGCCTCCTGAGTAGCTGGGATTACAGGTGCGTGCCACCGCATCTGGCTAACTTTTGTATTTTTGGTAGAAATGGAGTTTTCCCATGTGGGCCAGGCTGTTCCCACACTCCTGATCCAAGTGATCTGCCTGCCTCAGCCTCCCAAAGTGCTGGGAGTGGGAGCCTGGCCAGTGGCTCCCACTTATAAGTGAGAATAAATGGTATTTGGTTTTTCATTCCTGTGTAAATTTGTTTAAGATAATGGTTTCCAGCTCCATTCATGTTGTTGCAAAGGACATGATTTTGTTGTTTTTCATGGCTGCATAGTATTCCATGGTGTATATGTACCACATTTTCTTTATCCAATCCACTATAGATGTGCAGCTAGGTTGATTTCATGTCTTTGCTATTATAAATATTGCTGTGAAGAATATATGAGTATGCATGTGTCTTTATGGTAGAACAATTTACATTCATTTGGGCATATACTTGGTGATGGGAATGCCAGTTCTGTTTTAGGTTTTTTTTGAGAAATTTCCAAACTGCTTTCCACAGTGGCTGAACTGATTTACATTCCCACCAAGAGTGTATAATCATTCCCTTTTCTCTGCAACCTCACCATCTTCTGTTATTTTGACTTTTTAGTAATAGCCATTCTGACGGGTATGAGATAGTATCTCACTGTGGTTTTGACTTGCATTTCTATAATGATCAGTAATGTTGAACATTTTTTCAGGTGCTTGTTTGTCACGTGTATGTCTTCTTTTGAGGACTGTCTGTTCATGTCCTTTGCCCATTTTTATTTTTAATGTGGTTGTTTGATTTTTGCTTGCTGATTTAAGTTCCTTATAGAATCTGGATATTAAAACTTTGTCAGATGCATAGTTTGCAAATATTTTCTCCCAACCTATAGATTGCTTACTGTGTTGATAGTTTCTTTTGCTGTGCAGAAGCACTTTAGTTTCATTAGGTCCCACTTGTCAATTTTTGTTTTTGTTGCAAGTGCTTTTGGAGTTTTCCTCATGAAGAAGATTGAAATTGAACCTCTTCCTTTCACCACATACAAAAATCAACTCAAGGTGAACTAAAGACTTAAATGTAAAACCTAAAACTATAAAATCCCTAGAAGGACACCTAAGAATACCACTCTGGAAATTCGCCCAAGCCGACTCCTTTGGACAAATTACAAATTGATGAGAAGATTAATCTGAAAATTCAAGGGACCTGAAATAACATAAATAATCTTTAAAACTATGATAAGACAAACATATCCCAGTTTTAAAACTTACTACTTAGCTACAGTAATCAAGACAGAGTGGTATTGGAAAAATTATAAACATGACAAATTATAAACATGACCTTCATGTTTAGTCAGTGGAATAAAACTGAGAGTCCATAAATAAACCATCATATTAATAGTGATTTGTTTTGTTTTGTTTTGTTTTGTTTGTGAGATGGAGTCTCGCTCTGTTGCCCAGGCTGGAGTAGTGGCACAGTATTGACTCACTGCAAGATCCGCCTCCCAGGTTCATGCCATTCTCCTGCTGCAGCCTCCTGAGTAGCTGGGACTACAGGCACCTGCCACCATGCCTGACTAATTTTTTGTATTTTTAGTAAAGACGGGTTTCACCATGTTAGCCAGGATGGTCTCAATCTCCTGACCTTGTGATCCAGCTGCCTTGGCCTTCCAAAGTGCTGGGATTACAGGCGTAAGCCACCACACCCGGCCACAGTGATTTGATTTTTGATGAGAGTGTCAAAGCAATTCATTGAGCAAAAGAATGGTCTTTTCAAGAAATGATTTCAGGGCAGCTAGATACCTACATACAAAAGATGAAGTTGGACCCTTACCTCACACTGTACACAAAACTTACCGTAAAATGAATCTAAATATAATAGGAAAATTGTAAAAAATTAGAAAATGAGAAAATCTTTATGGCATTGAGTTGGGCAAAACCTTTTACCTGACCGCAAAACATAAGTGACAAAAAATAGATATATTGACTTGATAAATTAAATAAAGACTTTGTGCTTTAATGGAGAACATTAAGAAAATGAAAAGTACAACTCAGACTCAGATAGATTACTTTTAAATATGACATTTGAGAAAGGACTTGTTTATAGTATATATAAAAAGTGCTTACATTCAATAATGTAAAGGTACACAGCCCAACTTAAAAATGGACAAAGGATTTGGATAGCTATTTCTTCAAAGAAGATATTATAGAAAAAGTCAGTAAACATTAAAAGATGTTCATCATCATCAACCATAAGGGAAATGCAAATAAAAAATACAATGGGATTGGGCGCAGTGGCTCACACTTGTAATCCCAGCACTTTGGGAGGCCGAGTCAGGAGAATCACTGAGGTCAGGAGTTTGAAACCAGCCTGGTCAACATGGTGAAACCCCATCTCTACTAAAAAGACAAAAAGAATTAGCCTGGCGTGGTGGCGCATGCCTACAGTCCCAGCTATTCAGGAGGCTGAGGCATGAGAATCGCTTGAACCAGGGAGGTGAAGTTTGAAGTGAGCCGAGATCTCACCACTGCACTTCAGCCTGGGTGACAGAGAGACTCTATCTCAAAAGGAAAAAAAAGATGCATTTAGGTTTTCGGCCTACGTTTCTGGGAAAGAATGAAGTCATTATGTCTGAAACAGGGAAGACTGCAATGGGATTGTCTGTGTGTAGAATATCATGAGCTCAGTTTTGAGCAAGATAAGTTACTAAGTTACTCCATTAGGTATCCAGTGGATCTGTATTTGCAATTGATAAATTAAATTTAGGGCAGAGGTCAGATCTGGAGATACAAATTTTGGGCACATCAGAATTATGCTATTTAAAGTCATGAGCCTATATGAGAATACACTGCTTTTATTTTTTACTTCTCACCTGATTCATCACCTACTCTATTAAACTTTCTCTGTACCTCCAAACTATGTTAGATGCCCCTTCTCTGCATTTTCTTAGTAACCAGTAAAGTACATTACAATGCCCCAGTATTTTAATATGCTAAATGTGTATGTGGTGGGAGCGCCCTCCAGCCCCTGATATAATACTCTAAGGTGGGTTTTATTTTTCTATAGTTTATCAAAGAATAGCATATTAATAAATATGTATAGAATGAATGAAATAATTTTGAAGGAACCTATAAGGTCTAAGATAACAGGGTGACTAATACATATTTTATAGTTAGTATAATGGTTTCCCCTATGAGATTATGACTATCTTAACACTGAAAGCATCTAAAACATAGGTAAAATATTTAATTGACAGTAAGGATCTTGTGGAGGGGAATCCTATGCATGATGATCTGGACCTCTGAGAACTCTGGTGACCTTAGATCTTAACTTTTATGAATCGAAATAATGTATTAGTGGGGAAAGGAGATGAACAAATAATACAGAGGTAGATGACTCATTAAAGAAAAGGAGGTGTTAGCATGTTACTTTCATAGCCAGTTTTCTTCCTAACATATCTATAATATGTTATTACCTCGAAATATTCCTAATTCCGTTACTCAGTCAAATCCTCAAGAATTTAAAGATGCTTAGTTATGTGCAGACAGTTCACAAAAAACTTGATACTATATTAATTAACAGTGAGAAACACAACTGTCAAGTAAGTCTGAACAGTTTTCTCTGTTGGCTAGCTACAAGGAGAATGAATTAAAAAATATTTTTTGAAATGGAAACATAACTCACTACAAGAGGAAATAGAGGTTTATCATTTGACTGTTTCAGGGCTTCTTCAGGCATGGATGTTGTGATGGCCAGTCCTCTCAAACACCTGCCTTTTGATGGGTCATGAACTTTTAACATGGTGGCTGTCAATTTTCTATCCTCCATTTCTTACTAACATTAATCTGATTAACTTTTTAAAAGATATATAACAACTTCAATTTAATCTTGTTCTTCTTATGAAACATTCCTTTTGCAGTGTCTTTCTCTGTCTCTTTTCTGATCAATTGTGTGCTGATTTTACAGTTTAACTCAGAGAGGAATGAGTTAAAGCAGCAGGTCTCCATCCATTTATGCTTCATACTTAAGGAACAGTCCTGGGGCAGAAATACCAGGCAAAGGCAGGGAACCATGTCTAATATTTTCTGATGGAACTCTGCATAAACAGAAGGGAGAGACTTCACTTCTGAAATATCCTCAGCACATGCCCTGAAGGAGGATCCTCTGCAGTAAAGAGAGTGTAGGGTGTATGAGGCATGGCTGTCTGGAAAATGTCACAGAAGATGTGAAGCTCTCTGGATTAATGAATGGAATTGTTTTAAGAAGTTAAAAGCTCTCTACTATAAAAGAATATCTGAAAACCTCATTCAGAGTCCTCATGTGTCTGGGCCAGAGGTGCATGCTCATCGTGTGAAACAAGAACATGGGGAACAACCCTCAATGTCAATGTCACAGACATATTTCTGTGTCTTCTGAGCTTCTGATTTCCTGTATGCTTGAAATTATTTCATAAAACTTGTCCATAGGTATGTGCTCTGATTCATGTGAGACTGATTTGACAGTCTCATCCCATGAGTCAGAACAAACTCAACAAGAAAAATCTTATTTCTTTCATTTCTTAATATCTAGGGGAGAAAAAAGGGAATCGCTTTATTATCCCCACAAATGTAATAAATATAAGAATTATCTCATGCCTATAAAGAATTCAAATAATGGAATGGGGCTAATTATTCTATGGCTAATTCAAATAATTTCAAATAAATCTAGTCAACTAATCAAACTAGTATGGAGAGTATCTTGATGCTTATAGCACTAACCCCATTGTTTACAGTAAAAAGCATTCTTTGAAATCTTGTATATTTGAGCACCAACTCAATAATATTTGTAAGAATATGATTTTACTTACCTATAAAGGAATGAATTGCTGAATGATACAGCATTAAACATTAAGTGATACAGCTAATTCACAGCACAGAAATCAACACCCTTAGAAGTTATGTACCTTGTCTATTTTCACACAACTATTAGCTCCAGAGACAGAAATATATCTCACATTTTGACTTTCATTTTACTGTTATTTCTACTATCTCAAAATATAAAACACTGAATTTGTGTTTTAAAACATCATCTTCCTTAAGGATAAACTTATAAGAAAAATGTAATATGTGCTAAAACTTTTCTAATTTTGTTTTGTTTTCATTTTCTTTTTATCTCTTCTCTTCTTTCTTTGAGAAACCATGCTTCATTGAGTCTCGCATCCCTTTAGGAATATTATTGTGTGATTTGTTTCTAGAATCCGTAATGTATTTAGTCAGTTTTCTAGGCCTAAGCAATTTTCTCAGTGTAGTTAATTTGTAAGAAGACGCTAACCAACTGTAAAGTGTACAATTTGAAATTGCAATTCAGAAACTTGTTAAAATATAAGATTTGTTATTAAAGTAAATATGATAACAATAGCAACAAAAGTAAATGAAATCAAACATGTACATAAAGTACAGCCAGGTTATTAGGGAAATTATAATGTTGTGTCAAAAACTTTCTATATAAGATTTTTCAGGGTGATCATAAGTTAAACATAAAATGATTAATTCTGACATGTATAGTTGATGGTAATAAGAAAACATGGATATTTTCTATGGATGCAGAGAATAGAGATTATCTCCATAAAACATTTTATTTTCCATTTTCATGATCAAAAGGTGGTTTCTTGAATATGCATAGATATTTGTAGTAAGTTATTATATATAAATATATTTAGGAGAGTTATGTATGTTGATAAATTGAATTTTAACATAACCATATTTATTTTCCCAATTAGCTGTTCATTTCTATATTTAAGTATGTGATCCTATACATTTATATTCAAACAAAATCATATAGTGTAAGCTTTTAAATATCTTCACAGAGAATATGAATACACCTTTAGAGTAACAAAGTTTGCTCCCAAATCTAGCATATATTTAGCAAATAACTTGTGTCCAAACAAGCCCTATCATTCAAAATTAAAAGACAAACAGCTCCCCTAAAATGTGAAAAGTCTGAAAAACTACCCAACAAAAAAGATATAGGAACCAGCACATTAAAAAGGTGATGAGTGCCATTGGTCATCAGAGAAACAAATATTGAAATCAAAATTTTATGCTACTTCAAACCAACTGTAATGAATAAAATTAGAAAGATTGACAGCACCAAATAATGTTGAATGTGCAATGCACACACCACTGATGAGAATGTAAATGGTATACCTATGTTGTGGCATTGCTTTGTAGATTCTAACAACATGCACTTACCACATGATCTAGCAGTTCCTAGAGATATTTAGCCAAGAAAAATGAATATAAATAAGTACACTTCACTCCAGCCTGGGTGACAGAGTGAGACCACATGGCAGAAAACAAAAACGAGAAAACCACAAATGTCCAGAGAAAGAACTCATATTTCTATTATCTATGATAAATGTAAACTATCTATCAATAGACAAACACATTGTCATTATCTCAAATATAGTATGCTATACAACATCAAATGAGATGATCTGATATACACAAACATGGGTGACTATCACAGACATTAAACTGAGCAAAACAAAAGATGCAATAAAAGTGTACCTACTGTATAATTACCTATATATGAAGCTTTAAAACAGGAAAATTTGTTTATTCTAGAAATTAGAAAGACTGGTTGCCTCTGCAGAGAGTGAGTGTATTAATTTGAAAAGAAAAGATACAAGTGGGCTTTCTTGAGTAACAAAAAGTGTTATAACTTAAACAGAATGTGGTTTATGTGAATGTATACCTTTGTCAAAACATTAAATTTTATAGTTAAGATCTATGTACTTAATTAAATGTAGGTTATATGTACCTAATTAAATGTAGGTTATATGTCACTCTTATGAATACTTGTTTATGTTTTGTCTTCTAAGCTAGATTGTATTTTAATGAAGACCAGGCTTAGGATGATATGCTATACACAGTGCAAAAAATATTTCTTGAATGAATGAGTGGAGGGTGGAGGATAGACAAACTTTGATTTTTAGAGATAGTGAAGAGTTGACTATGACATACATTTTTAGTCTGGAAAAAATTGGTGGATATTGAAGTCACACTCAAATGCATGTTTTAGGGGGAGATGGTAGAAGAAAATCTAGTTAGTTGGAAGAAATGAGTATAGTTTTTAAAATGATTGAATTTTCAGCCAAATATGGTGGCTCATGCCTGTAATCTCAGAACTTTGGGAGGCCAAGGCAGGTGGATCACCTGAGGTTAGGAGTTTGAGACCATCTTGGGCAACATAGCGGAACCCATCTCTACAAACAAAACAAGACGAAACAAAACAAAAAAAAACGAAAATTAGCCAGATGTGATGGTGCCTGTATTCCCAGCTTCTGGAAATGCTGATGCAGGAGGATCGCTTGAGCCCAGGAGGTTGAGGCTGAAGTGAGCTGTGTTCCTGCCATTGCACTCCAGCCTGGGAGACAGACTGAGACCCTGTCTCAAAATAAAAGGAAATTTAAAAAATTATTGAGTTTGAACTAATGGTATGATATGGCATCTATAATATTCTACAAAACCTCAGTGAGATCATTTCCATTATTTCTTCAGTAATAAACAAGAGAGTAAGCAAATATCTTAATCTAGCTCAGTCATTCAGTGGTGCATTTTATTAGCAAAAGTATTTGCTTAGAGACATGACCTAGGACATACCTGCCAAACATGAGACATAAATGTAACATCACTTTCCTTACTCAAATGCAATTTTGGCAGAGAATTACTAAAAAATAGACAAATGAGTCAAAGACATTATGATCTCATTGAAAAAGGGGTACTGATGAAAATATATAAAATATTTCTTTTAAAAAATAATCAATGTACAAAATTTTCAAAAAGTAAAATGTGTCCTCCAGTATAAGTTCATTAAAATTAATAAACATTTACTGATTATCCATTATTCTTTCAGCTAACATCTCTTGTTACCTAATATTGACAGAAATAATACTATATGCTGAAATAATATATAATCTATTTATCACCTGTTTGGATTAATCTATTATTCATTCTACTCAACTGATAGACCTAAGAATGAGAGGTGAAATTCTCATTTAAGACTTTTGGTAAATAGAAACAAGAAGCTGTTATCTTTCTGGACAAGAATAAAGGAGCATGTTCCTCAAGCTGCTACTGGCAGCCAATTTGTGACTCTACAGAGAACTAATATTATTATAAAACCAACCCACTGAAAGTGTCAGAAAGGAGCACCAGACAGAATATGGCTTTTTGATGCTGCTGTTAATCCACTGAATCAACCACAAACACTTGAGTGTATCTTCCTATGGAATTAAAATTCTGCGAGGTAGTAACTTTCTCTGTTAGTAGTAAGCATGTCAGACTTTCTGCTACTTATAGACCAACACACTCTAACTAATCCCTTTAACATGTTGTTTCTCTTACTAAACAGGAAATAAATATTCCTTCTTTAATGATGACACAATGACATAATGGTACTGTAGAAGAGACCAGGCACCCCTGAGATTTTTACATCTGCTCATAATATTGTGATACCTCTTCAAGATGTCAGAGCTCAGTTACCTACCTTAGATACGTGTCTCTCAGAGAGATCCTCGTCTAATAAATAGGCAGAGATACAATCGGAAATCGAAAGACTGAATATATGCCCAGGGTTCCAGACCTTTTAGGTAAATCTTGTAAACTTTGACTTTCACAGATTACTCACATCTGCTTCTAAGACTAACAGTTGGATTTCTTCAAATCCAACTTTGATTTAATACCCCACTTAAACCCATTCACATTAGAAATCTTACTCTTCCTGACCCCCAGTTTGTGCATACTTACCCATATATTGCTTTGCTCAGTTCCCAAGTATGACCACATCAACTCCTTTTCTCCCATATCCAACATTTTTTTTTTTCGGGACCTCAGTCAACCATATTTTTAATCTTGAAATTCCTCTATATCTGTACATATTTCTATAAAGTTTCCTTCATCTTCTTGCTGTAAATGAAATATGTCTGCCCCTTAGAACAAAAATGTTCTGCCCCCCTCACAATCCAAGAATATCTCCACCCACCTCTCATTATATAACCTTATACCTTGAGGCCTGATGTTAAAGAATGCATCATTTTGTACATTTTAAAGCAAATTTTCTCTTTACTCCTTAAAACTCGAAGCTCCTTCCAGCATAATTTGTCAAATTCAATGCATTTCATGTTATGAGTCATCTTTCCTGGAAACAAGTAACAATTAGAAAGTAAACAAAACATTAAAGTCTCCAAAGCCTTACGCACAAAAATAGTAAAATAAATACATAATTATTTTAACCTGTGTTTTAAGCTAACAATCTCTACCTTTCTGATATATTAAATGAAATTTTAAAATATCATCAAGTTTCCTAAAAAGTTTTCTTTACAGTTTATCTAAGCCAGGATTCAATCTGGGACCAATATTATACTTTTTTATTTATTCCACTTCTTTATTTTTATGTATTTGGTTTTGTTTATTTGCTTTTCCAACTCACAGAAACCTTTTAAGATTTACCATTGGTTTTAATTTTCTGAAATTTCATGGCCATATGAGTAGGTATAAGTATTCCCCAAACTCTGGCTCTGATTCATCTGGAAATATCTCATGTGCTGCTTTAGTTATAGGAGAAATTTCTGAATTTTTTAATGCATATTACCTACCTTTTCAACTAGATTTTATATCATATTAATTCCATACCTTTTAAAGTCTCTCTTTCTCTCTGATAGTTCCAACTTCTTGGTCATCTCTGATTCTGCTGGTTGCATTGTCTTTTGAAAATTTTTTTTTTCCTTCCTTCCTGGTGTGTGTGTGTGTGTGTGTGTGTGTGCGCGCACACATGCTTAATTTTATTGAATATTGAATATCTCATGTAGGCTATGAGAGACTGAGGTAAATACAATTTAACCCTGGATATAAAAATACCTCTTTTCAGGCATTTAGGATAAAGATTGACTGAATCTTATCAAGAGTTGAGCTGGGTTTGAATTTGTTGCTTTTGAGTGTCTTCAGTGTATCACAGGCTTCAAATTTCTCTAAAGATTCCTTGTAGTTATGATGGTGCTGAGATGTTGAAGGATTTTTCTTAGTATTAAAGTTCTACCCTCATCTTTGAGCCATCCCTATAGCTTTACAGCACAGAGGATTTTCCATTCATGGCCTTTTCTCGCCTTCAGATATACACAGCTGTTGTTCATTATTAAGGATTACTATTTTTTCCAAGCCTTTTTTTGTTAGCCTTAGCTTTAGGGAGTTCATGAATGACTAGCCTCAGGGTTTGGGATTTTCTTGGCATTTGTGCTGCTCCTAAATAGGTAGCCAAATTCTGTCTTGTGTCTCTGGTGGAGTTTCTGTGGAATTTCTTGTCCCTCTTCCAGTAGTAGGCAAATTCTAATTATATTGGTGTAGAATTATGGGTTCAGGATTGATTTCTACACCTGACACCAGAAATCATTGAGGACTTTTTCCTCTACTAGTTCCTCCAGAAATAATGAGTCATTACCTGTACCCTGGAGGCAATAGCATTTGCTCACCCTTCTCTAGAGACACAAGGCTTTTGAAAGAACAATCAAGATAGGGTCAGTCTTTTATTCCTTTCCAAACACCAGCAGGCTGTTCCTCCTCCATATCCGTACTGTGTAGGCAGTCTCTCTCCAGTTTTTTGGCCTGTCCTCAACCTTTCCTGAGCAGCTAGCAGAGGTCTATAGCAAACATCTTTGAGTAGGGATAGACTCCCTTTTGTATATAACTCACGTAATTTTTATAATAATATGCTGGGCCATGTTAGTAAATGATGTCATTTATTGAGTCCTAAATAATTGGTTTATTGTATAGCATTAATATATTTAGGACTGTATCAGAAAGTAAAGGTGTATGACTGAAAAAATAGAAATTTCAAGTCATACCACTGGAAATGACCAAAGATGACTTATTTTAATATCTACAGGATTATTGTCCAAAATATTAATATAATAGTTGTTAGACCAAAAGGGGTTAATATAGTTGCATTTTTTAAATAGTTTTAAATAAACATTTTTTAAAACTATCAATTTAAACAAAGTTAAATAAGTTTCTTCTTCTCATAATCTTAATGTTTAATGTTCCCTGAGAAGTACCATCTATACTATGGGCAGTGTTTGTCAAAATGATTTGGCTATGGCATTCTTAATTTCTGGAGTACCTCAAGAGAATAGCGTTCCATGGAGTAATTGAATATTCATGGATAGATGATAACTAGCCTAACCCCTCATATAAACATGTGCATATTGAAGACCTGAAAGTGGGGTTCTTTGATGAACTGTTAAGTTACAATATATAAAATGATTACATATATTAAATCTAATATATCTTTAAATTTGCATAGCATTTTCCAATCCACAAAAGAATATCCCATCACTTATTACTAAATTTATAAACATATAAAATATATTATTATTATTATTTCCATTATAATAACAAAATAGTTACAATGAGGTTAAGGGACTTATCCAAGATGCAAATTCTAACAAAAGCAAAAGTGCCAGGACTTGAAATTACACCTTCATATTGTTTCTATTACAATGCATAGCTTTTACTCAGGTACAAAAAAAAAAAAAAAAAAAAAGAAAAAAGAAAATAAAACAGAGACAAGAAAGAAAGTTATATGAGAAAAAAGAGATTTGTATAACCCAAAATGGTTTGGCGAGTGTTCATTGAAGGTGTGACTTGGGCTTGTATAACTGAGTTGTATTTGGACAGGTAGAAATCAATGTTTTTTTTTTCTTTTTTGCGATGGAGTTTCACTCTGCTGCCAGGCTGCAGTGCAGTGGCGCGATCTCGGCTCACTGCAGCCTCCACCTCCCAGGTTCACTGATTCTCCTGCCTCAGCCTCCCAAGTAGCTGGGACTACAGGCACCTGTCAGCACGCCTGGCTAATTTTTGTATTTTTAGTAGAAATGGGGTTTCACTATGTTGGCCAGGATGGTCTCGATCTCTTGACCTTGTGATCCGCCTGCCTTGGCCTCCCAAAGTGCTGGATTACAGGTGTCAGCCACCGCACCTGGCGGTGTTTTATGCAGAGAGCATAGTATACACAGAGATATGGAAATAAACATGTTTTATGCAGAGAGCATAGATACACAGAGATATGGAAATAAAAACAGAATAGAAAAAATGGAAGAAAGTGAGGTGTTCACCCTAGATAGGATAAAATAAAAGTGCATAGGCTCAATGAGAGATAAATTTGGATAGACCAAGAGGAGTTATGTTAAAAGATACCTAAGTAGTACTAAAACATTATTTTTTACAAGCAAAGGTGGTGCAGGGAGGACAGTGTTTTTCTTTTTTTTAACGTTAAAGATGTTGAATATAAAGTTTAAAATAACACATTTAAAATAACAAATACAGTAGTTAGACTAAGAATTACATTGCAAATTTAATTCCTTAATGGAAAAAATAATATATTTGCCACTCCTTGTGGGTAGAACTTGGTCTCTGCTCAAAGCCCCTTGATTTCCTTAAAAGCACATTGGTGCAAGATCCATGCACATGGTATTGAGTAATACAAGTATGAATAGAAAACTTTTCTTCACTTGGAAGGAAAACACTTCAACTCTGTTTTTCTTCGGTATAATTGAAAAACAGCTAAAGCTATACAACTCCAAAGTTGGCAGGATTGCAGTTTTTATTGTGGAAGGAAAATTATACCATATTTGAGGAAAATTGGTTAACTGTTTTTGAGAGGTGAAAGATTTAAATTATGCATTTGCATATATATAAGGAATATTTGTTATTTGCCTTCAATGGTCACCTCAACCAGGGCCCTTTGAGTTAAGAAGGCATTCACTCAAAATTCATGAAAGTAGACAGTTTTCCTGCAATATGTTTACATCTAAAGTTAAAAGGAAATCTGTGTATGTAAATTTGCAGCATCGAAGGGAGAAATTATCAACTGAATGAATTAGAGATTTTTTCTTTTCTTCTCTTTTAGATTACCAATAAAATATACTTACGTAGAATATTTTCACCCCAAAACTTTCGGTGTGCTTAACCTTCACTGAGATAATATTTATATGATGCTGTTTTTTGAAGAAGGGATTTGTGGCTGTATGAACAGATGTTGGCTATAGTTTTCTATATGAGACTATCATTACCCTTACCAAATATTTCTTTCAGGTGTTTTTGTATGATTTATTTTTCAAAAGAAAAGTTTTGGAAGTCTCTTGCTAATACACCTGACATTGAACTTAGCAGTGATTACATTTATTCAGCACCCTTGGAACCAGTCATTTTGTGGTTAAGTAATTCAAGGTTTATTAAGCATAAGTAACTTACTAAAGGTAATGAAGAAAGAATACAAGCCAAGATGCAAATATTCTTCTGTTTGATCATAATGTACAGGTTTTCCTCATGACCTCAGTCTCACTGCATAAAAAGAAATACAATATGACTTTGTCTTTTTTGGACATTAGAATTTTTGGGGTATAAAAAAGATGTGTAAAAAATATACACTACAAGTTAGAATATATTTAAGTACTAAATTGGGTGATATAGATGTGAAATGATATAAATATTTTAATGAAGGACATAAACAAGGGCTGGAGTCCAATAGAGTTGGTGAGACTTGGCCAATTGCACAACATTTGCATAAAATTTAGAAAAGCATAGGAAACACCATAGTCATCATACTTCTATTTCCCCAAATATGTTCCAGAGAGATAATTGCCATCTTCTTTCCTTCCCAGATCCTGCATAATCTTAACTGATCATATGGCCCAGATTGACTCTTTCTTATCTATTCCCCTAGTTTTAACAGGAGTGGCTCCTTGTTAGCAATGTCCATGTCTTTGTGTGCCCCTGTTGATTCCTTATTTTTGCCACAGCAATTGTATGTTTGTGTATATGTGAGTGTAATATCTCCAAACAACTAAATATTTTAGAGCACAAGGCCTATTCTGTCTTCAAAATACTTTTGTGTACTTCAAAACTAGCACAGAGCACAGTTGATGATATTTAGTCAACAAAAGCCTAAATATATGTCTGGGTAATAAGTTAGAAACATATCACTGAACTTCTGACTTCTGCTCTAGGAAGTGGAGAACAAGAAACAGGTTTTTTGTGGTTTTGTTTTGTTTTACTTTTAAAATTAATCCAAAGAAACCAAGACTCACATGAACTTTATACCTTATTTGGACTTACTAAAGAGTTGCGGACAAATACCCTCCATCTGGCCCAAAGTCTAAGGCGAGACAGGTAACTGCATAGGGACAGAAGACACGAACACTCACTTGCTTGCTGTAGATAAAACTAGATATAAGAAAAATAGAGTTCAGCTAGAAAAAATTATTAGTTGGTGAAGGCCAAGTGCAGACTGGCGAGGCAATGTGAATGAAGCAAGATATTGATAACAGGCATGTGAAAACTTTAGTGCATTGAGGGTTATCAGCAATACAATTTCTCAGACTTAGCTCAAATTCCAGCTAGAATAACATAGCTTCTCATTTAAGGCCCATCAAAAGGAAAAGATATATCTATGTCCAAATATTAAAACTACTTACCTCAGTCTCTACTCATAGGATTAAATATAAGAAATACAACCAACTTTTCAACAGAAACCATGCAAGCTAAAGACAATGAAGTAACATCTTTAGAGTGTTGAGAAAAACCAGTAGCCACAAAAAAAATAACAGCTATAGCGACTGTCTACCCAGAATTCTATACACAGCAAAAATATCTTTCCTAAATGAAGGGAGCTGTAAAAATTAATTACTAGCATACTTAATCTATAAGATTAGGAATTTAATTAAACATATTTGTTACTCATATATCAAAACTATTGGTAAGCCAATTGGTGAAGCAATTTAGAGTTTAGCAATAAAGCTGCTACTATTTCAGTTCTGAAGGGACAAAAGGAGAAGCTTATGACCCAAGAATGAAGAAGTTATGCTTTTTAGTAAAAGAACTCTGGGTCGAGGGGGTGTCAGTTACATCTGGATTCTCAAAGAAGCCACAACAATACCTAGAGGTCTTTCCTGAAATAATGGCCCTGTATCAGTCAGCTTGGGCTTTCATCACAAAATACCATTAACTAGTGGTTTAAACAACAGTTATTTATTTCTCATAGTTCTGAAAGCTGGGAAGTTCAAGATCAAGGTTACTGGCTAATTCCATTCCTTGACAAAGACTGTTTTCCTGGCTTGAAGACAGCTGTGTTTTTATTGTGTTCTTTAATAGCAGATGAAGAGAGCACTCTGTCTCTTTGTCTCTTCACAAGGGCACTAACAACATTATGGTGGCCACACACTTATGACCTAATCTAAACCTAATTACCTCCTGAAGGTCACACCTCCAAATACCAATATGTTTGGGGTTAGGGCTTTAATATGTGAATTTTGTTAGGGATACATTCAATCCATAACAGGGACCTTATAGGAATTCAGTTGCCCAAATCAGTCTGGAAAACAATAGGCAAATGATTGTAGAAATATTGACTTCTGAGTCCTGCTTCTTTGACATAGAGAGTAAAGAAAAAGTGAGGAATATATCTGAGAGAAGAGAGACAAATTACCTCTTCAGTTCCTGTATTAGGTCATTCTTGCATTGCTATAAAGAAATACCTGAGACTTGGCAATTTGTAAAGAAAAGAGGTTTAATTAGCTCACAGTTTTACAGGCTTTACAGGAACCATGGTACCAGCATATGCTTGACTTCTGGAGAGGCCTCAGGAATCTTACAATCATGGTGGAAGGGGAAGGGGAGCAGGCGTATCACATGACCAGAGCAAGAGCAATAGAGACAATGTGGGGGTGAGGGAGGTACCACACATTTTTAAATGAGCAGGTCTCACAATAATTCACCATCTCTGAAGATAGCACCAAGCCATGAGGGATCTGCCCCCACGATCAAAACATCTCCCACTTGGCCCCAAATCCAGCATGGGGATTACAATTCAATATGAGATTTGGGCAGGGACAAATATTCAAACTATATCATTTCCCCCTTGGCCTCTCCCAAATCTCCCTCCTCACATTTCAAAGTACAATCATGCTTTCTTAAAAGTCCTCCAGTGTCTTGACTTAGTCCGGTATTAAATGTCCAAAGTCTCATCTGAAACAATGCAAATCCATTCTACTTATGAGCCTATAAAATTGAAAACAAATTAGTTACTTTCAAGATCCAATTGGGTCATAGATATTAGGTAAACATTCTGTTCCAAAGGGAGAAATTGGCAAAAAGAAAGGGGCTATAGGCCCCACACAAGTTTGAAACTCAGTAGGGAAGTCATTAAATCATAAAGCTCCAAAATAATCTCATTTGACTCCATGTCCCACATCCAGGGCACACTGATGCATGTGGTAGGCTTCCAAGGCCCTGGGAAACTCCACCTCTGTGATTTTGCAGCATACAGCCCTCATGGCTGCTCTCACAGGTTGTTGAATGACTGTGGCTTTTCTAGGTGCAAGGTGAAAGCTGCTGGTGGATCTACCATTCTCAGATCTGGAGGGTGGCAATGCCCTTCTCATCGCTCCACAAAGCAGTTCCACAGTGCCATGTGGGGGTGGGCTCCAACTCCACCTTTCCCTTTGACACTGCCCTACTAGGGCTTCTCTGCAGGGGCTCCACCTCTGCAGCAGGCTTCTGCCTGGACACCCTGGCTTTTCTATATATCCTCTGAAATCTAGCTGGAGGCTGCCAAGACTCATTCCCTCTTGTACTCTGTCCACCTGCAGGCTTTAACACCATGTGGAAGCTGCCAATGCTTATGCCTTGTACCATCTAAAGCAGTGGTCTAAGTTGTACTTGAGGTCCTCTGAACTGAGGCTGGAACCGGAGTGACCTGGATGAGGGAAGCAGTGCCCCAAGACTACACAGGACAGCAGGGCCCTGGGCCAGGCCTATTAAACCATTCTTCCCTCCTAGATCTCTAGGTCTGTGATGGAGGGACTGCTGCAAATGTCTCTGAAATGTCTTTGAGGCCTTTTTTCCCATTGTCTTGGATATTAGCCTTGAATCCCTTTCAGTTAGGCAAACATCTCTTGTAAGTGGTTGTTCCATAGCCTACTTGAATTCCTTCCCTCCAAAGCTTTTTCTTTCTTGCCACTTTGCTAGGCTGCAAATTTTTGAAACGTAAATGCTGGGCTTTCCTTTTAAATATTAGTTACAATTTTAAGTTATTCTTTTGCTGCTGCATCTGAGAATAAGCTATTAGAAGCAGCCAGATCATATGTTGAATGCTTTGATGCTTACATTTTTTTTTCACCAGACACTCTAAATTATCATTATGAAGCTCCATGAAGATTCCTAGGGCATGAACAGAATGCAGCCAAACTTTTTGGTAAGGCATGACATGCATGATCATTGTTCCAGTTCCTAGTAAGTTTCTCATTTCCATCTGAGACCACATCAGCCTGGACTTCACTGTACATATCACTATCAGTATTTTGGTCACAATCATTTAAACAGTCTCTAAGAAGTTCTAAACTCTTCTCATCTTCCTGTCTTCTTATAAATCCTCCAAATGCTTCCAATATCTCCCCATTACCTAGTTCCAAAGTCACTTCTACATTTTCATGTATCTGTATAGCAACACCCACTCTTGGTACCGATTTTCTGGATTAGGCAGTTCTTGCATTGCTATAAAGAAGTACCTGACACTGGGTAATATATAAAGAAAAGAGGTTTAATGGACTCACATTTCTGCAGGCTTTACAAGAAGCAAGGTGTTGGCATCTACTCTGATTCTGGGGAAGCCTTGGAAAGGTTACAATCATGGCAGAAGGCAAAGGGGGAACAGGCATATGACATGGCCAGAGCAGGATCAAGAAAGAGTGAAGAGAGGGGGAGGTGCCATTCACTTTTAAATGATCAGATCTCACAAGAACTCACTATCATAAAGACTGCACAAGCCAAAGGGGATCTGCTCCCCATGACCCAAACACTTCTCACCAGGCCTTACTTCCAACACTGGGATTAACATTCAGCATGAGATTTGGGTGGGACAAATATTCAAACTATATCAATTTCCATATTGAAAATTCCTGCATCCATTTCACCATTATACTATATTTAACACCCATACAAAATAATATATCTCTGTTTAATATGACACAAGTGTATTTCATAAAACACTAATACTCTTCCTCTCTCCCCAGATTCTCATTACTGATTTCAGTAAGTCTAATAGTTCAGGATGTTCAGGCAATATGAAAGCTTCCCCATCAAATCCAGATGGACTTATTGTGGTCTTATGACCTATAGACTAATTTGTAAATTTAAACATTCATACACCTCATATAGAAGAGCAGGGCAAAAGGGAGTAGAGAGATATAGTAGTTAATATATAGAAGTTAATATATCCAGATATATTTATAATATATCCAGACACATTTAATGCCACTAAATTCTTCATTTCTATACATAGCTTTAAGGCTATAGTTATTTATTATTTCCTTTTTTTTACTACCCATTGCATCCTTTTCCCCAAGCCAGCAACTCAGTTTATTGCTATTTTTTAAAATCTTTTGAGAATTAAACTAATTCTTGAAAAGTTTATATATTATTTGTCCTGACTTTATAGAGTCGATGTAATTTTTACCTAATGTTTTCACAGTAATAGAGAGATGCCACATGAATCCTCTGGGTTCCAGACACAGATCAGCTGGCTACATTATCATAAGAAAAAGACAGTTTCTTCCTGATAATGGAAATTAATCATATTAGCCAGATACAGACCTTGTGTTCTACCTACTGAACAACAATGAAATAGTATAAGTACCTGAGAAATGTAGGCTTCCTATAAGAATTTATGAAATAATTCAAACAACAGTAAATTATTCGAGCTATATATGGAAGACTTTTGTTGGAGAGACTGTTGAATAAATGTGCATAGTGACTCTTACTTTTAGAATATTAACCTTGATATTTTCTGACTTTTGAGTTCATTATTATTAAACCTTTAATATTAGCCTATTATGACTTTTACTTTGGAGTAATGTAAATCAGACAAAACTCAGGTAATAACAAATATCTTCCTTTAAAAAATGACAATGGAAAGGGATTTAGGAGAACTCTTTTAGCTGTGAAAATGATTGTTTTGTAGAAACCATAATTGGTTCCTCTAATTGAAAGCCATCCTAATTGGGTTAGCTTTAACTGTTGGCATTAGCTGTAGCTACTTAATTGTGTCTCCTGTACTTGAAAAATCACAGGAAGGAATATACTGGATTCCATCAGAAACACAACTCTTAAATAATGACCCAACAAATGTCATGATTAGACTCACAGACACCAACAAATGATCTTTTGATTCCTACAATGTTAGGTTAGTTTACAAAGAACAAAATTCAATAACTGCATTTAATGGCATCTGAAAATGACTACTTTTTTTTAAGTTACAGAAACTAAAATTTGAGAAAACAAGTATATTGAGATTGATGTGCTTTCTATAACTTTTGAGGAAAATGGATTTTCATTAGTTGAATAGGTTTAAAATGCCTTACAATGTGATAATTAAAGTTTAAAATGCTACAGAAAATACTACTAATAATAATTATTTAAGTAATGATTTTCTAATTTGAGGGTATACATATTTTGCATGAGGTTTTCTTGAACTACAATATATATACTAGTAACCTATATGTTTTAATTGATACATGATTTACTTACTACTTACCAATGTTAAAGTTACTTTTCTATTCCTCTTGAATATTCTTAGATGTCTAACGAACTCAAATGGGAATGAAATAGTGGCCTTTAATTAAGAGATTGTAAGGTGCATTTCCTAAAACCAAAGCATGTGGCAAGATTATTGACTCCAGTTTGCCACCAGCTCAGCACATTGGGTAATGGTTTTGATTACTGAAATACTAACAAATAATGGGGCCATAAATAATTCAATTATCTATTGCTATGATACCAGCATCAAAGTCCTAAAAGCATACCAGTTGCCTGCAGGTCACTTGAAAATTGCAACCATTAAACATATTTCATCTGTGATTTACAGTACAGCAGGGTTTTGTTTCTGGGGCTTTTCTTAGTTGAATCTTCAATTATAAAAAATATATTTCACATTAACATGATGGCAATTTGTGTGAAACATATAGGTTTCAAGTACCAACTACTTAGAATTTTGTTGCTTACCGGGAAGAATAAAAATATTAATTCAAATATCATTGCTTGATTTTTTAATGATCTATTGTTTTCTACTGCTAATTATAGATTCCAGGAGAGGAAAAAGTTATTAAATGTAAACTTCTCCCCACTGCTCTCAGATATTCATGAGTTTCATTTTGCTTCATAATTTTTATAAAGTAGGAGAAAATGGTGCCATAGAAACAGACAGATCTTGCAAAACCAACAATATGATACCAAAATGCAACACATGAATTTTGGAATGAATATAGAGAACCCAAACCCATTCCTATACTTGTCCATGTCTTATGTGAAACCTTATTTGGTACTTAATCTCTCATGCCTCCACTTTTTCCTCCAAAAATGAAAGGTATGCCTTTAGAGACTTCTGGGAGGGTAGCATGTTCTAGTCACTGGTGAAAAGAAAATGACTATTGGATTTAAATATAGGAGCTTCTTGTTCTTTCATTTACCAATTTTTATTACTTCTATTTAACCTTAGGAATATTATATTTTCTAAGCCCCAGTTTACTTCATCTCTAATAAGAAGAAATAACTACTTCATTTCTTTATTTCATTAATAAGAAAAATGCTTTGTACATTCCAGGTATTCAATGAATTATATAGTTTTCCTTGTATCATACCTCTTGTGCTTTAAATTTTCTTGTAGCTCATTCTATGATACTATCTTATGATATTAACAAATGCAAAGCATGCAAAAGAAATCTCATGTCACTTTGATCACTCACTTCAGCAATAGTTGCATGGGTATAATCATCCTATTTGCTTATTTTAGGCATTTCAGACAAATAATTAGCAAATGATGCCATAAAAACAACTCTCACATTAAAAAATTCTGTGGTTGAGGGTTCAAAAATAAGCTATTTGGGAAAGAAGCACTTCACAAGTAGTATAATCTTTTCTTACAAAAAAAGAGATTTTCTCATTAAGTAAATACTAAGATTTGTATTTCCTCAGAGTGCTATGAAATGATTCTTTATTCTAAGGTGTGTTAAGGTTAGCAATTACAGGGCTGCAGGCTAACAACCTACTAAAAAAAGTTTCTCATTTAAGGTTAGTTTATGTTCAGCTTAGATCGTATTTCATTTGTCCATTCTAACAGTAAACAATACAATTTGAACCCTCATAAACCTTCATTTTCTGTGACCGTATTAGGTGTATGGCTCAAAGCTACTACTTAGGGGATGGGAAAACACGTGCCTTCTTGCAAAGGTCAAAGTTTAAGATACCAGTCAAATGGAGGCCTAGAGACAAGATTAATCTCACCCTACTTTCTTTCATTGTATGTGCTAGTTTTCAAAATGAGCATTTAAAGACAATCTATAATGCCCTCAACAATTTTCATTGATTATGAAACACTTTACTTTTCAAGTGAATAAGTATTTATTCACTGCCCATAAGCTAATCACCACTTTCTGTTCTATGTGGGCAAGTATAAGTGAGCTTATGATGAAGTAATATATGATATTTACCAGTATTCCATGTATACATTTGGAGGAAAATGAAGAAAAACTGATACCTCAAACGAACTTTTTTTTAAAAAAAGCATTGATATAAATCTAGAAAGAGTATCTGTTTCTCTTTAAATCTAGTTTTTTTTTGTTTTATTGAATAATTGTTACCATATTTTCCCAATAATTCCAAAATTATGTCTAAGACTTAAGTTAGAGGTAAGTCAAAAGAAAAGCAGAGCGTTTTCAGGTTCCCTGCAATTCTTAAGGAATTACAAAGTTTTGGCAAACAACAAATGGAGAGACAGTATATTGTAGAGTGCTGAGTTCAAAACCAGCTTTGCCAGTTTTAGTTGCCTTGTACAATCATGATTTAATTCTAATTTCAAGTCCCCTCATTGTTGAAGTTAGGATAGTAATAACAGTACATTCACCATAGACTTATTTTAAAAATTGAATGAGTAGACATACATGAAATGGTTTTGGCTAAGCCTTATACATACATGTGTTCATTAAAAGGAATATAATAAAACAAATAAGCAACCAAAGGGGGAAAAAGGAGGAATAATTGAGAAGAGCCAGCTTTGCCGTAGTGAGGCTAGAGACAGCCAGACTGTCACAGACTGTCATGTGTTAACTAAAATTCTCATGAATCTGTCTTGACAACTTTCTTCTCCTTCCTCCCTTCCTCTCCTTCCCTCTTCTTTCTCCCATTCTTCCTCCCTCCTGAGCTTCGGCACACACACACACAATAAAGTATACTACAAAGGACTTTTTAAAATGTAATGAAGAAGATACAAGGGAGTTGTAATTCATCTTAGTAGGATTTTTATTGTCAATATTTTCCAAATCCTATGGATATATTTATTTAAAAATACAGCTCTGTAAGTGCTCTCAGCTGGTTTGAAGTTTTCGTAAGCTACAACGCTTTCACTTTCTTTTGTCCAAGTTTCCTTCTTATAGAGTCCCTAGTGATTATATAGCTAGTTGGGCAACATATCTGGTATGTGGTCAATAAGTTTAAAAATACATCAGTGTAAGCAAAAGAGTTCATGTGCATAGAACTTATCAGGATGTTGAAACATTTTTGAAGCTATAGAAAGCATTGGAAACATCTGTCCCCATCTTTCATGTAGATAAAAAGGTGAAGTTTTCAAAGGCATAATTTGATCTAAATCTGCAACAAAGAAAAAAAAAAAACAGTCGGGAAATATAAGAGGTTATTTCAATCTGTTAGGGAGCTAAATTCACTTATAAGCAGAAAACATGTTTAAATTGAAAATATGTCCAAAATTAATGAGAATGTACTTACAAATAACCACATTTTAGGACATCCAAGCTAAGATTAATAGTTTATAAAGACTTGAGTCAGAATGTTCCATCTTATGAATAAATGAGTAGATGAAATTACCCCGATCCAAGGAAGTCTGTCACCCTCAGCCAAGTCTAATAAATAAGTATATGGAGAAATCAAGGAAGAATGATTAGATATTGACCCAGAAAAGAACTGAATCCTCTAACTCTTTGCCTTATTTGTACAAAGGAGTTAGGTATCTCTTATTTTTATATGTATGTTTTAAGAACACTGTGATTTTATACTCAATTTAAACAAAATGGTGATTAAAGAGTAATAGAAACAATTTTGCCCATCTACCTGTCAGGCTTCTGAGCCCACGCTAAGCCCTCATATCCCCAGTGACCTGCACGTGTACATCCAGGTGTCCTGAAGCAACTGAAGATCCACAAAAGAAGTGAAAATGGCTTAACTAATGACATTCCACCACTGTGATTTGTTTCTGCCCCACTCTAACTGATCAGTGTTCTTTATAATCTCCCCCACCCTTAAGAAGTTTCTTTATAATTCTACCCACCCTTGAGAATGTACTTTGTGAGATCCACCGCCTATTCCAAAGCCTATAAGAACTAATGATAATCCAGCACCCTTTGCTGACTCTCTTTTCGGACTCAGCCCGCCTGCACCCAGGTGAAATAAACAGCCATGTTGCTCACTGAAAGCCTGTTTGGTGATCTCTTCACACAGACATGTGTGAAACACTACCAATTGGTCTTTTAGCTTTCAAAAAGTTCAGTGTATCTTAGAATCAGGTATGGAGTCCAATATTATTTCATCATTTTTATTAAATATAAATAGAATATTTTGTAAACTGTTTCCTTATTTTAAACTACATGGGGGCTTTATACTGTTAAGATCCTAAATGATCCTGTAATATAATTTTATATTATAAAAATGTCCTAATTCTTTAAACCTAAACAGTATAAAATGTTGAATTAAATAAGATTATGTTAAATTCTAGTGCTATGCTCTAATATTTTGCTATAATTTCTTTCAGTTTTCTGTATCCTCTCTTTGTAAATTCTTCAAGCAGTTGATTCACTGGGCTCTTCCTGAAATACGGTGCCTTGCTTGGTCACTAAATGGAGATTTGTTGAACAAATAATTTTTGCTTCCTCTCACTGTGCTTCTAAAATGGAATTTTTGCCATTCTCTCACTTCAAGGGGAACACAACTTCCTATGGGTTTACATTTTAAAATGTAAACAAAGGAAGCAATAAACAAAGTCCTCTTATTTTTAACCTTTTTTTCTCCTTCCTTATGCAGTTCTTTATTGAAAAACACAGATTCATTCCCATGTCCTCTGTGGTAATATTCATTGTAGAAATCATTACGGATGTGAGGGCTCTCCCTTAATTAAGAACTAAAAGGCTTCATTTCCTAAAACAAAAGCATGTGGCGGGTTTTATTGATCTGGCCTATGTCGCCAGCTGAACACATTAGCAGAGGTTATTGATTACTCTAGTGGTAATGAGCTTGGGTTCCTTGTCAGGTGAAGTCCACATTCCTTGGGAGCATTTTCTTGAAACTGGCTAACATGGAAGTACATGTATGTTCACTATGATATATGATGCAGTAGACTTTTAAAGCTTTATTGCCAATGAATCATTCTTTAAACATATAACAGCAGTCATTTAAAAGGTTATTTTCTAGTCATTATCTTTTTTATAATTTCTTCTGAATGCTAATGATACACTTCTGAATAGATGCTAAGCCAAAACAAGAGAAGCATTAAAGAAATGTAATCACATATGGCTCTTATTGCTTTTAATAAGTTTTCAAATAACCATCATCATTATCTTCTGATGACCAAGCTGAGCAACTTAACTAGTTCAGCTTTATCATTATCAGTAGTCATGATTTCTATCCAGTGTTTTAATAATAGCTGACAAAAACAGTTTTCAGAAGTGGTGACCAATAGGAAATTGTAATCTGGGCAGTAAAGAAAAAGGTTCAAGTTTGCAACATTTTTTTAAGAAAAATGGCAGTAACTTTCTCATTAGGGGAACTATCTTAGAGAAGTATTTCTAAAATATACTTTGTCCTACCATTTCTCTTAGGGTAAAAGATCCAGTGTACTACTTATTAATTCATTCTAGTGGAACATTGCCAAATGGGAAGGGTGAAGGCAATAAAGTGATTGGGTCTCCTTTTGATGGGACAGCATAAAGTTGATATTGAGCTTCTAGGTTTATCATTAATATACAAGTGTTCAGCCAAAATAAGTGGAATAATGTTAAAAAACACTTTTAGGACTGCATTTGGAAAATCATTAGAATATTTGATTTTAAATATGCTATTTTCACTGTAGATAAACTAAAAATAAACCTGAGGGGAAATGTTCTACTCTGCTTAATGGAAGGAAGTGATCCTCATGAAAATAACATGAAATAGCTCAAAGCAACCAATTAGAAAACTAAGATATGTTATTAGGAGCATGGAATTTGTATGTTGATATTGGAATTTAAGGAAAAGATCATTGTATTTCAAACCTTCAATCTTTCATAGTCTGCTGAGAAGGTTCTGTTCAGCACTGAATATGTTACGAGGCCCTCTGGACCTACGGTCAGACAAAGAAAACATCTACGTTTCCCCTATGACCATTTCTGTTTCACCTGATTGAAGGAACATAATTATTTATGAAATTTGTGGATGAATCAAATCCGCAATCCCTGTCAGCCTACCAAAATATTATCCACAATGCAGAGATGGCCTATGTTGCTGTATCTCTGCTAGACCTGATAGTATGTGTGCCCCAATGTAATGAAATATAAACTTAATGCAGATACCAACACAATGTGGAAAGAAATATGTTATTTTAAATTTAGAGTCAAGTCCAACTTTGAAGGTAGAGACAATTGATATTTGGAAATACAGAATCAACTGCAGATTTCTGAAGTCAGGTTTATCAGCAGAGTAACAGAATTTTGATATACAGTTCTAATTCAGATTTTTAAAAAATATCCCCTTTGAAACTGTGCTTATTTGGCTTATTTTATATTTATTAAATTATCATGCCAATTGACTAGCTTTGGCATAGTGTTTGTTAGGTGGTATAAGTGAAAGCAGCTTGCCTTCTATAAGAAATGGGGTCACCTCATGCAAAAAGCATTATACTCTTTAGCAATGGCTAGCGTGGCAGGTTTGTACTTTACACCAATTCTTCTTTTCTAATATAATTTTTAATGGAGATGGATCAATTATTGACAATAAAAGCTAAAACTTTAAAACTGATTTAATGAAGGTTAATACTTTCTTAAAACCATAACTCACTTTTGAGAGAGTAAAGCAAAGTTGTGGCAATTTTTTCTGTTTATAAAACCATAGCATAAATATTGCTATACCATTGGCCCTTGAAAAACAGCAGATGGGCACCAACTTCCTGAGCAGTTGAAAATCCATGGATAATTTTTGACCCTTCCAAAGCTTAACTAATAATAGCAGCAGTTGACCAGAAGCCTTACCAGTAACATCAACAGTGAACTAACAGATATTTTATATGCTGTATGTATTATATGCTGTGTTCTTAACCCCAAAGCTTAACTACTAATAGCAGCAGTTGACCAGAAGACTTACCAATAACATCAACAGTGAACTAACAGATACGTTACATGCTATATGTATTATATGCTGTATGCTTACAAGAATTTAAGCTACAGAAAAGAAAATGTTATGAAGGAAATCATAAGGAAGAGAAAATATATTTACTTTTCACTAAGTGAAAGTAGAGCCATCATAAATATTTTCGTCTTCTTCATCTTCATGGTGAATAGGCTGAGGAGGAGGAAAAAGAAGAGGAGGTGGTTTTGTTGTCTCATAGGTGGCAGAAGCAGAAAAGAAATCCATATATAATTGGATCTGCACAGTTCAGACCCATGTTGTTCAAAAGTCAACTCTATTATCATTGTAGACCAAGTAAAAACCAATAATACTGTGTGTCATCATGATGATTAATTTCAGGTATCAAGTTGAATGGATTAAGAAATACCTGAAAATCTGGTAAAACATTATTTTTTAGTATGTCTGTGAGGATGATTCCAGAGGAGATTTGCATGTGAATCTTAGTGAACTGAGGGTGGAAGATCTGCCCTCCATATGGGTGGGCACCAACCAATCTTCTTGGGGCCTGGAGAGAAGAAAAATGAGAAAAGGTGATTATGTCAATCGATCTGCTGGAGCTGGCCACAGTCTTTCTCTCCTGTCCTTGGACACCCACTCTAGGCTCCCTAGCATTTGGATTTCAGGACCTGACCCCTTGGGTTCTCAGGCCTTCAGCCTCAGACTTAGAGTTAGAACATCCGCTTTTCTGGTTCTGAGGCTTTTGTATTTAGACTGAGCCACACTACCAGCATACCAGGGTCACCAGCTTGCAGATGGCCTCTCATGAGGCTTCTCAACCTCTGTAATCAAGTGAGCCAATTCGCCTGATAAATTCACTCTCATCCTCTCTATCTCTCTGCTTACCCCCTCTCTCTCTATATATACACATAAATGTAAGTATCCTATTGGTTGTCTCTCTGGAGAAACCTGACTTATACAATTATTATCTGTCCTCGACAATGAACAAAGCTTGTTTAGGATGTTAAAAAATGTTTTGATGTCTGCATATGAATAGCTGACTCAGGGAAAAAGTACAAATACAATTAAAGTATTTTAAAATAAAGCATAGGAGGAAAATCCAAATTAACTGCTGTTATTTATAGTTATATAAATAACTATAAATATAAAACTACAACATATTGTAGTTAACAATATTTGTATATATAACTACAATATATGTATAATATACATATATATGTTTAATATATGTATGATATAACTACAATATATAGTTTAATATATTGTAGTTCCATAACTACTAGCTATAATAATATTATATAATTATATAATATATATTCATATATAAATAACTGTATGCTCTCTATATAACAACATGTAGTTGTATATACACAGTTCTTTGTATAACTATAAATAACAGTGGAATGGTATCTGAGATTTGATCAATTCATTGTAATCTCTAAAAGAAATCATGTAGTGTCAAACAAAAGGTGTTTGTTCACCAGCAGGGATAGAACAAATTAGCCATCAGTTTGCTTCTCCAGGACATACAAAATAATGTATAAATTCCTTATCACCAAATCCCTGTGCCTCCATAGTCCTTTCTACTATCTGTTCCAAGTTCGTCCATTTGTAATCTCACACACACACACAGACACACACACATACACACACACACTAGTACAATAGTAGAGGAGTCATATTTTTTCTTCTCCAAACATGCTCTACTCTACTACAGTTCTGTTTATCCTTTTCTCTTCTTAGAATGTTTACTGTCCCATCTCTATTTGTCCAAATTGGCCCAAATCCAAGAATATAAACTTGACCTATGGAATAAAAATGGAATTTCAGATACTGTGCTATTCTCACTAGTCTTTTTGTATCTTACTACTTTATATCTTGTATTATAATTTACACACAGCATCTGTCACCTTCTCAAGCCTGAATATTCTGCCAATACAAGTTTTGAAGTTTATACATCTTTATGTCCTCCCTAAGCATCTGGAACAATTCCCTGAATGATAGAAAACACGTACTTTGAATTGAATAAAATTGAGATGATACCTTAGAATGCTCTTTCTATCCAAATATACTGCCACTTTTACAGTATGAAGGTTTCTTTTACTCTCTTATAATATTGAGACAGTTAAGTGTTAAGAGTTCTTTCATCCAATATAGCCCAGAGTTTGTGCTGTCATACTTTCTAACATACACAGTTTAGGAGTAGCTGCAGTATACTTACTATACTGCTCCCCATTCCCCTGCCTTTTTTCTTTTTTTTTTTTAACTATTCAATTTCTGAGATTTTCTTCTTTGTCATCAAATCCCACATTGCTTCTTCTTAACACTACCATCTTATTCCATTTTCAGTGTGGTTTTTAATAAACACCAGGAAGAGCTAGGTTCAAATCCTGCTTTTAGAAACTTAAATGTTCTGTATTACTTTATAAGTTTTCTGCCAAATATTAGTCTTTTTATCTGCCTCATATGTTTTCTGTGAGCATTAAATAAATAATGCATGTAAAGCATCTAGTAGAGTGCCTGACACACAGCAATACTTGAAAATTATGTTTTTAAATTAATAATAATTGTCATGACATTATTTACAGTTCTCTTCAAATCAGTATTTGGAAATGAACCTAGGCATATAAAGCATTGCAAGTTTAAGCTACATTAGTTATACAATTGTAAGGCAGCTTAAACTCTGTTGCTGTAAAAATAATTTCTGCCAAGGAAGTAATGTGACAAAATGAGATAGTGGGCAAAGAACTACTTTCAAAATTCAAGAAATCATCTTGATTATGACCTGTTACAATAGAATCAGCCACTCATTTTAGTCATAAAAGTTTACAGAACCACGACTTTTAGATCCAGAAGTAACTATTTTATTTTATTTATTTTAAAGATGAGAGAATTAAGAATAAACATGGTGAGGCTAAAAATGGTATGAACTTGGAACATGATTAACATGAACTCACATTTTTGTTCTACTCCACTAATCTATGGTCATCTACACTGCTAAGCCTCAGTTTCTTTATCTTTAAATGGATATAACAGTGCCCATTTTATAGAAATGCTGACCCAAAAAGGGATTATATTAAAAAAGACTACTTCTGTTCATGAACTTACTCAACAGATGTTAATATCCTCCCTGTCTCTGAAATACACACACAAAACACACACACGCACACACACACACACACAGATTGATAATGAATTGTTCAATACCCACAACAGAACTGCCTCTTCTTCTTTGTCTTTAAGGACTAGTCAAATTACTAGTATTTAAACAATATATTTAATAGTGTCTAATGTATATATAGATTAAAAAAATAAAACTTTAATTTTTTTGAAGTCATATGAGATTTTAGAGTAGTCTCAATCAATTCAATACTCTCAAAACAGTTACAGTATATAACATAAAATTATGTTTTTACATCAGTTGAAATAAAGAAAACAGTACAGATTATGTAATGACATATTTTCTAGTCACTGTATTCTACTTACCTGTTATGCCTTCTTATATTCAGCCATTAGTACCTCTTTCCATATAATTCCATACTTATTTGAATTCTATTTACTTTGCCATACCAATCAATTTTTATGTCATAATTTAGTTAATCCTAAACTTCTCAAACTTCTTATGAAATTCAATAGTTGTATGATGGCATTTCTATTAATAATGCCTCATTATCTCAAGAGTACTAATGATATAATTTTATATAAGCCTCTTCAGCCTGCAGCAGATAACAAAGCTATAATAATATCTGACTAAGAGGGTAATGCAGTCTTCTGTCCATTCATGTAGAAATCTACTCTGAGAATTCCAGGTTACACAGAAGAGCTGGTTTCCTCCTCTGCTATGCGAACATTCCTGAGCAGCTCTGTTGTAGATAATAGATAGATAAGAGAATGAGGAGCCTGTATGCTGGTTAAGCAGCCACAGTACAATGAGAAGAAAGTGATTTCTGTATTTATAATGACTCTTTCCTCTTTCCTTATACAAAATATATTGCAAGGTAAACGTTTTAAATTCTATTAATAGCACTTTTTAGTTATGACATTCTTCATGACCATTTTGCAGAACACTATTGTTTCCTAATTTAAAAAACAAATATGGATACAGAGTTTTAAAAATTTATGAAGGGGAATTTTAAGTTATTCAATTATAATGACTACTGACAGAGAGACACTATAAATTAACCAAACAGATGCTTGTTTGAATTTTAATATCAAGAAATAATTCAGGAGTAAAAAAGGTGTCCTGTTTGAATTCCGTTTTTTTTTTTTTTGAGATGGAGTCTCACCTGTTGGGCCAGGCTGGTAAGTGTAGCGGCGGATCCAGCTCACTGCAACCTCTGCCTCCCAGGTTCCAAGCAAGCGCTCCTGCTCAGCCTCGCTGACGTAGCTGGATTTACAAGCCACATGGCCACTATGACCAGCTAATTTTATTTGTATGTTTTAGACAGAGGGGTTTCTCCCATTGGCCAGCGCTGGTCTTGCGACTCCTGACCTCAGGTGATCCACCTGCCTCGGCCCCACAAAGTGCTGGGATTAACTACGGGAGCTACCGCTCCTGGCCTTGATATTACTTTTGAAGGGGTAATACAGTAATATCACAGATGACTTTTCTCTGTAAAAGCATATGTGTTGACTTATCTCACATAGGAGTATAGCTGTAGTCTTCATTGGGTGTTCCATTTAATATTCTTATATACTAAAGAAATTTTCATTTAACTAAAATAATTCATCGGACTTTAATATATGTCATACAATAAATTACATATTTCCATGTTCATATAAAGAAATGTTAGTTAATAATAAAAATTTATGAGCTGCAATAATATGAATTGATCTTAGCAACGTAATAATCAGGGTAAAATACTACCAAATATTTGCATATATTGTTATATCTTTTAAACAAACAAATTTTAAGAAAGCTTACAGATAAAGTAAAATTATACATATATATAATTTATATTTATAACAAAACAAGAGAACGATGACAGCAGAATTTAGGATGATGGCTACATTGAAGACAGTCAGAAGAATGGGTTGGTAAGAGGCACTGCAGTGTTAGACATAGGCTGTTATTTAGGATGATGGCTACATTGAAGACAGTCAGAAGAATGGGTTGGTAAGAGGCACTGCAGTGTTAGACACAGGCTGTTATTGATCCTGTCTTTTAAGGTGTGTTCTGGAGTTTAGGTGCCCCCAATGGTCAAAGCTAAAATGATTTAATACCAAAGTACACAATATAGTAATAGATTATAACCTGAAGCAGGAAATCAATCTATGCAAATCTAAACAAACAGTTGAATAATTAATAAATGAGAGAGTACAGATATATCCCTTGTACACACAAAATTTAAATAATTTATGTAGATACTACCCCCTATGTTGGTGAAGTTTAACTTTTTCCCCTTCCCTTGCATGTGGAATGTGCATAGTGGCTTGCCTCCAAAGAGTAGAGAATGAAAGAGGGAGGAGGGGAAGAAGCAACTCTACAATGCAGAAATCTGTTAAGTGCTACTTCAGTCAGGCAATCAAGGTTAATATCTTCAATAAAAAGTCATTTTAATAATATAGATCCTTGATATAATGGGATGAAAATCGCACTTCTGTGGTTCTCCTCTCAAAAAACAATGGGTGAGAACTTCTGTTTTCAAAATGTCAGCATAGAAGAAAGCTGGCTTCACTCTGCCCCTTGCCTTCCTCCACTAGGAAAACCAAAAATCAAACATATAATTCCAAGATTATCACCAGAAATATCCCAGAATATGTCTCAAATATGAAGATGAGACAGTTCCTGGGGTCCCAGAAAAGTAAAAAAGTCTCTAAGATGATGGTAAGAGAATAGGACTTACACATTCAATGAAAACGCTTCCTCCATTCTCTCCATCACCAAACATGTGGAAAATTTTCCCCCCACTCACTGTGTCTACACTGGAAAGAATGAGATCAAAGTGGACAACTAGCTTTTCCACCATCTTGGGTTCCCCGGCAGGAGACTTGGGAAGTATTACAAGTACCTGAAGGAAGAAATATTTCTGAGGAGAGGTAGAGACAAAGAGAGAGGTCAAAGTTCCATTCCTAGCCCTAGAAACTCTGCTATGTAAATTGGCAAAATCAGAGTGGCTGCCCAGCATCACCACACTGTAGGAGGTTCATCCCACAGGTTCTCTAGGCGGGAACCCCTAACTAGCTTTCCCATACTTTCAAGATATTCCCTTGTGACTTCCTCTATTTTGGAATATAAGTGCCCAGAATGGTTACTAGAGCCAATCGGAAAATGGGCTTAAGGCACCAACTAGAGGCAAAAAGAAGGCAATGACCTAGTGGTAAAGAATCTCTAAGGTAATACAACCAATAAAACACCAAAACAAACCAAAGAAGCCTGAAATACATAACTAGTCCTCCAATACAAAGACATAGACAGCCATCCATAAGGAACAATGGCAAACAGAGAATCATGATCTCCCCAAATGAACAAAGCAAAGAACCAGTAACTGACACTGAGACAGTGATTTTTGAGCCCTATGACCAAGAATTCAAAGGGAGTTCAGTAATTTCCAAGATAACATAGAAAAGCAATTCAGCAATTTATCAGTGAAATGTAACAAAAAGATTGAAATAATTTGAAAAAAAAAATCAAACAGAAATCTTGAAATTGAGGAATCAATTGCTGAATAGAAAAATATTTTAGAAGTTCTCAACAGCAGAATGGGTCAAGCAGAGAAAAGAATCAGTGAGCTTACAGACAGGCTGTTTAAAAATAGATAGCCGAGGCCGGGCGCAGTGGCTCACCCTGTAATCCCAACACTTTGGGAGGCTGAGGCGGGTGGATCACAAGGTCAGGAGATTGAGACCATCCTGGCTAACACAGTGAAACCCTGTCTCTACTAAAAAATACAAAAAATTAGCCAGGCGTGGTGGCAGGTGCCTGTACTCCCAGCTACTCGGGAGGCTGAGGCAGGAGAATGGCGTGAACCTGGGAGGCAGAGCTTGCAGTGAGCCAAGATTGCGCCACTGCACTCCAGTAATACAGATTGCCTGTAAGATAGAGAAAATTAACTCAAAAAAATCACATCTAAGAACTGTTGATGTCCAACAGGGAATTGAGCAAGAGTAGGGGTTAGAAAACACTCTTAAGAAATCAAAACAGAAAATTTTCCAAATTTGAACAAGATATGAATATCCAAGTACAGGAATATCAGGGAATCCAAAAGGAGATTTAACCCAAATAAGACCCAAGCATATAATAATCAAACGTCACAGGTCAGGGTTAAATAGAGAACCCTAGAAGCATCAAGAGAAGAGAAATAAATGACAAGCTTTAATTCATCTGAGAGCTGACTTCTCAATGGAAACCATGCAGGGTAGGAGAGAGTAAAATGATATTTTCAAAGTATTGAAAGAAAAAAGAAACAAACAAACAAACAAAAAGAAAACAAATGACAACAGCAGCAAACTGCCACTCTAGAATATTGTATCCATTACACTTTTATTTCAGATATAAAGGAGAATGTCTTTACCAGACAAACAAAAGCTGAGAGAATTCACCACCACATCAATCATCTTACAAAAAATGCTAAAAGTTCTTCCATCTGAAGGAAAAAAATCACTGTTGTGCAAAAACAACAAATGAAAAATCGAAGGTATAAAACCCACTGGTAAAGCAAGTACATGGACAAACCTGGAAAACTCAAATATTTTAATTATGGCAAGTAATTTATACATAATTTTACTAAGAAACACACACACAAAAAACCTACAAAATGGTAATAATACCTATAGCAACGTGTTAAGAAATAAGTACTATAAAATATGTAAGTTAAGACCAAACATGGTGGCTCATGCTTATAATACCAGTGCTTTGGAAGACCGAAGGAGAATCACCTTAGGTCAGGAGTTTGAGACTAGCCTTGGAAACATAATGAGACTCTCTCTACAAAGATTAAAAAAAAAAAAAATAGCTGCATGTGGTGGAATGTGCCTGCTGTCCTAGCCATTTGGGAGGCTGATGCTTGAGCCCAGGAATATGAGGCTGCAGTGAGCTATGATTGTGTCACTGCTCTCCAGTCTAGGTGACAGAATCAGATGCTGTCTAAACAACAACAACAACAACAACAACAACTGCTTGAGTTTTCTAATCTATATAAACAAATCTGGAGAACAGGCATGGGAATAGATATTAAGGGTGTGGGATAATGGTGGAAGAAATGTATAGTTGGATCAGGCTGAGTTTATTGATTTGGGACCACTAAGTAGTGACTCTGCATTTAATGTTGCAGCTCGGGGAGTTAAAAAAAGGTTCTAATAGGCTGGGCATGGTGGCTCATGCCTGTAATCCCAGCACTTTGGGGAGCCAAGGCAGGCAGATCACAAGGTCAGGAGTTCGAAACTAGCCTGGCCAATACAGTGTAACCCCATCTCTACTAATAAAACAAAAATTAGCCGAGTGTGATGGTGCATGCCTGTAGTCCCAGCTACTTGGGAGGCTGAGGCACGTGAATTGTTTTAAATCAGGAGGTGGAGCTTGCAGTGATCCGAGATCACACCATTGTGCTCCAGCCTGGGCGACAGAGCGAGACTCTGTCTAAAAAAAAAAGGCAGACCACTGTGAGCAAGCTGGAAATGCCTGATCTCCCTTAGTTTCATGTAAAAGGGACCCAAAGGCTTAGGGAGATTGGGATGGTGGAGTGGATTAATCACTTTAGACCTACTCATTCCAGCTGCAAGGGTCCAGAAGATACACCCTTGACCAAGGCCTTGCAAAATAGATTTGTGAGGGGAGCACCTGCATATTTGAAGAGCCCTGTAATTGTTCTTCTCTGTATGTCAGGTCTAACAGTGGGAACTGGAGTCACTCAGCTACAAAATTTAAATATAACGGGAATAATTGGATCCCGAGGTGGCAGCGGCCAAGTGGCAGCACTCAACTGTCAAAGGCAAGGTGGCCGTAGCTACCATAATGGACAGGAGAGATAAAGGAGCAATCGAAATAGTCTGACTTGTGTAGAGCTCTGGCGTTGGCTAATTAATCACGGTGTTCCTAGAAGTGAAATTGTTAGGAGGCCTGCTACATTCTTACTTAATTTATACAAGCAGAAAACTTCTAGGTCAAATGGACAAAACACTAATTTGAATTATAAAAACAGAGAATCACGTCCCCTCATTCAATTTGCAGACTTGAGCTAGTTCATACACCCACAACCCCTTGAAATAAGGGGAGACCCAGTCCCCTTGAGGAAGGACTGCACTACATTACTGACTATTTATGCAGTGAATCTTTCCTTCATCCTTCCCCAAGGAGACCTTTGGCCTTTTACCGGGGTAACTGTGCATTGGGGAAAGGGAAATGATCAGATGTTTTGGGGACTACTGGACACTGGCTCTGAGCTGATGTTGATTGCAGGGGACCCAAAACATTGTTGTGGTCCTCCAGTTAAAGTAGGAGCTTATGGTGCTTAGGTAAGTGATGGAGTTTTAGTTCAGATCCGATTTACAGTGGGTCCAGTGTGTCCCCACACTCATCCTGTGGTCACTTCCCCAGTGCCAGAAGCACAACCGACACAGATATCCTTAGCAATGAGAAGATCCCCCACATTGGCTCCCTGAGTGGTAGGATGAGGGCTATTATGGTGGGAAAGGCCAAATGGAAGCCATTAGAGCTGGCTGTACCTAGAAAAATAGTAAATCAAAAACGATATACGAAGGATAGTTGTATTATGTTAGGCATAATTTAACCTTCTTATTGTCTTTATTTGAAGATTACATATAATCTCAGGAGATGCATATGGGTTTAAGTTGGCAAGGGGTAGACTTCTAGTGGTTAATACTGAGTGTCAACTTGACTGGAATGAAGGATGCAAAGTACTGATCCTGAGTGTATCTGTGAGGTTGTTGCCAAAAGAGATTAACATGAGTCAATGGGCTGGGAAAGGGAGACCCACTCTTAATCTGGGTGGGCAGGCATCATCTAATCAGTTACCAGCAAAGCTAGAATATAAAGGAGGCAGAAAAATACGAACAGACTAGACTGGCCTAGCCTCCCAGCCTACATCATTCTCTCATGCTGGATGCCTCCTGCCCTCAAACATTAGACGGCAAGTTCTTCTGTTCTCAAGTTCTCATACTGGTTTTCCTTGTTCCTCAGCTTGCAAACAACCTATTGTGGGACCTTGTGATACTATGAGTTAATATTTAATGAACTCCCCTTTATATATATATTCTATTAGTTCTGTCCCTCTAGAGAACCTTGACTAATACAAACATAGATAGAAAAACTCTCAACAAAATACTTGCAAACCAAGTCAACAATACACTAAAAATATTCATTATAATCTAATGGGATTTATCTCAGGTATGCCAAGATGGCTCAACATATGCAAATCAATAAACAGAATATATCATGTTAACAAAACCAAGAATGAAAACCATATGATAATTTCAATACAAGCAAAAAAAAACTGGTCAATAAAATTCACTATCCCTTTATTATAAAAACCCTTGTCAAATTGGGTGTAGAATGAACATACCTGAAAATAATAAAGGCCACATATGACCAAACTCACAGCTAACACTACACTGAATAGGGAAATAAAACCCTAACAGCCTTTTCTGTAAGACTGGGACAAGACGAGGATGCTCACTTTCATCATTTTTATTTAATATAATACTAGATGTCCCAGTCAGAGCAAGGCAAGAGAAAGAAAGGGCATCAAAATTGAAAAGAGGAAGCCAAATTAACTTTGTTTACAGATGAAATAATCTTATACTTAAAAAACATAAAGAACCACCAGAAATATGTTAGAACTAATAAACAAATTGAGCATAGTTGGAGGATACAAAATCAATATGTAAAAATCAGTAACATTTACATACACTAACAGCAAAATCTGAAAAGAACTGAAGAAAGCAATCACATTTACAATAACTACAAAGAATATAAAATACTTAGGCATCAGTTTGACCAGTGAAGTGAAAGATTTATATTAATACAAGGAAAACCGTAAACGTTGAGGAAAGAAATAAAGAGGACACAGAAAATGAAAAAAGATTTCATTTTCATAGATTGGAAGAATTAGTATTGTTAAAACAACAGTACTACTGAGAGCAATTAACAGATTTAATAAAATCTCCACCAAAATACCAATGCCATTCTTTACAGAAATAGAAAAAAAATTGTAAATTTATATGATTCACAAAAGAACCTTAAATAGCCAAAGTAATCCTTAGCAATAGGGGAGGGGAACAACACATTGAGGACTGTTGTGGGGTGGGGTGGGAGGAGAGAGAGCATCAGGATAAATAGTTACAGCTATGTGATGGGTTGATAGGTGCAGCAAACCACCATGGCACACGTTTACCTATGTAACAAACCTGCACATCCTGCACATCTACCCTGGAACTTAAAACAAAAATCAAAATAAATTATCCCACCACAGAAATATAAGAAAAAAAATAACGAAGCTGGAGGCATTACTTTACCTCACTTCAAAATTTTCTACAAAGCGGCAGTAAGCAAATTATGGTACTGGCATAAAAACAGACACATAGACTGTTTGGAATGGAACAGCATAAAGAACTCAGATATAAATCCACACATTTACAGTCAACTCATCTTTGGCAAAGGTGCCAAGAACGTACCATGGGAAATGGATAGTCTCCTCAATAATTGATGTGGCAAAAACTGGATAACTGTGTGGAGAAGAATGAAACTAGACCCCTATCTCTCACCATACACAAAAATCAAATCAAAATGGGTTAAAACTTAAAGCTAAGACATGAAACTACTAGAAGTAAACATTGGGGAAATACTCCAGGATATTGGTATGGGCAAAGGATTTTGTGTAAGACTTCTAAAGCACAGGCAACCAAAGCAAAAATAGACAATTGAGATTACATCGAGTGAAAAAGCTTCTGCATAGCACAAGAAACAGTCAACACAGTGATGAGACAACCCACAGAATTTGAGAGGATATTTGCAAACTATCCATCTGACAAGGGATTAATAACCAGAATATGTAAGTAGCAAAAGCAACTCAATAACAAAAATAATCCCAAAGAATCTAATTAAAATAGGCAAAATAAAGAAACATTTCTAAAAGAAGACATACAATTGGCCAATAAGTATATAAAAATGCTTAATATTACTAATCATTAGAGAAATGCAAATCAAAACTACAATGAGATTTCATCTCACCCCAGTTAAAATGGCTTTTATCTAAAAACAGGCAACAATAGATGCTGGTGAAGATGTTGAGAGAGTGGGACCCTTGTACAATGTTGTTGGGAATGTAAATTAGTACAGGCAATTTACAGAACAATATAGAGGTTCCTGAAAAAACTAAAAATAGATCTATCATGTGATCCAACAATTCCACTCCTAGGTATATAGCCAAAGAAAGAAAATCAATATATTGAAAAGTCATCTGCACTTTCATTTTTATTATGACACTATTTACACTAGCTAAAATACAGAAATAAGTGCAACAACTGATGAAGAAAATGTGCTATATTATTTTCAATGAAATATTATTCTACCATAAAAATAATTAAATCTTCTCATTTGCAGCAACATGGATGAAACTGGCAGTCATTATATTAAGTGAAATAAATCGAGCACAGAAGAGAAATATTGTATATTCATACCCATATGTGGGAATTAAGAGGGTAGATTGGTGGTTACCAGAGGCTGGAAGGGTAGAGGGGAGGGAGGGGAGGAAAAACAAGTGATTAATAGGTACAAATATAGAGTTTGATAGAAGAAACTGGACCCGGTGTTAGATTAGTTGGGTGACATCAGTTTACAATAATGTATTGCATATTTCAAATTCGCTAGAAGAGAAGAATTTGAGTGATCCTAGCTTAAAGAAAAAAATACATATTTAATGTGAGGGTTATCCTAAGTACATTGATTTCATCTTTACAAATTATATGAATATACTAAATATCGCATATACCCCGAAATGGTGTACTGTATTATGCAGCAATGAAAATGTAGTAAAAAAATAAAAACGGGCTCGGTCTAGCCATGAGATAAAGAATGTGACAAACCAAATTTAGTGTTTTAGTCTGTTTGAGGTGCCAAAAAATTATCACAGTTGTGTAACTTAACAGGCATTTATTTTCTCACAATTCTGGAGGCTGAAAGTTCAACATCGAGGTCCCTGCAGTATGTATTTCCAGGGAGACCTCTTTTCCTGGCTTGCAGTTGAACACTTCTCACTGTGCCCTTAACATAGCCTTTCCTCTGTGAGCATGTGTGGAGAGAGAGCATGAGCTCTGGTGCCTTTTCTGTGTCTTATAAGGGCAGCAGTCCTACAGGATCAGATTGCCACTATTGTGCCTTCAATTAACCTTAATTGCCTCCTTACAGGCCTTATGTCTAAATACAATCACCTGGCAGTTTCAAGCTTAACATAACACATTTTGGAGAGGAGCACGATTCAGTACACAGCATTGAGAAGCAATATTCAAAATCCTAAATAGTATTCCTAAAAAACAAAGTTATTAGGACAAGAGAAGGCTGAGAAACTGTAACAGATCAGAGGAGGTTAGACAGACAGACATGACTAAATGTAAAGTGGTACCATGAGTGAGATCTTGGAAAAAATAAAAATAAAACAAGCATTGGGAAGAACATATAAATTCTGAATTAGTTGTACAATTTAGTTAATACTCATGCACCAAAACTGGTTTTTATTGTGACAAACATCCAGTGATGATGTAGGGTGTTAAAAACAGGAAAAAGCGAGTGAAAGGTATACATAAATTCTAAGGTTACATTTCTTTAAATCTAAACATAATGTAAAATGGAAGTTGTATTAAAAAAAAAAACAAGAAAAAAATTACTGAACGGAAACTAAAATAAATACAAAGGAAAATTAGGCCATCTATGAGCCAATTAATAAGAGACCTTTACTAAAAAAGGATTATAATTATGTTGGGGGTCCTGAAGACCACCCTCAGACTCAACAATAAGCTGGAAGGATTAACAGAGCTCAGTAAATCAGTTATATTTATAGTTACGGCTTATTACAGAGAAATAAAACAGATTAACATTAGAAATGGAAAAGGCGGGAGCCTACCACAGCTCAGCAAGGCCACTGTGACCAGACTGCCTCTCTAGATTCCCTCTTCTCTGGGCAGGGCATCTCTGAAAGAGGATAGCAGTCCTAATCAGGGACATAGAAATAAAACCCCCACCTCCCTGGGACAGAGCACGTTGGGGAAGGGGCAGTTGTGGGCACAGCTTCAGCAGACTGAAATGCCCCTACCTGGCAGCTCTGAAGGAAGCAGCAGATCTCCCAGCACAGCGTTCGAGCTCTGATAAGGGACAGCCTGCCTCCTCAAGTGAGTCTCTGACCCCCATGTATCTTGACTGGGAGACACCTCCCAGTAGGGGCTGACAGATACCTCATACAGGAGAACTCTGGCTGACATATGGCAGGTGCCCATCTGGGATGCAGCTACCAGAGGAAGGAACAGGCAGAAATCTTTGCTGTTCTGCAGCCTCCACCAGTGATACCCAGGCAAATGGGGTATGGAGCAGACCTCCAGCAAACTCCAGCAGACTTGCAGCAGAGGGGCCTGATTGTTAGAAGGAAAACTAACAAACAGAAAGGAATAGTATCAATATCAACAAAAAGGAGTTCCACTCAGAGACCCCATCCGAAGGTCACCAACTTCAAAGACCAAAGGTAGATAGAGCCATGAAGATGGGAAGAAGTCAGCACAAAAAGGCTAAAAATTCAAAAAACCAGAATGCCTCTTCTCCTCCAAGGGATTACAACTCCTCACCAGAAAGGGAACAAAACTGGACAGAGAATGAGTTTGATGAATTGACAGAAGTAGGCTTCAGAAGGTGGGAAATATCAAAGTCCTCTGAGCTAAAGGAGCATGTTCTAACCCAATGTAAGGAAGCTAAGAATCTTGAAATAAGGTTAGATGAATTGTTAACTAGAATAACCAATTTAAAGAAGAACATAAATGACCTGATGGAGCTGAAAAACACAGCATGAGAACTTTGTGAAGCATCAATAGCCAATCAATAGCATCAATCAAAACAAGTATAAATAGCCAAATCTATCAAGCAGAAGAAAGGATATCAGAGGTTGAAGATCAACTCAATGAATTAAAGTGAGAAGACAACATTAGAAAAAAAAAGAGTGAGAAGAAACAAACAAAGCCTCCAAGAAATATGGGACTATGTGAAAAGACCAAATCTACGTTTGATTAGTGTACCTGAAAGTGATGGGGAGAATGGAACCATGTTGGAGAACACTCTTCAGGATATTATCTGGGAGAACTTCCCCAACCCAGGAAGGCAGGCCAACATTCAAATTCAGGAAATACAGAGACTGCCACAAATACTCCTCGAGAAGAGCAACCCAAGACACATAATTGTCAGATTCACTAAGGTTGAAATGAGGAAAATAATTTAAAGGCAGCCAGAGAGAAAAGTCGGGTTACCCACAAAGGGAAGCCCATCAGACTAACAGTGGATCTCTGAGCAGAAACCCTAGAAGTCAGAAGAGAGTGGGGGCCAATATTCAACATTCTTAAAGAAAAAAATTTTCAACCCAGAATTTCATATCCAGCCAAACTAAGCTTCATAAGTGAAGGAGAAATAAAATCATTTATAGACAAGGAAATGCTGAGAGATTTCATTATCACAAAGCCTGCCCTACAAGAGCTCCTGAAGGAAGCACTAAATATGTAAAAGAACAACTGGTAGTAGCCACTGCAAAAACATACCAAATTGTAAAGACCATCGACACTGTGAAGAAACTGCATCAACTAACGGGTAAAACAACCGGCTAGCATCTTAACAGCAGGATCAAATTCACACATAACAATATTAACCTTAAATGTAAATGGGCTAAATGCCTCAATTAAAAGACACAGACTAGCAAATTGGATGAAGAGTCAAGGACCACCAGTGTGCTTTATTCAGGAGACCCATCTCACCTTCAAAGACACACATAGGCTCAAAATAAAGGGATGGAGGAAGATCTACCAAGCAAATGGAAAAAAAAAAAAAAAAAAAGGCAGGGGTTGCAATCCTAGTCTCTGATAAAACAGACTTTAAACCAACAAAGATGAACAGAGACAAAGAAGGGCATTACATAATGGTAAAGGGATCAATGTAAAAAGAAGAGTTAACTGTCCTAAATATATATGCGCCCAATACTGGAGCACCCAGATTCATAAAGCAAGTTCTCAGAGACCTACAAAGAAACTTAGACTCCCACACAATAATAGTGGGAGACTTTAACAACTCTCTGTCAATATTAGACCAATCAACAAGACAGAAAATTAGCAAGGATATGCAGGACTTGAACTCAACTCTAGAACAAGTGGACCTAATAGGCATCTACAGAACTCTCCACACCAAATCAACAAGAAGAACGAAGAAGAATTCGTTCTTCTCAGCACCACATCACACTTATTCTGAAATTGACTACATAATTGGAAGTAAAACACTCCTAAGCAAATGCAAAACAATGGAAATCATAACAGTCTCTCAGACCACAGTGCAATCAAATTAGAACTCAGTGCAATCAAAAAATTAGATCACAGTGCAATCAAATTAGAACTCAGGATTAAGAAACTCTTTCAAAACTGCACAACTACATGGAAACTGAACAACCTGCTCCTGAATGACTACTTGGTAAATAACCCACAAGACAAAGCAGGAAAGACCTAAAATCGACATCCTACATCCTAACATCACAATTAAAAGAATGAGAAAGCAAAAGCAAACAAATTCAAAAGCTAGCAGAACACAAGAAATAAATAAGATCAGAGCAGAGTTGAAGGAGATAGAGACTTGAAAAACCCTTTAAAAATCAATGAAGGCAAGAGCTGGTTTTTTGTAAAGATCAACAAAATGGATAGACCAGCAGCCAGACTAATAAAGAACAAAAGGGAGAAGAATCAAATAGGCACAATAAAAAAATGATAAAGGGGATATCACCACCGACCCCACAGAAATACAAACTACCATCAGAGTTTGTACAAACTACCATCAGAGAATACTATAAACACCTCTATTCAAATAAACTAAACAAATCTACAAACTACCATCAGAGAATACTATAAACACCTCTATTCAAATAAACTAAAAAATCTAGAAGAAATGAATAAATTCCTGGATACATACACCCTCCCAAGACAAAACCAGGAAGAAGTTGAATCCCTGAATAGATCAATAACAAGTTCCGAAGTTGAGGCAGCAATTAATAGCCTGCCAACCAAAAATAGTCCCAAATCAGACTGATTCACAGCTGAATTCTACCAGAGGTACAGAGAGGAGCTGGTACCATTCCTTCTGAAACTATTCCAAACAATAGAAAAAGTGGGACTCCTCCCTAACTCATTTTATGAAGCTAGCATCATCCTGATACCAAAACCCGGCAGAGACACAACAAAAAAAGAAAATTTCAAGCCAATATCCATGATGAACATCGATGCAAAAATCCTCAATAAAATACTGGCAAAGCAAATCCAGCAGCACATGAAAAAGCTTATCCACCATGATCAAGTCAGCTTCATCCCTAGGGTGCAAGGTTGTTTCAACATATACAAATCAATAAACGTAATCCATCACATAAAAAGAACCAATGACAAAAACCACATCGTTATCTCAATAGATGTAGAAAAGGTCTTCAACAAAATTCAACAGCGCTTCTTGCTAAAACTCTCAATAAACTAGGCATTAATGGAACGTATGTCAAAATAGTAAGAGCTACTTATGACAAACCCACAGGCAATATCACACTGAATGGGGAAAAACTGGAAGCATTCCTTCTGAAAACTGGCAAAAGACAAGGATGCCCTCTCTCACCACTCCTATTCAATATAGTATTGGAAGTTCTGGCCAGGGCAATCAGGCAAGAGAAAGAAATAAAGGGTATTCAATTAGGAAAAGAGGGATTCAAATTGTCTCTGTAGATTACATGATTGCACATTTAATACCCCATTGTCTCAGCCCCAAATCTCCTTCAGGTGATAAGCAACTTTAGCAAAGTCTCAGGATACAAAATCAATGTGCAAAAATCACAAGCATTCCTATACACCGATAACAGACAAACAGAGAGCCAAATCATGAGTGAACTCTCATTCATGATTGCTACAAAGAGAATAAAATACCTAGGCACACAACTTACAAGNACAAATCAATAAACGTAATCCATCACATAAAAAGAACCATGACAAAACCACATCGTTATCTCAATAGATGTAGAAAAGGTCTTCAACAAAATTCAACAGCGCTTCTTGCTAAAACTCTCAATAAACTAGGCATTAATGGAACGTATGTCAAAATAGTAAGAGCTACTTATGACAAACCCACAGGCAATATCACACTGAATGGGGAAAACTGGAAGCATTCCTTCTGAAAACTGGCAAAAGACAAGGATGCCCTCTCTCACCACTCCTATTCAATATAGTATTGGAAGTTCTGGCCAGGGCAATCAGGCAAGAGAAAGAAATAAAGGGTATTCAATTAGGAAAAGAGGGATTCAAATTGTCTCTGTAGATTACATGATTGCACATTTAATACCCCATTGTCTCAGCCCCAAATCTCCTTCAGGTGATAAGCAACTTTAGCAAAGTCTCAGGATACAAAATCAATGTGCAAAATCACAAGCATTCCTATACACCGATAACAGACAAACAGAGAGCCAAATCATGAGTGAACTCTCATTCATGATTGCTACAAAGAGAATAAAATACCTAGGCACACAACTTACAAGGGATGTGAAGGACCTCTTCAAGGGGAACTACAAACCACTGCTCAAAGAAATAAGAGAGGACACAAACAAATGGAAAACATTCCATACTCATGGATAGGAAGAATCAATATTGTAAAATGGCCATACTGCCCACAGTAATTTATAGATTCAATGCTATCCCCATCAAGTTACCAATGACTTCCTTCACAGAATTGGAAAAAATGCTTTAAATTTCATATGGAACCAAAAAAGAGCCCACATAGCCAACACAATGCTAAGCAAAAGAACAAAGCTGGAGGCATCATGCTACCTGACTTCAAACTATACTACAAGGCTACAGTAAGCAAAACAGCAAGGTACTGGTACCAAAACAGATATATAGACCAATGGATCAGAACAGAGGCCTCATAAATAATGCCATACATCTACAACTATCTGATCTTTGACAAACTTGACAAAAGTAGCAATGGGGAAATGATTCCCTATTTAATAAATGGTGTTGGGAAAACTGGCTAGCCATATGCAGAAAGCTGTACCTGGACCCTTCCTTACACCTTACACAAAATTAAGATGGATTAAAGACTTAAATGTAAGACCTGAAACCATAAAACCCTAGAAGGAAACCTAGGCCATACCATTCAGGACATGGACTTGGACAAGGACTTCATGACTAAAACACCAAAGCAATGGCAACAAAAGCAAAAATAGACAAATGGGATCTGACTAAACTAAAGAGCTTCTGCACAGCAAAAGAAACTATCATCAGAGTGAACAGACAACCTAAATTCTTGCAATCTATCCATCTGACAAAGGGCTAATATCCAGAATCTACAAAGAACTTAAACAAATTTACAAGAAAAAAATAACCCCATCAAAAAGTAGGTGAAGGATGTGAACAGACACTTCTCAAAAGAAGACATTTATGCAGCCAACAAACATATGATAAAAAGCTCATCATCACTGGTCATTAGAGAAATACAAATCAAAACCACAATGAGATACCATCTCATGCCATTTAGAATGGCAATCATTAAAAAGTCAGGAAACAACAGATGCTGGAGAGAATGTGGAGAAATAGGAACGCTTTTACACTGTTGGTGGGAGTGTAAATCAGTTTAACCATTGTGGAAGACAATGTGGCTATTCCTCAAGGATCTAGAACTAGAAATGCCATTTGACCCAACAATGTCATTACTAGGTATATACCTTACACAAAGGATTATAAACCATTCTACTATAAAGACACATGCACATGTATGTTTATTGCAGCACTGTTCACAATAGCAAAGACTTGGAACCAACCCAAATCCCCATCAATGATAGACTGGATAAAGAAAATGTGGCACATGTACAGCATGGATTACTATGCAGCTATAAAAAAGGATGAGTTCATGTCCTTTGCAAGGACATGGTTGACGCTGGAAATCCTCATTCTCAGCAAACTAACACAAGAACAGAAAACCGAACATCACATGTTCTCACTCATAAGTGGAAGTTGAACCCTGAGAACACATGGACACAGGGAGGGGAACATCACACACTGGGGCCTGTTGGGGGGCAGGGGGCTAAGGGAAGAGTAGTGTTAGGAGAAATACCTAATGTAGATGATGGGTTGATGGCTGCAGCAAACCACCATGGCACATGTATACTTACGTAACAAAGCTGCGTTTTCTGCACATGTACCTCAGAAGTAAAGTGTTTAAAAAAAAAAAAGAAATGGAAAAGGCACATGGGTGAAATCAAAGAGACATCAGACAAAAAAAGGGGAATTGCACTCAGTTCACCTGACAACCTGTGACAACACATGTAACATCTTGCTAACAAGGCTAGCTCACTTGAGCCTTGACATTCAGATTTTTATCAGAGATTAGTGCCATAAGCATGCAGCAGCAGCTTGACTGAATGTAACTCCTCAGTTTCCATCTGCCTAGAGGTTAAATTGATACCATGTGGCCCAGATTCTCAGACACACCAAAGCACTCTATCAGGCAGCATATTCCAAGGGCTCAGAGGTTATTTCTCAGGGGCTAGTCAAGAGTCAGTCTTTCTGAAGACAGGCCTGCCTTTAGACTATGCAGGGTTTTAGCAACCCAGGCCTACTGAACTGACTCCTTATTGCACAAAAATAAATCTTTTTTAGTACTTGAAGCTCCCAAGAATATAGCAAAGAAAAATTAAATGATAGGGGATGGATACTTGACCCTAAGGAATATAAAATTATAGAGAAGGTATTCATGTAAAGGAAAAAAAATAAAAGTATCTGTGATTTAATAAAGGAAACTTAAATTGTTCCATTAACTCAAAAGAATGATTATATTTTAAAAGTAACACAAAACATTTTAAAAAAATCTACCCAGTATAGCACTACCCTCTTTGATGAAATGCCCCCTTTCCTTTGTACTCGGAATGGGAGCTTCTAGGCAAAGCCCAACCATTTGAGCACAGTTGCTCAAAAGTAGACACTGATTGAGACAGGCTAACTAACCTTCATCTTTAAAACTTTTTAGGATGTTTTTTCTACTTGGAACTAATAGCAGTGAATTTACATCTCTTATATAAAGTTGGGCCATATGAGTTGTGAATGTTGTGAGCTGTGTATTAAGCTATGTGGAGGAAGCTCTGTGAAGTAATGAAGTTGACAGGAAGAAAGAACTAGAGTTGTAATATGGCAAGAGTTATGGGGATATTCAAAACTTGATTACGTGCTTGCTTGAAGCTTGTGTGTCCTGTACTTCCTGTTTGGTTTCTCTTTGACCCTAGCTACTTCAAGTTATCTTTCTGTTCATTGTTACCAAAGGAATCTTTCCTAAACTAAGTTGAAGATTTCTTAAAAGAAGAAGCATTTGATCAATGTTTTAAAGGAAAACAATCATTAACACTTGTTAAATATGTCCTATGTGTCAGATACATGCTATACACTGAAACCCTAAAATATGAATGACACCCTCAAAAATCTGACACAAAAGTGGATGTTAACATATAAACAGATAAGAGAAATATAAGGGAAATTTAGCATGCTTAGCACTATAAAGAATTATGATAAAAATGGTGAGACATGACACATGAGCCTGATTTTACTGTAGGAAAAGAGAAGAAAATGTATCCTAGGCATGAAGAATTCAAAATGATTTAGATTTGATTTTTAAAATTGTAATAGCTGAAGTGTTGGAAGTAGCTGAGATCACTTGGAAGGAGGAAGAAATTCATATAATAAATATTATGGAACCTAGGAGAACATTACTATTAAAGAATATATTTTAGAAAAAACAGATAAAATAGATATCAAAAAAGATAAAATACAGGCTTAATAGTTTCCAAAGAGATTTAATTATTTGAATAAGTTAAAGCCTTAAAAATGATTTTTGAATCATCCCTGGACATTGGAAATATTTTCCTTTAAACTTAATCCATTTTCTTAAAATTGGTACTAATTTTTATGCCTTAAAAAAGATTATATAAGAGACCTTCAAAGTCAGTTTCTCAGACTTCCCCTCCCTATCCTCTCTCCCTGTCTTAAACCCAAATTGTTCAACCAGTGGCTATGAACACCTCAAGAACAGTTTCTTCCTTTCCGATCACCATTTTAAAGAACCATCTCTTCCTAAAACAAGTGGAATATTCAATTCACCCTTCTGGATAAAGTCCCCCGCCTCCCCACCGTTTTATTTTTTTCTCCCAAGACAAAACATTCCTTCAGAATCTTTTTGTGTTCGGGATTTTCAAATAAACATTTATGCTTAGCCAAGGTTCTAGCTGATTTTGTTCTACAGATATTAGTGTTGTGGCTTGAATTAGAACCGGACCCCCTTATGCTCAGTCCAGGTCACTTGAACAAGACAGATCATGCCAACAATTCTTTGATGATTTCCTTCCTTAGCAGCCCAGTGTCTGTACACCTGAGTAAGTTTTGCTCCTGATGAACTAGCGTTCCACTCCCTTTGCATTAAAGTACCACATAAATGTTTACTCTTCTGGCTTAAGCATTTTAGGAAAATCTTTTATGTAATTTGCTTCACTATTTCAGTGAGATCATGCACGATGCAGGGACAAGTAACAAGGCTTTCTGAATGTGATTATTTGTCTCTCATTTATTGTTGTCACTGTAATATGAGCAATTATCTATCATTCAACATGTCTCCAGTTTGTTGTCCATCTTCTTACATATACGATCATTATGGTTCCAATGACACTAAATATTTAGCTCAAAATAGTTGAAGCTCTCTGGAATGTTACCAAAGACAATTTAGAACTTTTATAGCCACTTGTGGAATTTGATATATGAACAAAAGAAGCCATTCGTGAGGTGCCTTAGAATGAAAGGATTCAAAGATTATGGATATCAATGTTCAGCATTTTTTACTGGTATAAAGATGTCTCAACAATATATGAAAATTCTAAAATTCTTTTCATTATGAATTCCTTCGAGAAATGTAAAAACATAGTACGTACTTCCTCTCATTCTTTCTGCCCACCTGCAAATTGGTCTCCCTCTTGGACTCTTGAATTTGATTTCCTCCTTCCTCTTACTCTACTTCTTTTCTTCTGTGCTTTTCCAAACAGTTTTCTCTATCTTGACCTCCCCTGTCACTGAGAAATATACCCTCCTAATGTCTAACTTGGGTAGAGAAAATGACCAGCCTCATCAGTCCTATAGTATGGAACTTGGCAAAGATCAGATTTGTAAAATCCAGCTAAGATATTTTCTTTTTTTGAGACTGAGTTTCACTCTTGTCACCCAGGCTGAAGTGCAGTGGTGTGATCTTGGCTCACTGCAACCTTCATCTACCAGCTTCAACTGTTTATCTTGCCTCAGCCTCCCAGGTAGCTGGGATTACAGGCGCTCGCCATCACGGCCAGCGAATTTTTGTATTTTTAGTAGAGAAGAGGTTTCACCATGTTGGTCAGGCTGGTCTAAAACTCCTGACCTCTGGTGATCCGTCCACCTTGGTCTCCCAAAGTGCTGGGATTACAGATGTGAGCCACTGCGCCTGGCCAGGATCTTTTCAAACCCTCATAAAGAAAGACAAAAAAAAATTAGGATTGATTTTAGAAATTATAATTCAAGATTCCCTTATTTCTATGAATTAGTGATATTGTGAGCCCCCAAATTGCTAAGACTTTGTTAAAATAAAGGAAGATAGATTGATTACTAAAAGGACTGTGGATATGTGCGTCAATATTCGATAATGGATACAGACAAAATAATGTAAAAATAGGACAAGACCTTTTAGCAGCTATCTTTATCCTCAGGTATTTTGTGTTAAAATTGCTTGGTTAATGTTCAGATCTATAAACAGAAAAAGGATAAGTTCTTCATTGATTTCAGAATTTACCTAACTACCCTCTTTTGGACCTATTCTGGTCTCACTAAGGGTGAAGATATCACAACTACCTAATCTACTTTTGGTGTTGTTGTTGAGTAACCCCTGGATGAACCACTAAGTGGGTAGTACACTTAACTCATAGTCTTTAATCTTACAATCTAAAATCATGTCACTCTAACAAGAATCCAGGGCTGGACCAGAATTACTTTTAAATCCCCTAACCCTCTTAAAGCTGGATGCCACCAAGCAAATATACCAGCCCAGACTGCCTGGTTTTGCCACTGGAGAAAGTAAAGAAGACTGAAGTTCAGAAATGGTCAAGGTAAAATTGTGAATATACAAAATAAGTCTATACATCCAACCCCTTTAGTTCATATCAGTATGTAAGAAGTAATCAATAGGAGATGGTCTCTTTCTGCAAACAGTTGTATTTAATGATCAAACTGTTTTACTATGGTATGTAGATCAGAAGGGGGTGAGAGAAGTAAAGTTACACTATCAGCTCATTGAGCAGCTTCTGCCATAAAAATCACAGATTGACAAACTGCAATTAGTCTCAGAAGCTGAACACAAGATATGTTAATTTCAATGACCCTATCAGCATGACTGAAATTAACTGATCAGTAACAAGAACATAAAAATTAACACTGAAAATGACACAGAGAACACCAATACTTGTCAATAACCAGGTGTAATAAATCTGCCAAGAGTGGGCAGAGGGCCATGTCAGCCCCTCCATCTTGCAGCTTTTGGCAGGAATCACAAATTTGGCGTGCAATTATAGCCAATGCATTAGAGTTTGTGTGTGTGTGCCCAGTGTACGATGGTGAGTGTGCTGCCATGTCCAGTGTGGTGATGAGATTATGTGGTAATTGTAACAGCAGGGACAGCACAGGCACTGTCGGGAGCCAGATGCCCATCTGCTTCATCAGTGAACTGACCATTACTGTGGGCATCTACGTAAGCCACCCATCCAGGCAGCTTGAGCAACAACTACAATTTTATTCTACAGTTTGTATTCCCAAAGATGTGTCCTTAATCTTTAACACTCCGAGAGTTTGAGTTCTGTCCACTGGGTGGAGTGTCCATGGCCAATACCAGTTCATGAATTTAATCCAATTCACATTTCTTCTCAAACTATATATGTGGATTATTTCTAGGTAGGAGACATTAAATATTGAATATTCTGTTTGCCTCTAGAAATATATGAAGTAGGCCGGGCGCGGTGGCTCAAGCCTGTAATCCCAGCACTTTGGGAGGCCGAGACGGGCGGATCACGAGGTCAGGAGATCGAGACCATCCTGGCTAACATGGTGAAACCCCGTCTCTACTAAAAATACAAAAAACTAGCCGGGCGACCTGGCGGGCGCCTGTAGTCCCAGCTACTCGGGAGGCTGAGGCAGGAGAATGGCGTGAACCCGGGAGGCGGAGCTTGCAGTGAGCTGAGATCCGGCC
>NW_016805195.1:178801-180107 GCF_001698545.2 Rhinopithecus bieti | reverse complement strand
TGCAGAAGCTCTTTAGTTTAGTCAGATCCCATTTGTCTATTTTGCTTTTGTTGCCATTGCTTTGGTGTTTTAGTCATGAAGTCCTTGTCCAAGTCCATGTCCTGAATGGTATGGCCTAGGTTTCCTTCTAGGGTTTTATGGTTTCAGGTCTTACATTTAAGTCTTTAATCCATCTTAATTTTGTGTAAGGTGTAAGGAAGGGTCCAGGTACAGCTTTCTGCATATGGCTAGCCAGTTTTCCCAACACCATTTATTAAATAGGGAATCATTTCCCCATTGCTACTTTTGTCAAGTTTGTCAAAGATCAGATAGTTGTAGATGTATGGCATTATTTATGAGGCCTCTGTTCTGATCCATTGGTCTATATATCTGTTTTGGTACCAGTACCTTGCTGTTTTGCTTACTGTAGCCTTGTAGTATAGTTTGAAGTCAGGTAGCATGATGCCTCCAGCTTTGTTCTTTTGCTTAGCATTGTGTTGGCTATGTGGGCTCTTTTTTGGTTCCATATGAAATTTAAAGCATTTTTTCCAATTCTGTGAAGGAAGTCATTGGTAACTTGATGGGGATAGCATTGAATCTATAAATTACTGTGGGCAGTATGGCCATTTTACAATATTGATTCTTCCTATCCATGAGTATGGAATGTTTTCCATTTGTTTGTGTCCTCTCTTATTTCTTTGAGCAGTGGTTTGTAGTTCCCCTTGAAGAGGTCCTTCACATCCCTTGTAAGTTGTGTGCCTAGGTATTTTATTCTCTTTGTAGCAATCATGAATGAGAGTTCACTCATGATTTGGCTCTCTGTTTGTCTGTTATCGGTGTATAGGAATGCTTGTGATTTTGCACATTGATTTTGTATCCTGAGACTTTGCTAAAGTTGCTTATCACCTGAAGGAGATTTGGGGCTGAGACAATGGGGTATTAAATGTGCAATCATGTAATCTACAGAGACAATTTGAATCCCTCTTTTCCTAATTGAATACCCTTTATTTCTTTCTCTTGCCTGATTGCCCTGGCCAGAACTTCCAATACTATATTGAATAGGAGTGGTGAGAGAGGGCATCCTTGTCTTTTGCCAGTTTTCAGAAGGAATGCTTCCAGTTTTCCCCATTCAGTGTGATATTGCCTGTGGGTTTGTCATAAGTAGCTCTTACTATTTTGACATACGTTCCATTAATGCCTAGTTTATTGAGAGTTTTAGCAAGAAGCGCTGTTGAATTTTGTTGAAGACCTTTTCTACATCTATTGAGATAACGATGTGGTTTTGTCATGGTTCTTTTTATGTGATGGATTACGTTTATTGATTTGT
>NW_016805195.1:163336-174310 GCF_001698545.2 Rhinopithecus bieti | reverse complement strand
AAAAAAAAGAAATATATGAAGTATTTTCCAGGGAGACCCTAGTTTATGTGCCCCTTTCACAATTTTTCCCACAAATAATAATATTCAAATACTTGTCAAAATACTCATATTTTTAAGGAAACTGTCAGTGTGACAGGTTGCTGGTTGCCACTTTGGTATCTGTTATGGCAGGAACTCTAAGTTTACTTATTAAGCATAGGCAATTTACCAACCAATCAAATTCATATTTCTATGTCCTTGAAAGTCATGGTTTGAATTGCTTTCATCCCTAAGTGTCTAAATCAATAATTAGGAATAGAGAAAATTCCCACTTTGTCAAGTTGAAAGCCTGAGATATTTGTGCATGCTAAGTTAATTATGTAAATTTCCACTTCAAAAAAAAAGGTAGCTTCAAAAAGAAAAAGGAAAGAGAATATATTGCTTTAAGAAGGGATCTGTTAGTAAAATGGCAAACAAATTTCTAAATAGAGATAGATATTTTCTTTCACCAGTACCTTTCCTAGAATTCTAAGAGAAGAAACCAAGTTAAGAAATAGAATGTGGCTGATTTTATGAAATTTCAATATAATAAAAATGTTAATTAGACAATTGAGTAAAGCATTCAGTATAGATCAGACATTTGAATTAGGATTTCTTAAAAGAAAACAATTCATCAGAGATATCTGTGTATGAAGTTCTAGTGAACAATATTCAAAGCTGGGAGAAAAGGCCCAGGGAATTTTCTTTAACTATGCTGTGACTTCGTATAAATTCATGTTGTATACTTACAACATAAGTTTTGTACACATACATGTGTTCAAATACAATAGGAGTATTCAGGCGTGTTATATACAGAAAACAATAAAATTTGTATAATTATACATAATTTAATTTTAAGTTTTCTATCAGTGCTTTATGTTAATAACATGTTTAAATTTTCTCAAGATTTTATTTCCATAAATCTATATTTGTGGAGGGGAAAATATCTCAATAAGTTTATATAATTACAATCTTAACAAAAACATAAATAGTTCTTCAAAAGTATTGCCACCCAGATATTTATTCACTATACTTTTGTATTTGTGTAAAATTATTTTTTTACTCTTCAAGCAAGGACCACTAAAAGTTTTACACATAATTTGGAAAAGCAAAAGAGTAAAATCAACTTGGAGTATATTAGAGTATTTCTTATTTACTCTATACTATTTTACTGCCTCCAACTCTATACCAGATTCAAGTTAGATAGACAAAAAAGGTGCAATCATTAATTGAGACATTTTGATTTTTTTTTAATGCGGTCACCTTTTAAATAAAACCTATTGGTATTCCATGAATGCATAGACTGCTATGCATTCAAAATAGAAGCAATGCAGAGGGACAGAATTCTCAAAGGAGAAGGGCTATCTGCACATATATTCATCATTGAAATAGCCAGCTAACAGAAAACAGGGCTGCAAACATTACACGTAACCCTGGACAGCTGTAACTCTGAGTGACTCCTGGGAGGAATGAGATCCACACAGCCATCTGTTCGCAGACATTCCTGACATTCTACAATTGATTTGCTACTATCGCAAGTCAATTAAGGACATTTGTTTTAAACAGGGCATACAAAACTAGAAGACAAAATAACATTGAACTGCCAACTTTTTGCTTTGATGGCTCATCTTGGGAATAGGAATGAGTGAAAAAAAGGGAATTGTAAATATGCCTCTTTTTAATATATACAGTTATATATACAACGTTAACGTCTCACAGGTGATTTCTTTGTCAAAGAAAGATGCAGACATAGGTATTCTATTTGAGACACCCTAGGATCAGTGTCTCATTTTCACAGCTGATTTAACATCAGAAATATGAGTATATATCAAATCTGTATTAAAACTGACCAATAAGTAAATCATTTTCTTAGATTTTATAAAGCTATTTTTAACAATTAAAGTAGATTTGGTGTGCAGATGTATGGCTAGCTACTTTTATCTGGGGATCTCAAAATGCTTGCAACTTGTTAGCATTTCTTTATAGGATGGCTACATCTGAATTCATAAAAAAGTGTTTTAGGAAAGATTAATTACAGAAATTAGACACCTTCATCAGTGTGTTACTATAGAAGAATATGCAAAGTGATGAACTGGAAGTAATCACTACTACATTTCAGATTTCATAACTTATACTCGAACACTTATACTCTTTTCATGGGATATAGGTGTTCTTGCCTTAAGAAAAAGATAATTTTACTTTAGCATATGAAAATGTACATAGTAACTACTTTTTTTAAGAAAGCATATAACATCACAGTTCATTGGTTGTTGAAAGGGCTTTAGTGTATCTTGCTGCTGAAAATGAGTGAATTGTGATTTGGGGACGTATTCTACATCATAATAATACTTAGATAATTTTACTTTAGCATATGAAAATGTACATAGTAACTACTTTTTTTTAGAAAGCATATAACATCACAGTTCATTGGTTGTTGAAAGGGCTTTAGTGTACCTTGCTGCTGAAAATGAGTGAATTGTGATTTGGGGACGTATTCTACATCATAATAATACTTAGAAAGTTTGGTCGGGCGCGGTTGCTCAAGCCTGTAATCCCAGCACTTTGGGAGGCCGAGACGGGCGGATCACGAGGTCAGGAGATCGAGACCTTCCTGGCTAACATGGTGAAACCCCGTCTGTACTAAAAAATACAAAAAATCGAGCCGGGCGAGGTGGCGGGCGCCTGTAGTCCCAGCTACTCGGGAGGCTGAGGCAGGAGAATGGCGTGAACCCGGGAGGCGGAGCTTGCAGTGAGCTGAGATCCGGCCACTGCACTCCAGCCCGGGCGACAGAGCGAGACTCCGTCTCAAAAAAAAAAAAAAAAAAAAAAAAAAAAGAAAGTTTATAAGCAAAGTTGGTATACAGAAGAAATTAGTGTTGCCAATTTTCTATAGTAGGACTAGATTCAATATATTGACCCTAATCTGTACCTACATTATTATGTCACTAGTTGAAAGTTCTGTGCAAAAATGCAGGTTTTATTTGCTTTTAGTTAAAAGTTTTTAACATACTTCTTTTTCAGTTTTGTTAAAATACATTAACTTTTGCAGCAATAATTTCTTTGTTGTTTTTTGTTTCTTGGCTTCAGTAAAACCCACCAGGAAATCTTCCACCTGGTGTTTTAAACTAGTGACTCAAATGATAAAGAAGGGGTTTGGGAGCTATGATAGCTCGAATAAAATAGCATTTCTTTTAGTTTGGAGAACCATGTCTTCCTAGAGTAACAGTCATACAGAAATGCCAAAATCTGAGACTGAAACTACTTACTTAGTGATTGTTATCTTATTAAGACTCAGATCACCTAGGATTTTTTTACTGAAGAATGAGGCATAAAACTCCATAAATTTTGCAAAATACCACATTGTAATTCAGAAGTTGCTTGTCACAACTGTAGCCTATGATTCTGAAAATGCCAGTTTAGTGGAGTGCAAGTCAGATGGACTGAGTTCAATAATATGTGTGGATAAAGGCTACTGTTAAATGACTCTTAAATATAATGAATAAACAAAAGAGCAGGGGCACATTTTTCCTTTGACTTACAAATATAGTTCCAAGATTCTTTCACCATTATTGAAATATCATGCTACTGATATAGATGATTAGATGTAATACACAGTGTAGACAGATAATTTCCTCCAGAAAATTTATCTATTAATGGAATGGATAATGGTAATAGATAAGATTTTAAAAACATTATATATAAGTATATATATGTAATTCACCATGATATGTGAACTGCATGTTTAATTTATATATAAACATAGAGTCAAAAAATAATGTCACAAATTTTCCAAATGTCAGAATACTATCTTTAGTAAACTATTTATTTACAGATTTAGTGCTGCTGTGGTTTGAATATAATTGGTTTGATCATCTCAAGTCTCAAGTTGAAATTTGATTCCAGATGTTAGAGGTAGGACCTAATAGGAGGAGTTTATGTTTTGGGGGCAGATCGCTCACAAATAACTTGGTACTGTCCTGTCAGGAATGAGTTAGTTCTTTCTATTAGTATCAGAGAGAGCTGATTGTCAAAAGGAGTCTGGCACCTCTTCATTTCCCTCTGAAATTTCTCTTTCACTATGTGATATGTCCAAGCCAGCTTCCCCTTAGACTTCTGCCATGAGTAGAAGCAGTCTGAGATTCTCACCAGAAGCAGGTGCTGGCACCATGCTTCTTGTATAGCCTAAAGAACCATCAGCCAAATGAACCTTTTCTTTATAAAGTACCCAGCCTTAGGTATTCCTTTATAGGAACACAAATGGACTAACACAAGTGCCAATCAAGCTACGGAGCAGCCCCCCAAAAAGGAAGGATGTGGAACTCATTAGAGGATGTGACAAATTCATAAAAGGGCCATGTCTCTTTTTCAGGGTGCATTTCAGAATCACTTGGGGAATATTTCTTAAATGCACATGCGCTGAAAGCCAGTGGCTTAAATGAAAAGTTAAATAAATCAGACTACATACAAATTGAAACTTCTTCATCAAAAACTTATCATAGATTAAAGGCAGTGTACAATTATTTGCAATCCATATATGAAGAACTAATTTTGAATGAATTCTTAGGACTACTTAAGGAAAGAGAACACCGACCCCATTAAAATAGAAATATAGATGCTTCACAGAAAAGTGACACGTGTTTTCTATTTTTGTAACTGCAACAATAAAAACTTGGTCACGATATAAAATCATGTAATATCAACATTAGTGGGATGCATCCAGAGCAGAGTTTAGAGGGTAAGTTGTGGTTATGAATAATTACACTAGAAAAGAAGCAAGTATAAATCAATAACCAAATACCACACCTTAGTTAACTAGAAAAAGAAGAGCAAGGGCTGAGCACAGTGGCTCACTCCTGTAATCCCAGCACTTAGGGAGGCCGAGGTGGGAGGATTGCTTGAGTCCAGGAGTTTGAGACTGCAGTGAGTTAATGTTACTTCACTGCACTCCTGCCTGGGTGACAGAGCAAGACTTTCTTAGGAAAAAAAAAAAAGAGAGAGAGAGAGAGAGCAAACTAAACCTACAGTAAGTATGAGAAAGGAATTACAGTAATAAATATAATAACTGATGTCAATTTTATAGATATTAAATTAATAGAAAACTAAGATAAAATAGACAAAACTCAAGGCAACCAAATATTCTTATAGTTTATAAAACTATAGCTAGAGAGATCAAGAAAAAAAAGGAAGAACCATATTATCAATATCGATAGTAAAAGAGAGTACAGTGTTACAAATCCTATAGAAAACAAAATACCAAGAATACATTGTAAGCCACATTTTGTTCTTCAAAAATCAACAACTTAGATGAATTGGACTAATGCCTTAAAAATCCTAAGTTATGATAATAAGAAATCTGACATAAGAACTAGAAAATCTGACTAACCCTCTAGTTACTATAAAAATTGAATCCAGAATTTTAAAAACTTCTGCAATGAAATCTTCAAGCCCAGATGGTTCCATTGGTGTTCATTTTATCAGACATTTATAGAAAATAAACAACATAAATCCACCACAATCTCTTTCAAAATAAATGAAGATATCACAACAAAAATAATATTATAAACCATCAGCCTCCATAAACATGGAAACAAATTCCTTACCTAAATATTATCAAATGATCAAAAATATATATAAAGGTAAATATCAATAAAGAAAACAAGAAGAATATAATACTAATAGATGACAAAAATACATCTGATAAAATTTTAACAATGCATAACTATAAAAATTCACAGGAAACCAAAATGGGAAAAAAAAGTTTGCATTGATACAGAGATTTTATAAATGTTAACAGCTACTATTATTCTTAATGGTAAAAATCTGAATTCTTTTCTCTATTAGCAAGAACAAGTCAGGAATGGACCCTCACTTATTCAGCAATCTGGAGATTCTAGCACATTCAATAAGAGAAGGAAAGTAAATAAAAGGCATGCAAATTAGCAAGGAAAAAAGTAAAACTTTTCATTTGGAGTGGCATTACCATCTACACAGAAAATACAAAGAATCTAAAAGAGAGAAAAGGCTATTAGAGCACATAAATTTATTTAGAAGGATGAAGAACACAAGTGAATAAGAAAAAGTATTTGTAAAATTAGCAAAGAACAATATAAAATGAAATTTAAAAGACAATTATATTTTACCAAAGTATAGGCAAGACCGGTTGCCTGTCAATTGCAAACATTGCTAAGAGAATAATGAAGGAGATTAAAATATGGTGCCCTAAAATACATCACTCTGGCATGAGGATTATTTTGAGCTAAGGCAATTGGGAAAAGGTAAATAGCACAGGCTCTCTGCTCTCCCACTACCAGCTGAGAAGAAAACATAAATTCCCCTTGTGAAAATCTCCCTCCTCACTTTTTCTTGTAGTAGGAAGGGGAGAACAACCTTACCACCAGAGAAGGAGAGAGCCTATATGAACCTCTACCCTTATCTACCTTTCCTACCATTAGTGTCCCCCATATCTTTAACTTTCCACAATTCAGTTCCCCTACAGAGTTCAGAAACCGCTTTATTTTGTCACTTCTCTGTAAGTTCATCATCTTTCTCTGTATAACCTCAAAAATCTCAAATCCCAGTTGCTTCTTTGGAAGATTTTTGAAGAATCCTCCTTCCCCTCCGCATTCTCATGCCATGTAAAACGTTAACATCAAATAAACCTGTGTTTCTTTTTCCTGTAAATCTGTCTTTCATCAGTTTATTTTGCAAGCACAGCCACTGATCCTAAGGTTAGAGAAAAATTGTACCTCCCATTCGATTAGAAACTGTAAATAAATGTAAAGATAAAACAAATTCATGGAGGCAAAGAATCAGTATTATCAGGTTTTTGGTTTTCCCTAATCAAACTATAGATTCAATGTGGAACCAAACAAAATCGTAGCAGGCTTTTTTAAAACAGTAATTGACAAATTGATCCTAATATTTATTTTAAAAAAATACAAATAACCTACAGTAATCAATAACTTTAAAAAAACTAAGTTATATAAAATTATTATTGTATATTCTTGTTCATTATGTACTGTTAACGAGTTTTAGTTATCATAATCATCATTTTCAAATTTGATTATCTATTTCTGGGGCATCAGAATTGAAGATTCACTCAATCAACTAAAACTGGTTGTGCTGGTAATGTTGCAATGATGGTTAACTAAGGACAGATTACTTCTTTTTTAGGTCCCTGAGTTTTAGGGACTCTGACAGTTCCCCTGTTACAGGTCGAGTCCTCTGAAAGCAGGTGCTGAGATGGATGCAATAGGCTTATTAAAAATCAATACCTGTCTAGGATGAGGAGGAGGAGGACTAGGCAGAAAACAAAGTTAAACTCTTATGCAGAACTAGTAAATCCTCAGCCAACATGGCAGGAACTCTGGCATGAGTATTGCCCATCTCAGTATCCTTCACTGGACTGAAATGGACAGGCCTTTACACCCTTCTCTCCTTTACCAGGTGAGGGCTTTCCCTGAAGGCATGCCCTTGCAGCTAGGGCAAACCTGAAGGAACTGACAATTGAATACTGTCTGCTGACTGCAATTGTTCTAGATAGGCAGCAAGTTCTTTACAGGATGACCTGGTCAAGGCATCTCCACATCTACAAGATCTCTCTAGTGTTGTATCTGTACAACTTAACAGCATGTGGCTAGCAATTTTAAATGCTTTCCAAGCTTCAGAATATTCCTCACATATATAATTACATTTAATATTCATGAGAATCTTATAATGTAGGTTTCAGTCAAACTGTTGAAGTGGTAAAGGGGGTATGAAATATACATGGTAGATGCTGTCATTAATAAATGCAAGAGTGTTATTTGCTATATTTTTTAAATGAGGTAACTAGCAGGTGTTTAATTTAAATTATTTTTGTTAAGTTGAAGTCTTAGGATTTTAGATGCAACATTTAAGAGCAATGATACAGGTAAAAGTGCTGACATTCAGAAGCCCAAAGGCTCTGCGTTTTCACACTAGGTGTTTCTACCTTAGAAATTATGAACAGAGTGAAACTTGACAAAACCAGTACAACCCACTAGAGAAAAAAGCCGAGTAACTTTTCTGGAGAAGAAAACGGTGCATATGAAAATTGCAACAGAGTTAGATTTATACATAATGCAACATTGTGTTGAGTTCCATGAGGTCAAAAGAATGAATTAGGTATGTATTCCATGTGAAAGTTTGTGTGTTTAGATAGAGAAAGATACAAAGGAAGAGGCAAAATGACTGAAAAAAGAATATATACCCATAAAAGGGGGTTAAAAAATACAACCATTTTTGTTTGTTTGTTTGTTTGTTTTGAGACAGTATCTCCCTCTCTCCCCTAGGCTGGAGTCCCATGGTGCGATCTCAGCTCACTGCAGCCTTGACCTCCCAACTCAGCCTCCCAAGCAGCTGGGACCACAGGCATGAACCACCACATCTGGCTAATTTTTGTATTTTTTGTAGAGGCAGTGTTTCACTGTGTTGCCTAGGCTGGTCTTGAACTCCTGCCCTTAAATGATCTGCTTGCCTGGGCCTCCCAAAGTGCTGGGATTACAGGCATGAGCCACCATAACTGGCCTAAATACAACCATTCTTAATATACTCAACTTTCCATATTCATGAGTTCTACATTCCTGGATTCAACCAGTCATGGATAAAAAGCATTCATAAAAAATAAAAATAACAATAAAACAGCATAACAATAAAATTAATGCAAATATTAAGAATACACTATAATAGGCTGGGCACAGACACAGAGGCTCACGCCTATAATCCCAACACTTAGAGAAGCCAAGGTATTTGAATCACTTGTGGCTAGGAGATTGAGATCAGCCTAGCCAACATGGTGAAACCCTGTCTTTACTAAAAATACAGAAAATTTAGCCAGGCTTGGTGGTTCACACCTGTAATCCCAGTTACTCAGGAGGCTGAGGCACAAGAGTCATTTGAACCTGAGAGGTGGAGGTTGCAGTGAGTCAAGATTGCTCCACTGCACTCAAGCCTGGGTGACAGAGAGAAGAGACACCCTGTCTCAAAAAACAAAAACAAAACAAAACAAAACCCAAAAAAGCACTATAACAACTATTTACATAGCATTTACATTGTATTAGGTATTGTGAATAATCCAGAGAGAATTTAAAATATACAGGAGGATGTTTGCAGGTTATGTACAAATACTACTTCATTTTCTGCAAGGTATTTGAGCATCTGCAAATTTTAGTGTCTTTAGTGTTTAGTGAGTGGAGTCCTGGAAACAATCCCCCACAGATTTTGAGTGCAACTCTATATGTCCTATTTTAAGAACAGATTAACAGGAAGAAAGTTGTCACAAAAGTTTGCATAGCTAATGCAAAACACTGATACAAGTAAGATGTTCTTGAATCTCTAGTAAGTTTGGCTATATTGATATTATGAGAAATTATTGCTACAATTTCCTAAGAATTCTATCATTCTCAATCCTGGAATATTTGAAATCAATTAACAGTTAAAATTATGTTCGTGAAGATTCAAGCAATACTGTAATAACAAGTAAGCACTCCCCAAAATAACACAGTTTTTGCATATCATCAGTTCAGGTGTTCAATTCTAGGGAATAGAGAATTGCTTCTACATTTCTGACTGGCGCCTGGAAATGCAGAGGGACAATGTGCTGGTGTTGCCCTGGGGAGGTAAGTGGAAAGTAGGGAACCCTCGAAGTTTGAGAAAGACATGACAACTCCTCTTGTGCAACCTTTCTTGCTTTCTGACTGTAATTTCCTTTGGAACTTGGCAAGGACGATTCTCCCCTGAGGGAAATGTGTTACCCTCAACTGACAAGGGGGTAAGCAACTATAGGTTTATTATTAGATGTTCCCTTGAGAAGTGAAGTTTTTAAAAGTTTCAAAAGTGGTGTTTAAATTTCTATAGCTGCAGGGCACCTGTAGTTTATGTGCTAACCATGTACCTATGTTTTATGAAGCTATTTAATCTGCAATTCACTCTTTAAAAAGGCAGTCACCATAGCAACTGACATGAGAAAAGTATTGTGCTGGCTTTGACATGCAGAACACTCCACAGACAATGCCATATATAGCCTACAGAGAAGTCAGAAGCTATGAATGCCTGGTTTCAGGAAAGTGAGGTTAACTCATTATTTTAGTCATTTTCTTCTCATTACCTTAGGGAAGTGCTGAGAATAGTGAACTATAAGAAAAGTAAAATCTGCTGAATGTTGGCTACAACTCTGCTATTGGCTGAGACGAAGGCCCTTCTTTAAAGTCTTAAGAATTTTCAAAGAAAGTCTAGTTTAAGAGGTCAAAATGTTCCTTTCAATCATGAAGTATTTGTAAATAAAATTATTATTTTCCCCCATAACCACATACAATCAGATTATTACATAAAAAAATTCACAGAAAATGTGGAAACAAATTACTTTTGTTCAGTAGCATGCTAATGCTCTGTATATAAGAAATATTTTTTTCTCTCACATCAGCAAAAACATAGTTACAAAATGTGTTTTTATCAACAGTCAGAAATCCTGAGCATTGTTACATTTTGATGACATGATAGTATATGACATTATTTTTTTCTGCTGGTAATAGGATTAGCAGGTGCCATTTAAAAATACAATGTTAAATACATGTTGCTATACAATTTGATTTGCAATACCAGTACAATTCAACAAATATTTCCTTGTAGTTTGAAACTTTGCAAAACTATTTTCTACTTTTATTTTGAAAGTGTGTTTTAATGTTGGATTTTCCTTCTTAAACCCTGCTTATTTAAATTTGTTTCTGAAGATATTTCACCAAGTCAATGTTGCAAAAAATTATCTTGCAAATAATTTGGAAAATATTTACTATCTGGATCATAGCTGATGAAGAACTTGTTTTTCAGAAACAATTAATTTAAACAGTATTTATCAACTACACTTCACTATATTTACATGATTCTTCCAGCTATTATATTATACTATATTATATTGTATATATATTATATATATATTAT
>NW_016805195.1:157099-162714 GCF_001698545.2 Rhinopithecus bieti | reverse complement strand
TTGTATTTTTAGTAGAGATGGTGTTTCATCATGTTAGCCAGGATGGTCTAGATCTCCTGACTTCGTGATCCACCTGCCTCGACCTCCCAAACTGCTGGGATCACAGGCGTGAGCCACCACACCTGATCTGTAGATATAATTTTTAAAAAATATTATGTATATGATTCCTGGCTTTAATAAACATACATTAAAAAATAAAATGACCAATAAAAGATAGCTTAAATAAGAGTTAAATTATGTGATTCATGAAAGTAATTCATAATTTCACCATATAGGAAGACCAATGCAGGCTGATTGAGTTCATTGTAGAAGGTGCTTCACAAAAGAAAAAATGAGGAATCATGCAGGTGGCTCTTCTAATAGCCCAGTAAAGAAACACTGTTGATGTGTACTAAGGTATAGGAGCAGGGAATGGTGACTTAGCTGAATTCAGCATTCATTTTGAAGACAAAGCTAACAAGCTTTCTTGATAGAATACTGAGACCAATCCAGGATAACTTCTGGGTTTTGACCTAAGTGTCTGGATGAATGGGAAGACAGAATGAACATAGTCAGCAGAACTGAAAGTAATCACAAATTTGGGCTTGGGGTTGAAAACCCATTTTTTTTTTTTTTTTTTTTTTTTTTTGGCGAAGTGTCTAGGCACAATTCCCCTGTGCTAGGGAAGGAAAAAAGTCCTTGCAGTGATTTTGAACATTTTTGATTTGTTTCAGAAATTATGTCATTGTTGACCAACCTCACCAGGATACAATAGCATATGTGGTATTAAGAAGAATGTGTTTTAGAAACATTAATTTCAACTTAATATATGTGTCAATATTTATAATTTATCAAAGCCAGAGACCAGTCTTATTATTTATCTTTGGTTTAAATGCCTAATACCCTTAATGACAAGTGCCTAATAGATGCTGATTAATAAGTTGCAGTTCAAAACACAGACTCTTTATGGGTATAAAATATCCTATTAATCAACATTTCATTATTTTCTCATACAATCATTCACTGTTTTTTTAAATCCATACTCTTCCTCTGTGAACTCTGAACTGGCTGTAAGGACTGGAAAATAGCTAAAATATATTTTATATTCAAAAACTTTCCCAGTACACTATTGAGTTGATGAAACCTTCTCATAACCACATGATCAATGAAAAAGGCTCATATATTGGGAAAGAAAATCATATCTGAAACAATTATAAAGCCTTTTTCTGTGGAATCAGGCATATAAATGACTAAGGTCATACAAAAGTAAACTTTTGAGATTGCATCTTATTCTGATATCAGCGTGTGAAACTCAGCAGGGAGACTGAATTTTGAGCAGTAACCAGGTTAATCTACAGAGTAAACACTTCAGCTCTCAAATCTAAGGCAGTTTTTCCACCTTTAATGTCATCTCTCTCTATAAGCCATATAGTTCACATAAGGATTCTGTTCTTTCTGATTAAGAGAAGGAGGACATTCTGTCAGCTAAATCAATATCTTACCAGTGTAAAAAAAATAGAAAATTGTAAATAATAGTGGCAATTTTTCTAGGACTCATGAAATGCCATGAAAGAGCACGCATGATTCTCTCTAGGGCTAGGAAATTTAACTTTCATCCTAGACAGCTCATTCTGATACTTACAAGGTTTTTAAGAGCAAGAATAAAACAACAATAATATATTTTATCACATTTCTCTGCAATGATATTTCAAGTTCCATAAGTAACTACAACAATTTCTAACCTTTGGCACTTGTACCTGTATTATCTATTTTATAATCTCATATTTGTAAAGTACGTATAACATTGCATGGCACATAGAGCATCATATAAGCATTATACACATAAAGCATAATATTCAAGTTTTTAAGACAAATAAAAAACATCATATTTTAAGTGCAGAAGCGTAATTTCTGCATGTTTCTTTAAGTTTAATAACCAGTGTCATTGTACCCATTTAGATCAGTCAGCTCTATAAACAATGGTGTGCTGGCAAAAGTTTAATAACCAGCTCTCCAAAGTGGGGGATGGGAAAAGCCTGATTTATAATATTTGAAAATTTCTGTGGTGCAAATATTTCAATGACAGATTAATGTGACATCATCAGATACAGTAGTTTTCAGAAGAAGATAATCAGTTCTTATGAGAAAGTATAAGTTGACTCAGACATCATTTATAACTACTTGTGTATGTGATAGTCACTATTGCTATTTTACAAGTTAAAATAAAAAAGCTAAAATACCTTTTCAATATGTATTTTTCAATGATTTTGTCCAAATCTAGATCTTCTTTCTCTATCATTTATTTTATATATGCCCAATTATATTTCTTAATTCTTATTCTAGGTTATTGTTAGCATTGGCCTAGAACTAGACTGGTAAATGTGGTAGACACATTATCATTCCCCAAACCCCATGGTATCTTTCTGTGCATTACTTTACATAATTGTAATCTTTCCTGCTCAGGCTTAAAACAAATTTATCATACATCCTAACACATCACTCTAGGAAGCCATTTCAGTTAATTGTAGTTTACCAAATGGTTATAACAGTCTATCAATCTTTTTACTTCCAACTTTGATCATCTACTGTTAGTTACTAACAGTGACTAGCATTTATTAAATCTTTGCCATGTCCGAAACAGTACTTTAATTTACATATAACTCATTTAATTCACCTAATCATATTAAATAAATTCTATTTTAAAATCTATTATTACAGATAATGAAATCAAGAAGCAGAGTTTACGTAAATTTCTCTGGGTTATGTGTCTCATAAATGTAGTCAAAGTTTCTGGAGTCCGCACCAGAAAGTTGGACTTTCTTATTTCACTTTCAAATCAAGATTACCATTTCTTTACACAATTTTTCTAGAGGCCTTTAACAATCCCATTTCCACAATCCTCCTGAAGTCCCTGTCTTCACTGACCTTTTCAAACACATTTGTTCAAATTATTATAATACAGTTTTTCTTATTTCAACATTGAGCACATCTCAAAGTTATATACCACTTTTAGATTGTCCAGCCCAAGACCGTAAAATCATTTGTAATCATTATTCACTCAGATTTTGAATTCTAAGCACCAAATTGAAGCCTTTCTAAAGCAGTCATAATGAAGCTCGAGTCGCTGTTTATTTTCTTCATGCCTCATCAGATTCAGTTGATCTTCTGTTCTCTAGGAATGTTGCAAATTTTGTACTCCTTTTCTAAAGCTTAATTTATATTTATTCAATATTTCAAAGTGGCATACACACCTTCATTTCTATGTTTTTTTAACTTTAAAGAGTTGTATTTTCTTCTTTATCATTTATATAAATATAATTATATACATCTAGAAAGGCATTTCAATGTAAGTATATAACACATGATTTCTTCTGCTGAAGAATAAGTATATGATATAGGCAGAGAAGAAAAACAACAAATTCAGAAAAGTTAGAGAATAACAGTGAATTCAAAGATGTTGTGTGGTACAATAGTTTTAGCTAATCTTGAAGAATTTATAGAGCATCTATTTAAATTCTTTTTAACTATTCATGACTCTAAAATGTAAGCAATGTTTTAAGAACACAAGACACCTAAAATAAAACAAACCCTTTTATATAAGTATAACATATACCAGAGAAAAGATAAAAATTATCTCTCCCTTCTTCTACAGCCTCGCCATTGAGTTCTTTATCACCCGTTTTAAAGCCTTATTATTTTTAAGAACTTTTTTTCTGAATAGGTACTACTGATGTTATATGTGATATTAATGATCCATATAAGGAGATGAATATTTCGTTATAGACCCCATTTTATTGTTGCCCAATTTTATTGATTGGGTTATTCCTTTTTGAGGAAATCATCAGAGTCCTGAGTGGGTCCTAGAAGTTTATCTGAAAAGAGCAAGCTGTTCACCAGCACAAATGGCTGCCTCTTTCCAGGGCTCTCATCCCACCACTCACTCCCTCCTTTTGCTCATCTGAAATGGAACCACCCAGCTGCTCAGTCTACTCCTTGGTGGTTACAACACAAGTAGGGGCTTTGCACTGATTGGCTTATTTTCTCCTACATGCTAGAATATTACTATAATAAGCACTAGTAACCCTTATGTTTTTCTGAGAGAGACACATATTTAATTACAAGAAGAAAATTGGCTAGGAAGGGCATTTAAGGCAGTAAGACTCTACCTTCACATCATGGTTAAATTTTAAAATAAAATATACACTTTATCTGAACTAAATATTATCAGAATGTAATTTATTTCTCTCATCTAGTTTATGAGGAGAGTGTCGTAACACATAGTGCAGGAAAATTGTAAGAAATAAAATAATAATCTACTTTTTCTTGCTTCATCCTCCAAGGTTACAACAGGATTATTGTATATGCAGTGGACTATTGGACAAAGGATATATCCCAGTGGTTTAGAATAGTTTAGTTGTGGTTGTAAGTTTTATATTGTACATTTTTAACTGGTTACCTTCACTTAATACTCTACCAATTTACACATAGTATAAGAAATTTACAAACATATACTTGCATTTCCCCTCCTTCAAGTTTGGTAGTATTGTCAAACATTTCACTTTTGCGGTGTTATAGATCCTGAATATAATGTTATAATTTTTGCTTTAAATTGTGAATTATTTACTCACAATTCAAAGTTCACAGTTATTCACATTTCAGAATTACTTTGAAACATTTTTATCTTTTTGAGAAATTTATTTAAAATACATTAGGAAGGACCAGAGCAACATTTGGTCTAACTCTAATTTTTTTTTTTAATTTATACTTTAAGTTCTAGGGTACTTGTGCACAACATGCAGGTTTGTTCCATATGTATACATATGCCATGTTGGTGTGCTGCACCCATTAACTCGTCATTTACATTAGGTATATTTCCTAATGCTATCCCTCCCCGCCACTCCCATCACCCCACGAAAGACTCCAGTGTGTCATGTTCCCCTTACTGTGTCCAAGTGTTCTTATTGTTCAGTTCCCACCTGTAAGAACATGCGGTGTTTGGTTTTTTGTCCTTGCGATAGTTTGCTGAGAATGATGGTTTCCAGCTTCATACATGTCCCTGCAAAGGACGTGAACTCATCCTTTTTTTATGGCTGCATAGTATTCCATGGTGTATATGTGCCACATTATCTTAATCCAGTCTATCGTTGATGGACATTTGGGTTGGTTCCAAGGCTTTGCTATTGTAAACAGTGCTGCAATAAACATACGCATGCATGTGTTTTATAGCAGCATGATTTATAATCTTTTGGGTATATACCCAGTAATGGGATGCCTGGGTCAAATGGTATTTCTAGTTCTAGATCCTTGAGGAATCACCACACTGTCTTCCACAATGGTTGAACTGATTTACAGTCCCACCAACAGTGTAAAAGTATTCCTATTTCTCCACATCCTCTCCAGCACTTGTTGTTTCTTGACTTTTTAATGATCGCCATTCTAACTGGTGTGAGATGGTATCTCATTGTGGTTTTGATTTACATTTCTCTGATGGCCAGTAATAACGAGCATTTTTTCATGGTCTGTTGGCTGCATAAATGTCTTCTTTTGAGAAGTGTCTGTTCATATCCTTTGCCCACTTTTTGATGGGGTTGTTTGTTTTTTTCTTGTAAATTTGTTTGAGTTCTTTGTAGGTTCTG
>NW_016805195.1:154474-156706 GCF_001698545.2 Rhinopithecus bieti | reverse complement strand
CTTTTCTGTATCTTTTGAGATAATCATGTGGTTTTTGTCTTTCTTTCTGTTTATATGCTGGATTATGTTTATTGATTTGGGTATGTTGAACCAGCCTTGCATCTCAGGGATGAAGCCCACTTGATCATGGTGGATAAGCTTATTGATATGCTGCTGGATTCAGTTTGCCAGTATTTTGAGGATATGTTGAGGATTTTTGCATCGATGTTCATCAGGGATGTTGGTCTAAAATTCTCTTTTTTTGTTGTGTCTCTGCCAGGGTATGTTATCAGGATGATGCTGGCCTCATACAATGAGTTAAGGAGGATTCCCCCCTTTTCTATTGATTGGAATAGTTTCAGAAGGTATGGTACCAGCTCCTGCTTGTACTTCTGGTAGAATTCAGCTGTGAATCCTTCTGGTCCTGCACAGTTTTTTGGTTGGTAGGCTAATAATTATTGCCTCAATTTCAGAGGCTGTTATTGTTCTATTCCGGGATTCAACTTCTTCCTGGTTTAGTCGTGGGAGGGTGTGTGTGTCCAGGAATTTATCCATTTCTTGTAGACTTTCTAGTTTATGTGCATAGAGGTGTTTATAGTATTCACTGATGGTAGTTTGTATTTCTGTGGGATCGGTGGTGATATCCCCTTTATCATTTTTCATTGCGTCTATTTGATTCTTCTCTCTTTTCTTCTTTATTAGTCTTGCTAGCAGTCTATCAATTTTTTAAATCTTTTCAAAAAAGCAACTCCTGGATTCATTGTTTTTTGAAGAGTTTTTTGTGTCTCTATCTCCTTCAGTTCTGCTCTGATCTTACTTATATCTTGCCTTCTGCTAGCTTTTGAGTGTGTTTGCTCTTACTTCTCTAGTCCTTTTTATTGTGATGTTAGGGTGCCAATGTTAGATCTTTCCTGCTTTCTCTTGTGGGCATTTAGTGGTATAAATTTCCCTCTACACACTGCTTTAAATGTGTCCCAGAGATTCTGGTGTGTTGTGTCTTATTCTCATTGGTTTCAAAGAGCATCTTTATTTCTGCCTTCATTTTATTATGTACCCAGTAGTCATTCAGAAGCAGGTAGTTCAGTTTCCATGTAGTTGTGTGCTTTTGAGTGAGTTTCTTAATCCTGAATTCTAGTTTGATTGCACTGTGGTCTGAGAAACAGTTTGTTGTAATTTCTGTTCTTTTACATTTGCTAAGGAGTGCTTTACTTCCAACTATGTGGTCAATTTTGGACTAAGTGCAATGTGGTGCTGAGAAGAATGTATATTCTGTTGATTTGGGGTGGAGAGTTCTGTAGATGTCTATTAGGTCCGCTTGGTACAGACCTGAGTTCAATTCCTGGATATCCTTGTTAACTTTCTGTCTTGTTGATCTGTCTAATGTTGACATGGGGTGTTAAAGTCTCCCATTATTATTGTGTGGCAGCCTAAGTCTCTTTGTAGGTCTCTAAGGGCTTACTTTATGAATCTGGGTGCTCCTGTATTGTGTGCATATATATTTAGGATAGTTAGCTCTTCTTGTTGAATTGATCCCTTTACCATTATGTAATGGCCTTCTTTGTCTCTTTGTTGGTTTAAAGTCTGTTTTATCAGAGACTAGGATTGCAATCCCTGCCTTTTTTTTGTTTTCCATTTGCTTGGTAGACATTCCTCCATGCCTTTATTTTGAGCCTATGTGTGTCTCTACAAGTAAGATGGGTCTCCTGAATACAGCACACTGATGGGTCTTGACTTTTTATCCTAAAAAGTCTGTGTCTTTTCATTGGAGCATTTAGCCCATTTACATTTAAGGTTAATATTGTTATGTGTGAATTTGATCCTGTCATTATGATGTTAGCTGGTTATTTTGCTTGTTAGTTGGTGCAGTTTCTTCCTAGCATCTATGGTCTTTACAATTTGACATGTTTTTGCAGTGGCTCGTACCGGTTGTTCCTTTCCATGTTTAGTGCTTCCTTCAGGAGCTCTTGTCGGGCAGGCCTGGTGGTGACAAATCTCTCAACATTTGTTTGTCAGTAATGGGTTTTATTTCTCCTTCACTTATGAAGCTTAGTTTGACTGGACTTGAAATTCTGGGTTGAAAATTTTTTTCTTTAAGAATGTTGAAATTTAGCCTCCACTTTCTTCTAGCTTGTAGAGTTTCTGCCAAGAGATCTGCTGTTAGTCTGATGGGCTTCCCTTTACGGGTAACCTGACCTTTCTCTCTGGCTGCCCTTAACATTTTTTCCTTCATTTCAACTTTGGTGAATCTGGCAA
>NW_016805195.1:133583-152557 GCF_001698545.2 Rhinopithecus bieti | reverse complement strand
CTTATACGAAGCTCTTTAGTTTAATTAGATCCCATTTGTCAATTTTTGCTTTTGCTGCCGTTGCTTTTGGTGTTTTAGACATGAAGTCCTTGCCCATGCCTATGTCCTGAATGGTACTACCTAGATTTTCTTCTAGGGTTTTTATGGTATTAGGTCTGACATTTAAGTCTCTAATCCATCTTGAATTAATCTTCGTATAAGGAGTAAGGAAAGGGTCCAGTTTCATCTTTCTACTTATGGCTAGCCAATTTTCCCAGCACCATTTATTAAATAGGGAATCCTTTCCCCATTTCTTGTTTCTCTCCCATATTTCTTGAAGACTTGCTTTGTTTCTTTTTACTCTTTTTTCTCTAACTTTCTCTTCTCACTTAATTTCATTCATTTGATCTTCAGTCACTGATACCCTTTCTTCCAGTTGATCAAACTGGCTACTAAAGCTTGTGCGTTTGTCACGTAGTTCTCCTGCCATGGTTTTCGGCTCCATCAGGTCATTTAAGGACTTCTCTACACTGGTTATTCTAGTTAGCCATTCGTCATAACTTTTTCAATGTTTTTAGCTTCTTTATGATGGGTTTGTATTTCCTCCTTTAACTTGGAGAAGTTTGATTGTCTGAAGCCTTCTTTTCTCAACTCATCAAAGTCATTCTGCATCCAGCTTTTTTCCATTACTAGTGAGGAGCTATGTTCCTTTGGAAGGGGAGAGATGCTCTGATTTTTAGAATTTTCAGGATTTCTGCTCTGGTTTTTCCTGATCTTGGTGGTTTCCCTACCTTTTTCTTTGATGATCCGTGATGTACAGATGGGGTTTTGGTGTGGATGTCCTTTCTGTTTGATAGTTTTCCTTCTAACAGTCACAACCCTCAGCTGCAGGTCTGTTGGAGTTTGCTGCAGGTCCACTCCAGACCCTGTTTGCCTGGGTATCAGCAGTGGAGGCTGCAGAACAGCCAATATTGCTGAACAGCAAATGTTGCTGCCTGATCGTTCCTCTGGAAGCTTCATGTCAGGGGGTACCTGGCTGTGTGAGGTGTCAGTCTGCCCCTACTAGGGGGTGCCTCCCAGTTAGGCTACTCGGGTGTCAGGGACCCACTTGAGGAGGCAGTCTGTCCATTCTCAAATCTCAAACTCTGTGTTGGGAGAACCACTACTCTCTTCAAAGCTGTCAGACAGGGACATTGAAGTCTGCAGAGGTTTCTGCTGCCTTTTGTTTGGCTATGCCCTGCCCCCGGATATGGAGTATACAGAGGCAGGGAGGCCTCCTTGAGCTGAGGTGGACTCCACCCAGTTCAACCTTCCAGGCTGCTTTGTTTACCTACTCAAGCCTCAGCAATGGCGGGCGCCCCTCCCCCAGCCTCGCTACTGCCTTTCAGTTTGATCTCAGACTGCTATGCTAGCAATGAGCGAGGCTCTGTGGGCATCGGACACTCCAAGGCAAGCATGGGGTATAATCTCCTGGTGTGCCATTTGCTAAGACCATTGGAAAAGTGCAGTATTAGGGTGGGAGTGACCCAATTTTCCAGGTGCCATCTGTCACAGCTTTCCTTGGCTAGGAAAGGGAATTCCCTGACCCCTTGAGATTCCTGGGTGAGGTGATGCCTCGCCCTGCTTCGGCTCACACTCAGTGGGCTGCACCCACTGTCCTGCACCCACTGTCCGACAAGCCCCAGTGAGATTAACCCAGTACCTCAGTTGGAAATGCACAAATCACCTGTCTTCTGCGTCGCTCGTGCTGGGAGCTGTAGACTGGAGCTGTTCCTATTCAGCCATCTTGGAACTGTCCTCCTAACTCTAATTTTTATTCACTACTGAGGTTAAAGCCATCTGTATACTCTGATCACCTGTGTATTACAGGTCTTTTCTACTTTGATTATTATTTATTCACAATTTAAAGATAGAAAAATAGATAAAAAAGTTAAATTATGTTGTTGTGTTTCCCACATATTTGCCATTTTGACTGCTTTTTACTCTTTGTGTGTATCCAATTGTCTATCTACCATCACTTTCCTTATGCTTAAAGGGTATTGTTTATCATTTACTATAATGCAGATATACCAGATACCACTGATAAATTATTTCTGCTTTTGTATATCTGAGAAATTATTTTGCCTCCATTTTTAAGCATATATTTTCACAGGAAAGATAATTCTAGGCTTATATATTATTTTTTCCTCTTCCAATACTTTAAATATATGGTTTCACTATCTCCTGAACTGCATGGATTCTGAAAAGACATCTGCTGCTATTATTGTTATTGTTTCTTTGTATGTAACATGCTGTTTTTTTCTCTGGCTGCTCTTATTTTCTCTTTATTATTGGTTTTAAGTAATTTAATTATGATGTACTCTACTGTAGTTTTCTCACGTTACTTTTGCTTGGGGCTTGTTGAGCTTTTTGAACTTGCAGGTTTATAGTTTATTACACTTTAAATATTTTTCAGGAAATTCTTCCTAAATATTTTTTCATTTTCTTTTTCTTACTCTCTTTACTGTCTTTCAGTTACTCCAGTTACACATGTATTAGGCCCAGAACTAATTACTGTTGTATTTTTGTTGGGTCAACTCTTTATTCCTCTGTGTTACATTTAAAATAGTTTCTACTTCTGTATTTTCAAGTTCATTAATCCTTTATTTTGCTGCATTTAATCTAACTTTTTTTTTTTTTACTCAAAGACTTTCTTTTATTAGTACGTGGGCTGGGATTGATGGGAAGGGATAGATGTAGTGGGCAACCATGGTTAGCATCGGATGCCCATCCCAATGGCCATGAATGTGCCAAAGGTGCCGCCACTCTGCATCATGGTTTTCCCAATGCCGCCCATCAGCTCTCGACCCCGCATTCCGATCCTGAGACAGGAAAAGGTGCCGAAGAGCGCCCCGGCCGCCATGCCCACGGCGCAACCCATCACGAAGCCCATCTTGACGCGGTCGAAGCAGCTTGGCTGGACCCACGGCTACCGGCATCTCGCTCGTGGTCGGTCGCTCAGCTCTACGTCTCTCACGGAAAACGACGGGGAGGGCGCTCGAGGCCCGATGAATTGCTTCAAAGATTTGCTTTTTTTTTTTTTTTTTTTTGGACGAGGTCTCGCTCTGTCGCAGGACTAGTGCGTGGCCGGATCTCAGTTCACTGCAAGCTCCGCTCCCGGGTTTTACGCCATTCTCCTTTTTTGCCTCGCCTCCTGAGTACCTGGAGACTACAGGCGCCGCCACCTGCCCGGCTAGTTTTGTATTTTTATGTAGAGACGGGGTTTCACCATGTTAGCCAGGATGGTCTCGAACTCCTGACCTCGTGATCCCCCGTTCGGCCTTCCCAAAGTGCTGGGTATTACAGCTTGAGCCACCGCACCCGGCCAGAAATGCAAGCCCCTGATTTTTATATCAGATATTATTTGAAGTTTCTTGAAGTCTGAATTCGAGATATAAAAAATATCTTTCATATGTCTATTTAATATATTCTAGTGTCCCTCTATCTTCTTGAAGCTTTGTAACATAAGTATAATAAATGTTAATGTCTTTGTGTACTGATTGTGTCATCTGTATTATTTTGGGTTGGATTCACTTTATATCTCTCTCTATTTTTAAGTTGTGTTACCTACTTACTTGAAGGAATGGTAATTTTTTATTTTGCAGGCCAAACACCAGAAATTGTATCTTTTTGTTGCTGGATATATTTATATTATTTTGAATCTTTTTGAACTTTTTTCCTTGTATGTTAAGGTACTTTGAAACATTTATATCTTTTGGAAGTACTTATTTACCTCCCAAAGATAAATGAAAGGTAAAGGTTTTTAGGTGAGACCAGGGCAACATTTGGTCTAGTCCTAATTTTGATTCACTACTGAGAAGATAACTATCTGAATACTCTGTTGACCTGTGTATTGCAAGACATTTCCACTTTGATTATTGGGAAAAATAATTTGTCCTGTTTGTGCCACAAAAATTGTTCTACACATTCGTTCAGATGGAGTTTACCAAAGCACATGTTTGGTAAACACCATCTGAAAAAATGCACAGAAGATGTACTTCTCACCACTTTGTAATTCTGGTCATAATCCCTTATATATCAAGTAAATTTTTTTGATGTCTTTCCTGTGACCAGTTTACTGATGAAATTAGATTCCTCTATCAGGGAACACCACCATCTCAGAAATTTTAATTTCCAGATGCATGAGTAAGAGTTCATCAATGATATCTCTGAAAATAATAGGGTCAAAACTTGAATTAACATAACATCATATTTAGTTGCACCAATTAGCTAACTCCTGTCACATGACCTGGGCCTAACTGCAAAGGAACCTGGAATATAACTTCATGTGTACCCAGGAAAAGGAAACAGAATTGGGAGTATTTAGCCAATGTCTACCACAGGCCCATGTGGATGATGGGCTTTCTTGGAATAGATGTGGGTCCTATAAAGTAGGAGGAAAGAGGGAATATGGAAACAAAATGACTCAGGGCTTTGAAATTCACACAGAAACCTTTGTGGTAAACTATATGGAGCCACTTTAGGTTCATTTATAAAAGCAAAGGTTATTATTAAAAATCGGCTTGGAAAGATTCATATTATAAAAATATGTGATTAATGATAGAGAAAAAAATGAAGTGAGCCTAAGTTTGTTTTTTTATATGTTGGTACAAAGTGACTAGGTCATTAATCAGTGCGTTTGATGACTCGAAAGTCATGAAAAAAGAGAGTCAAAGAGAATTTCTAAGGGAAGTGAAATAGAGCTTGGTAACAAATATAATATGTGGGGTAAACAGAAGGGAGTATTCAAAATAACTCCAAAGTCAACTTAATCAAAATCCTCATGGAAGACAGGGGCCATGTATACATAGGACTTCCTGGACAAATTTAAAATATTAGAAGATTAAACCAAGTTTTATTAGTGATAAAAATAACAATATTATACATCATACCTCAGAAGCATATGAATAGAATAGTAAGGGAAGAAAAGGAGAAGTGTAATAGATAAAATGAGATTGCTATTCCATAGTAGAAAACAGTTTCTTTGAAACATTTAAGGATTTCTGTATTAGTAATTTATATCTTTCTGATGTGCTGTTGCCATGCATTTAGAAGTGTCAAACTATAAAATCATTTAAACCACAGAAAAGTAGGAGAAAAATACAGTTAAAGCCTTTTATGTAACTAACTAGTCACAGGGGTATTTAAAGAGGAATGGAAATGCCAGGGTCATAAATTAGCTTTTACTTCAGTGGAATTACTGATAAATGTAAGGACGTAATTTTTGAACATGAGTACAAATTCTTGTAAGCTACCATAACAACTCGTCAATGTCCTTTCCTTAAACTTGGTAGTGGTATATCTAAATACAAAGTACATGCATGTTAGTATTAATTGAAAATTCTTCATATTATCCACAATCATCAGAAACGTGCAAAAATGCATTTATAGAAAAGCATGTGAATCTATGCATGAAAATACTTGTTTTTGATTTGTATTTCCTGTAATCTACGTGTAAATAGTAGTTATCATTTTAGGGAACATGACATCATGCTCACCTCTGGAAATGTGTTTTTTTAAATATACATATATATATGTGTATATATATACATATATATATGTGTATATATATACATATATACACATACACACACATTTATTATTTCCTGTTACTTAATCCATATAACTGTATTTTAGTTTACCATTCAGTTGGCTGACATTTGGGCAATGATTAAGAAAGGGATTTTGCTGCTGACAGATTAATTTTTGAATATGAATGAGAACCTCCTAAATAAGGTAGGCAAAGAAGATTTAAGAAAGAAACAGTAAAAGACTGAAATCTTGTCTATTGTTTCCAAACAGGACAGTTTTTCTAACAGAAATGACCTAGCTTAAATGTATTATTTTCTCAGAAGACTTGTTAAATAAATCTTCCCTACTTGAAGGATGTGATGGTTAATAAATTTTAGGTGTCAACTTGATTGGATTGAAGGATGCCTAGATAGCTGGTAAAGTATCGTTTCTGGGTGTGTCTGTGAGGGTGTTTCCAGAGGAGATCGATATCTGAGTCAGTGGACGGAGAGAGGAAGAGGCGCCTTCACTGTGGGTGAGCACCATCCAATTGGCTGCCAGTGCAGCTAGAACAAAGCAGGGGGAAGAATGTGGGATAAATTGGCTTGCTGAGTCTTCTGGCTTTCATCTTTCTTCCATGTATGATGCTTCATTCTGTTCTTCCTGCCCTTGGACATCAGACTCCAGGTTCTTTGCCATTGGACTGTTGGACTTAACCAGTCATTTCCCAAGGATCTTTTAAGCCTTTGGCCACAGACTGAAGCCTGCATGGTTGGCTTCCTTACTTTTGAGGCTTTTGGACTCGAACTGAGCCACTACTGGCTTCTTCTCCAGCTTGCCAATGGCCTATCATGGGACTTTGCCTTGTGATCTGTGAGCCAATTATCCCTAATAAACTGCCTTTCATGTACATGTGTATCCTATTAGTTCTGACCCTCTAGAGAACCCCGACTAATACAAGGGAGAAGAAAGAGAAATGACCTAGACCCAAGTTTTTAAGTGAAGTAAAAAGATGTAATAATGGTGGAGTGAAGTTAGCCTTGGTCTTGAAGGCATATGTCACTTACCCATGTTACTGTTGCTCAGTACAGACAATGTGGCAAGTAAAATCATAGGAAAGAGTCACCAATTATATCTTTGGTCCTGTGGGCACTTGGCTAAACTTAAGAATTATTTTAAAATCAGGTGTTTTTATGGCTGGATGCAGTAGCTCACGCCTGTAATCCCAGCACTTTGGGAGGCGGAGGTACACAGATTGCTTGGGTCCAGGAGTTTGAGACCAGCCTCAGCAACATGGTGAAACCCCCATCTCTACCAAAATACAAAAAATTAGCCAGGCATGGTAGTGCATGCCTGTAGTTCCAGCTACTTGGGAGGCTAAGGTGGGAGTATTGCTTGAGTCTATGAGGCAGAAGTGGCAGGAAGCCAAGATCATGCCATTGCACTGCAACCTGGGTGACAGAGTGAGACCCCATATCAAAAACAAACAAAAACAAACAAACAAAAAACACAGGTGTTTTAGAGCTGTCATTAGATAGTCATGGTCAAGGCCAAAGAGACAAAAAAAACTATGAAAAATTATTGCAAAGAGAGTATGAGAAAGTGCGTGATAGCAAAGCTTATTGCTTATTGTAACACCGAAGAAACTAATCCCCATATAGATTAATAGAGTGTACCAAGTACAATGTGTCTGAGACAAAAGGCATATACATTTTCTGAATTAGCAGAGACAAATGGTCAGATTGTAAAGGGATGAAAAAAGTATAATAGCAAAAATATGAGAGTAACAGTAAAAACAACAGTTATGACTGTGTATAGTAACATTTGGATTTTCTAAAGAGCTTTTTAATGAAATTCTCCTGAAAAAATATATAGAAAAGATTGCTATCTGGGTAAGAATGAATATGAGGCTGAAAATAAATTATTATTCATTCAAGTGTTAGAAGTATGACCAAGACCAGAGCTGAGGCTCTGTCTCCAGTCAGGATGAGAAACATTTACTTATTCTTATTGTAAGAAGTTTACTAGTTGAATAAGGACCACATATGTTTAATGTGTCATATAATGAATTACATACATGCCATGGTTAACATGCTCAAACACTACACACACACACACACACACATGCATGCACACACAGAAACACAGTCATTCATTTGCATTAAGTCATCAGTTATTGAGGCAATACTAAGTGTTACACATGGGACTAAGATGTAAAGCCAGAATTTAAAGATGAACGACATATGAACCCCATTCCCAAGGACTCCTGGTGATACTACTACCTTTTGTACCTTAGAGTCTGTATAGTAATATTTTAAGTTTTATCTTGAAAACAACTTATTTCAAAGCATTACCTTATTGACTTGCTTCTAGAATAAGTCTCATATCCATTGGTCAGCCTATTTCATGAATGTGAATATGGCCTAAGAAAACGTTCCTGCATAACCTACTTTACTAAATCATTTAAAGTGAAGTCTTAAGATTATCTTTCTATGTGTTATTCTCTGTTAGAAATATACAAAGAAAGATTTGCAAAGAGCTACAACTCTAGCCAATGCAATGTCCATGAGATTATTATATATGTATTTTGAAAATATATAAATGAGAGGGTACTTAATTATCATAAGATATTCAAAGGTCAGGCTTGATTATTAAGAAATACTATAGGGTATATTGGAGATACTGATAGCAGTGGTGGCCCATCTGAAGCAGCTTCTGTGAAGATGCTAGCTGCAGCAGGAGAGGTGTGGCCATGGCTGAGTGTGCCACAAAGCCAGTGGAGGGCTGGGAACAGGCAGGAGTCCTGTCCCCTACTGAGTTGGCAGGCCAAGAGCTCTAGCTGCCTAGCTGTGGCTCTGAACCCAGGCATCCCTGTGTTCTCAGGGTCCCAGGAATTTCCCCTTCACCACATAGGCTTTGAAGTGCCTTTTCCCATCCCTGGCCTCTCCCTGCTCCTGGCACCTACTTTGATTTCAGAGCAAAACTGTGGCCAAGACCAGGTGCTGTCACAACCTGGCCAGGTGAGCAAGCACTAAGGGCAGCACTGACACACCAGCCCCCACTACCTCAGACTCTTTTGGACTTTGGGCACTAACAAGTATGGGAGACGGCCGGGCGCGGTGGCTCAAGCCTGTAATCCCAGCACTTTGGGAGGCCGAGATGGGCGGATCATAAGGTCAGGAGATCGAGACCATCCTGGCTAATACGGTGAAACCCCGTCTCTACTAAAAAATACAAAAAACTAGCCGGGCGACGAGGCGGGCGCCTGTGGTCCCAGCTACTCGGGAGGCTGAGACAGGAGAATGGCGTGAACCCAGGAGGCGGAGCTTGCAGTGAGCTGAGAGCCGGCCACTGCACTCCAGCCTGGGCAGCAGAGCAAGACTCCGTCTAGAAAAAAAAAAAAAAAAAAAAAAAAAGTATGGGAGGGAGGCTGAGGTGGAGGCTGAGGCAACTTAGTGCAGGCCTGCAGGCACATCCTTGGCATGAACAGCCTGGGTGCCATGGATGGCATGTTGATGGCAGGAAGAGGCAGATAGACTTCTAGGCAGAAAGGGGCAGGTTCTAAGTGACATTTCACCTTCAAGCCAGGGACGGCCTGAAGCCTGGGGGTTGGACTGCCAGTTCTGTGTGGAGTCCATGGCAACATAAGAGTGAGAACTTATGGTGCTTTTTTCAAACACACCCATGACCAATTAGCATCCACTTTCTACCTTCTGAGCCCATAAAAGCCCTGGACTCAGCCAGACTCAGACAGATATCAGGATGACCTGCTTGTGGAAGGGAGTTACCTACTGCAGGTCTCCTCTTGACTGAAAGCTACACAGATGTCAAGATGACTTGCCTGTGGAAAGAAGCTACCCACTGTGGGCCTCCTCTCCACTGATAGTTGGATATTTGCCAGGATGACCTGCATGCAGAAAGGAGTTACCCACTTCAGATCTCCTGAAAGCCATTCTGTCACTCACTGAAGCTTCTCTCTGCCTTTCACACCCTCCAGTTATCCACACATTTCATTCTTCCTGGCTGTGGGACAAAACCTTGGGACCTGCCAATTGGCAAGACTGAAAGAGTTGTAACACAAACAAGGTTGAAACATGGCCCTCACCTCCCACACCAACTTGCCACACTGTGGGCAATGAGAAGGAAAGAAGAAGTATTGCCCTTCAACCTAGGGGATCCCTGAGCCAGGACTGTGGCACCCTCTTTGGGGGTCTGTGGTTTGTGGCACAAACCTCCAAGCCTCTGAGTGCCACCATGCTCCCCTCATTCCAATGTGAGTGCCCACAGCAGAAGCCACTTGTGGTGCATCTGATCCAGCCACAGGCTTGCATGGAGCCTGCACCTGTGCTGGCTCCTGGAGCTGCCTGTTCCGCTGCAGCAGTTGGTATGCCTGGCTGTGTACGGTGGCCAGATCCCATGCTCACTCACTCGTGCAATACTCCCCACTCTGCACCTGGCTTATTCTTGCCAGGCATTGGATTTAGACCAGTAGCAGGAACCAAGCACAGCCTGCCAGGCTGAGTTGGTGGAATGAGCCTAGCAGGCTGAGCAAACACTTAGGCAAAGGCATGACCAGCCACAAAGGTTTCTGGCTGGAAAAGTGACACCTGAAGGATCCCATGACAATGACACCTAAACATAAAGTTATTTTAATTATATAAATGATGTAGATCATTTATTACAGAAAATAGCAGATTAAAATACTAAATATATATTTTTATCATATTAATGTCCATTATTTATATACAAAGTGAATAGTCCAGCTCTTTAGAAAACAATGGTCAATGGTTATTTAAAATTAAGATTAAGATTATGAAAGATGAAAGTCTGAAATAAGAGGGAAATATTGGGGAAAACCATATACTTAAAAACCATATTACAAGAAAGAAATGTCTCTTTTCTCATCAGGAAAGATGTAAGGGTAATTTTGCAGAAGAAATATAAATTCTTCTAGTAATTATTTGTGTCACTAGTGTTCTCTCTTAACTCTATATAAAAACACATAGTGTATAGAACTTGTCAGAATGAAAGGAGACACAGAATAGCGGCAAACCAAAAATTTACCTATAGTACTTTTCTTGATACCTAATAGTTTTAGAAACACTTGAGCTGAAAATGGATTCCAGTTATTTGAATTAAAGTTTGGTTAAATATGTCCCAAACACTTATCTGAACCTGGACACAATTTTCATGGTTTTTAAAATGTTTCTCAGATGAAATGCCTTATAATACAGGTCTGTGAATTTTTCTGTTTATGCTTGGTGTTAGTGATTTTACTTGACTTGTATGGTGAAAAGTGACTTAGCTTAATTTTACACTACTACACTACCTAACTTTTTGGAAGCACTAAGCAATATTTCTCTAACGTCCTTTATTTCTGATAAACTTCTCATGAAAGTCTTTGACCTACACTTATGATACAAGTATTATCAATGATGGCCAATTTAAAATTGAAGAAAATGTCAAGCATTCTTTATATTAGAGATTGTTCAACGAGATTTTCCAACTTGTTCAGAAGTGAAGGTAAAGAAAATAAGATTTGTTAATTCTGCCCTTTCTCACACAGTAATAGGTGTTCCTATAAAAAGATAACAGCAGGAAACCTATCCCATTGAACAGTATGAGTCAGAATGGGAGATCCTGGGGAGTACTATGTGATGTATAAGATAATAAAATGCATCAGGGTTTAAAGGCAGAGTTAGGAAAAATATAAAATGGGAACTGATCAAGCACATAGATGATGCAATGGCTTACGTTGCTTCCAGTAGTCTTCTTGCCCAAATACAGACCAAATTAAGAAATTGTGTTATTTTACTGAGAAGGAAAACAAAAGGCTTTTGTTTTGTGTTTGTTTTTATTGTCGGGAGATAGAGAGATTGACACTTATCAGGGTAGGCCATCGGCTTAGAAATGCAAGTATTTCTTTTACTTCTTTATGTATGCCTAATGATGTGCAATTTTTGTTTGTAATTAAATGAGTAATTAAATCTTACAATTCAGAATATACTGACTAAAAAAGGAGGGTGGTTGATAATCAGAGGAAAACTGATGGATAGCAATGGTGGTTTATGTAATATAGCAGAGAACAGGATTTTTTTTTTTCTATAATATTCATGGGGTTTTCTTGCACAATGATGAGGTTTAGCTTAGATGTGGTTAGTGATAGCAAAGATTAATTTATGAATATCCACTACATTTATGTGAGGCCACATGTCTATGTTCCAGCTGATAGAATATCCTCAGAAACATGAAATATCAGCTTTTGGGAAATGTACTTAAGGGAGATGGAATGCATGTTCTTTGCTCCCTGTTTCATGCATTTTGCTGCTTGGCTCAGAAATATGCTGATAAGAGATCCTTAATGGAGGATGAAGACCAGGATTAAATTATTCCTAAAAAGCTGCCTGAAGATTGGGTGTCTGGATTTGAGTCTCCATCCTTGCCCTGATCACTTAACTCTAGAATCTGTTCATGAAAGAGAGAGAAAACATATTGTATCTTATTTCAAACATGTTTTCCCCTTTGGATTAAATATTATTCTAACTGATGCAGAATTGAGCACCTGGAAAATGTATTTTTTTTTTTTTTTTTTTTTTTTTTTTAGCTTTTAGCAAACTTCCCAAAAGAAGAGAAAAACTCAAGGGTTATTACCAGTTCATCTGGAAAACACAGCTGGAAGGGATTATAGCTTTGCCAAGGAAGAGTTTTCCTCTCTGCTGCCTGAAATCTAAGCTGAGAGAATCTAAACAAATTGGAATCTTAGAGGACTGAAAAGCTCATTGCATTTGGATTCCAAAATGAAGCACATATAAAAGCAATAACGATGAAGAAGTTGAGGCTATTTCCCCCATTTTTTTTTCAAGAAACTACCACTAATCTCTCTCTCTCAATTAGAGGAAGATGAGTCCAGCAGCAAATATCAGGCTAAGGCTGTTACCTTATCACTGATACCAAGAGGAAAAAGAAAACAAATATGAAGTTTAAAACTAGGATCTAAGCAAGATCTTTTATTGTGGTTACTTGCAGCTCTGCCCTTTAAGATTTGGGGAGAATTATATTGCCAAAGAAACTACAGGCCTGGTTGAAAAAAGCCTGCATTTAAATCCTTAATACAACTCTTGGAGTCTGAAATTTACACCAGCAGTAAGGAGACCGTGAAAACTTCTAATATTACAGAAGTGTGTGCTTTTCAATGATAATTTCAGTTTTAGCTATGGATGATAAAAGACATGGAATACCCCCTCCCTAACCCCTAAGGAAAGAGGATTCAGGAACTATGGGCAGACAATGAACAAGACTGTTTTTCCCACAGAGTTAGGATGAATTGTTTTTCCCACGCAAGCTTTGGATGAACTAACAAAATAAATTGCACCACTACAAAATAGATATTTCTATTTCTGTCCAACAGGATGTGAACATTTTTTGTAGACCAGCAATTGCCAGGTGTTGATTGTCTTCCAGGAAAAAGTCTTTATTGTAGTTATCGTGTTCTATCATGTTCTACTTTTACCCATCACATAGTGGGTATGATGACTGTGGTGGAGGGTGGATTTCTTGTCCTTTAGTTTAGGAATCTCTGCATCATGAGAAGCTACTTTCACACCTAGTGGAGAAAAATGTGATACCAGAACTCTGAACTTTGAGCAAGAGGCAGAAACTGGAAGAAAGTCTTTTGTTGTTTCTTCTCTTCTAAATTACTGAGCATGCTGTATGTGTTTATAGAATGGCACACATCACTGTTTGAGCAGCTAAAGAGTGCAATTTTGGAAAAATGTTATACTATCATATCTGTTCCTTACATCTTCCATATTAATAGAAAGTTTATCTGTTTACAGGTCATGTGACTCTGTTCATGTGACATGATTCTTTTGTCATTGTATAAATGAAAAATTTAATAAGTGCAAAAATTTAGGTTAAAGTTCACTCATTGAAACATTGTATTATACTATGAAATGGAAATATGAAAGCAGCCATCTCAAGAGGATGTTCAGATAATTGAGAAATCATTCATACATTGAAATACTAAGCCAACAGTTAAAGTTATGATGAATATGAAAATTTACTAAGTTTTGCACCATATCTTCAGATCATTATAAAAGTCTGCAATATACTCTTAAATAAGAAGAGTAAGCCATAAAGCACTATGTGCAGCATGACTTTTTTAAATCAAATATGTAGATATATATTTGATATAAATTTAGTACCAGTTCAAAGAGATACTAAATTAAGGGCTTTATAAACTATCTCATTTATGTATGATATTAATGTTACCACCAATTTGCAGCTACAGACAATGACACCCAAAGACTTAAGTTTTGTGTACAAATTCACAAAGTCACCCAGTTAGTGGCAGAGCTGACACTGAAACTAAAGTATATTTAATGAGAAAGTTTGTGCTTTAAAACAACCTGGGTACAAGGATATAAACATTATTAGCACATAAATAACAAAAAAGTAAATCACCAAAAATATACAGCAGAATGTTTGTTTGTGGAATAATTTATCCACTACATTGATCAGTATATCATCAGGTTCTGAGTCAAAGCCTTAAAACCAATTTTCCCTATTGTACACTCACTTCAACCCCAGTTTCTCCAGAAAGTTAATAATTGCAAGAAGTGCTAGACATAGGCATAGAAACATTGGGTTAGAGAGAGGAGAGGATAGAGGTTTATGCAGGTAAATTTAGATTATGTCTGTTAAAATAGTTTATTTATCTTCCATATATTAAAATATCCACAGCATTACTTTGAAATTAGTTTAAAAAAAAACAGGCAAACAAACAAACAAACACCCAAAACAAAAGCACAATTGCCCAAAAGAAAGTGGCTGTAGATGAAACAACAAATATTTGATTTTGTTTAAAACAGAAACTATACTTAAGGTGGGTTTTCTTGTTTTAATTTTTCTGCTGGTAAGGTTTTGTCAAAAGAATCTGTAAAAAGGCACAGGTGTTCACCAAGACTTTGTATGTCGCTGGCTCATTTCATTTACCGTTTTGCACAGTAAATGAAAGTTCAGACAGTCCAGCTCCATTTTGCAGAAATTAAACAGGAAGGGCTGACTTTAATTGCTTTGCAAGTCTGCTGTTATTGAATGACTTGCATAAATGGGTTTGAAATTTATTGGCAAGCAGCTTAATTGTCAGAGCTTAATCTCCAGTTAGCAGTTCTCTCTGATTCTGCTCTGCATTCAGTGGGATCCCTCTGCTCAGATAAAAACGCACAGAAATTCCCATTCTCTGTCTTTTCTAAGCAAAGAATGTCCCCAATGCCAGGCCTATTTCAATATAATAGAAATGGCATTACAAATCACTAAACTCCTTTATCCTAGGACATTGTGTGCTTGTCTCTTTAGAATGATTTTTCAGTCACTTTTACTCTATTTGGCATACAAAAGAGCACTGAAGCTCATATGTTCAAACAGTCACATAGCAGGAATGAGGCTGCTGAGAAAAGGTAACAGGCAAAAAAATATTTTGAAGAAAACCATGATGCACCTCTAGGAATATTCCACAGAACAGATATACCAAGGGATAAAAATCAACACACAGTAACCCACCTTCCAACTAAATTTTCTACCTATGTATTGCTATGTTGTTTTGATGTAGAGTTTTTTTAAAAGAGAAGTCTGGAAAGAAAATGAATGCAAAGTGTATCTAGGAAATTACAAGAAACAGAAAGGTAGAAACAATGCAAACAGATTTTTTTTTTTAAATTGGGCTATGCTGCCACATAGTAAGAGCCATTTATTTGTGAACAAAATGAAATAATGAATAATGAAGAAAAAGGTCAGTAATCTCTGATGATCTCTTAGGTAGCCCTGCTCCTTTAAATTGATGCTGGCAATCAATTGTCCCATTTACAATATCTCTTTCAACATCTCAAAGCAAGAACCAAATGCCATATTTATAAAACCTATCTACCTCATATGATGACTATTATAAATAATCTCTGAAATCTCAAATAAAAATTTGAGTGGCCTAGAGCTCTAGAGTGGCTGGACCAGTATAAATTAATTCAAGAAAGTAAAAACATACACATAAGTTTTTAAACATCACAAAATAAAGAAATTGAGAATGAGGTAGCTGGGTCTTAGATTGTTCAGTCCACTGTTCAGAATATTTTGCATACTATTGGTTAAATAATTAGGGCCTTCATTCTTCTGGTCCTCCTTTTTCTTTCTAAATATCCTTTCCCTATGTAGCTTCTTGGTTGCTCAAAGGTTTTTCTTCTAATTCTGTCTTTTCACTTCGTATCTTAGCAATACTTTCTCTCTTGTCCCTTAGTAATTACCACTTATACAGGCTGCCTGTTGATAGTACTGGTAGTATGAATTTTAAGTTAGAATGATTAATTATTAAACTTTAACAATCTATTAAAACTCAAGACCAAAGATGGGCACAGTAGCTCGTGCCTGAAATCCTAGCACTTTGGAGGGCTAAGGTGGGTGGATCCCTTAAGCCCAGGAATAGGAGTTCAAGACCAGACTGGCAACACAGCAAAACCCTGTCTCTACCAAAACAATTTACAAAAATGATCACTATACAGCCTGGGTAACAGAGCGAACTCAAAAAACAAAAAACAAGCAAACAAAACACAAAAAAACAAAAACCGAGGTGACATTAAAGTAGGTTTTAGAAATGCTTGTTACCCGGTGCCACAAAGAAATAGCACTCAAACATAAATTTAATTCTCTCAGCAAGGCAATCTTTACTTTTTGCAGAAAGTGTGCTCATCACAGATGGAACAATGGCAAGAGCACACCTGAACAAAGGTAAAGCATACATATTTATCCCTTATGCATTTGAGTCATCCTTACTGCTGTGTCGTGTATCTGTTGGCTGGAGCCATACCTCACAGTCTAAACTGATATCGGATTTGCTAACAACCTAAAACTTTCCTAAATAGGTGAGTGCAAGGGAAAACAAAGAAGAGGAAGTTGCTTATGAAAGGTTTAAGGAAGCAAGAACATTTCCAAATAAGGAAGGGGTATAAGCTATGAGCTAAGACTTGCCTGGGCCTGTCTAGACATGTCTGAGTAAGCCAAAACAACTAACTGGGCTAAAGTGTAAGAACTAACAGTCGATAGGAGGCTTTAAAGTAAGAAGCTATTATTCCTAGAGGCTATTATCTTATTTTTAAACTAAGACAAGCTTTGAAAAGGAACTTTTCTATTTTCTACAGTAGGCATTTTCAGAATGCTAACACTGTTTTAGATTATTAAGAAATAACCTAACTAGGAATTACTTCTCGCTTTTGATATTACTAGAGCTACCAGAAAAAAGAAAAAAAGAAAAAAAAAAGAAAGGGAGAAAAATAAAGACAGAAAGAAGGAAAAAGAAGCGAGAAAAGAAGGCAGAAAGAGAGAAAGAAAGAGATAAACGCAGGCAGGGAGAGAGGAAGGAAGGAAATGAGATATGTGAAACTATTCACTGCAATATTGTTTGCAGTATTAGACTATTACAACGGAAATAACCAGAGTACTGGTTGAAGATGTCATAGCACACGTAACAAAGTGATATAGAGTTATAAGACAGTTTTTATTGTCATATTATGATAATAAGTGACCTCCACATATTAAGTTAAAAAATTGCATTCACAAGAGTTTATGTTATGCTCCCTTATGTCATATAAGGGAGGAAAGAAACGTGTATGCACATATTTAAATCTAAAACTAAAAGAAATGTTGGCTGGGTGTGGGGGCTCATGTCTGTAATCCCATCATTTTGGGAGGCTGAGGTGGCCGAATCATGTGAGGTCAGGTGTTTGAGACCAGCCTGACCAGCATGGTAAAACCCCGTCTCTACTAAAAGCACAAAAATTAGCCAGGCGTGGTGCCAGGTGCCTGTAATCCCAGCTACTTGGAAGGCTGAGGAAGGAGAATTGTTTGAACCCAGGAGGTAGAGGTTGCAGTGAGCCAAGATTGTGCCACTACAGTCCAGCCTGGGCAGCCAGCAGAGTGAGACTCTGTCTCAAAAAAAAAAAAGGTTATTATATCCATAAAGAGGGATTAGGAAAAAGGACACAAATAATAAGAATGTCAGTGTGTATATTCACATTATTTCAATTTTCTAATATTGGTAAGTCTTTTAAATAGTTAAAAAACATAAACTTAACTATAAAGAATAACAAAATTGCCAACTCTAAAGACTTTGAAAAGTCATAAAATGAAACAAATTTAACTGCATGTCGAGTTAAAGGCATAACCTCACAGATAAAATAATTACTTTCATTTTTTAAAGAATGGCTTTTTTCATTGTGGAAGACATTGTGGCAATTCCTCAAAGATTTAGAACTATATATACTATTTGACCCAGCCATCCTATTACTGGGTACATACCCAAAGGATTATAAATCATCCTGCTATAAAGACACATGCATACGTATGTTTATGCAGCACTATTCACAATAGCGAAGACTTGGAACCAACCCAAATGTCCATCAATGATAGACTGGATTAAGAAAATGTGGCACATATACACCATGGAATACTATGCAGCCATAAAAAAGGATGAGTTCATGTCCTTTGTAGGGACATGGATGAAGCTGGAAACCATCATTCTAAGCAAACTATCACAAGGACAGAAAACCAAATACCACATATTCTCACTCATAGGTAGGAATCGAACAATGAGAACACTTGGACATAGGAAGGGGAACATCACACACTGGGGCCTGTTGTGGGGTGAGGAGTGGGGAGGAATAGCATTAGGAGATATACCTAATGTAAATGATGAGTTAATGAATGGGTGCAGCACACCAACATGGCACATGTATACATATGTAACAAACCTGCACATTGTGCACATGTACCCTAGAACTTAAATTACAATAATAAAAAAAGAGAATTTTTTTTTTTTTACTTTACATCTCTAGTGTGATGATTTAAGAATAGAAAAATCTTGCAAATGAATAATAGGCTATATCTGGTAATTTTACTGTTGAAGAAGAATTTGAAAATGTTATAAAATCAGTCCTAACACTGGTATTTTCTATTAACATTTCTATTAGAGTGATACTAAAAGAAAATATAAATTATTATGTTCAATATTTTTAGAAATTGATCGTTATCTGAGATTTTCAGGCATAACTGTATGAAGAGTTCTGCCAATATAACTGGTAAAAGTTACTTAAAAAAAAAATTTCAGGCCGGGCGCGGTGGCTCACACCTGTAATCCCAGCACTTTGGGAGGCCGAGGCAGGTGGATCACCTGAGGTCGGGAGTTCAAGACCAGCCTGACCAACATGGAGAAACTCTGTCTCTACTAAAAAAATACAAAATTAGCCAGGCATGGTGGCACATGCCTGTAATCCCAGCTACTCGGGAGGCTGAGGCAGGAGAATCGCTTGAACCCGGGACGGGAAGGTTGTGGTGAGCCGAGATCGTGCCATTGCACTCCAGCCTGGGCAAAAAGAGCGAAACTCCGTCTCAAAAAAAAAAAA
>NW_016805195.1:110383-130820 GCF_001698545.2 Rhinopithecus bieti | reverse complement strand
ATATAAATTATTATGTTCAATATTTTAGAAATTGATCGTTATCTGAGATTTTCAGGCATAACTGTATGAAGAGTTCTGCCAATATAACTGGTAAAAGTTACTTAAAAAAAAAATTTCAGGCCGGGCGCGGTGGCTCACACCTGTAATCCCAGCACTTTGGGAGGCCGAGGCAGGTGGATCACCTGAGGTCGGGAGTTCAAGACCAGCCTGACCAACATGGAGAAACTCTGTCTCTACTAAAAAAATACAAAATTAGCCAGGCATGGTGGCACATGCCTGTAATCCCAGCTACTCGGGAGGCTGAGGCAGGAGAATCGCTTGAACCCGGGACGGGAAGGTTGTGGTGAGCCGAGATCGTGCCATTGCACTCCAGCCTGGGCAAAAAGAGCGAAACTCCGTCTCAAAAAAAAAAAAAAAAAAAAAAAATTCAGTCTCTGCAAATTGCCCCAAGGGCAAACAACAAATAGAGAAATATCTATTTTTAAAAATCTATGAAAATGCAGTGAGAAAGGTAAGGAACTGGTATTTGCACTGAGACTACTCTTTCTCCTAACCCAACTCAAGGAAGTGGAGGCTCTATTCCATATTTCTGCAAGAAAGAATTATTAAAACGGTATCCCCAGCTCCCAGCCAGAAATATCTCTTCTTGTGATAAGCAAGAATTTCGCATTCTTATGATGTACCCAGCGGTCTGTTGCTAAGACTGTGTGCTTGACAAGTATAATTTAAGAGATGAGAGCTTCCTTCTGCCTAATTCCCACTCTTGGAACACTGGCTCTGCTTTGGATATGACTCACTGAGAACCCTGGAGGTCTAATAGACTTTGCCTGGCTTATGAAGTGGCTGTCAGGAATGGCCACAGAGGAGGACCTCAGGCTAATGCACTCCCCCTTCCCCACTAAGGGCTTCGCTCCAGGAGAGGTGGTAGCACTCAGCATAAGTTTGCCATTCTTCCTACATCCAGCTCCAGAAATTTTGCCACAGAGAGGAAGCAGGCCATAAAACATCTGCCAGTCTTTTCCCAAATGAACTGACTCCATTTGCCACAGAGCTTAGACAAGTTTAAGTCTATGGGTACTCTCAGGATCAGTGGAGGTTGTGGCAAAGGACAGTTGGGAAGAAATTTGTGGATGATACAACTTAGACTGTAAGTCAATGAGTTTGCAGGAAATATCTGGAGAATAAGACAGCTGGAATAAAAACTTCCTGGAGTCAGAACAAACATCGGACACTGACCCCAGAAACTATCCTGTAATAGGGGATGCAATGTGATTGGATTAATTTGTAGAGGAATTTACGTACCGGACATTAAACAACACTGCAATCTGGTAGTAATTAGTGGAGATTCACAGCAGGATGTTGTCAGAGAAGGAGTGAAAGAAGGTCCTACTAGTATGAGAGTCATGCCAGAGTGATTGTGGACATACCTAAAACTGTACCGATCTGTCGATCAACATCAGAACTTAACACTGTTGGAGGAGGAGAAATAAACTAAAATAATCTAGCCAGGTATTAAACGAATGAACAAGAAAATAAAAACATCAAGCCCCAGCACTGGGAGACTAAACATAGAGTTGCTACAATATATTATCTAAATTGTCTGGTTTCCAATAAGAAAGACTACTAGGCTCCAAAAACAAACAAAAAGCAGGAAATCATGACCCTCACATTGAAACAAGAAGGAAACAGAAACTGCCTGTGAGAGAAACGAGATGTTGGGTTTCACAGAAAAGACTTCAGAGCAGTTGTTATGAATATGTTCATGGAATTGAAGAAAGCTCTAATTAAAATTAGAAGAAAGTATGATGACAATGTTGTATCAGGTAGATCATATCAATAAAGAGATATAAATTATATTTAAAAAATTTAAGGCCTGGCACAGTGGCTCACACCTGCAATCCCAGCACTTGGGGAGGCCGAGATAGGCAGATCATTTGAGGTCAGGAGTCTGAGACCAGCGTGCTCAACATGGTGAAACCCTGTCTCTACTGAAAATAGAATAATTAGCCAGGCATTAGTGGCATGTGTCTGTAATCCCAGCTACTCGGGAGGCTGAGGCAGGAGAATTGCTTGAACCTGGGAGGTGGAGGTTGTGGTGAGCTAAAATCGTGCCACTGCACTCCAGGCTGGGTGACAGAGTAAGACCTTGTCTCCCCTCGACACACACACACAAAATTAAATAAAAACCATGTAGCTGAAAAGTAAAACAACTAAAAATTCATAGGAGGGACTTGGTCGTAGAATTGACTGGCAGAAGGAAAAATTACCAACATTGAAGAGATATCAATAGACATTATGCAAATTAAGGAAACTAAAAGAATAAAATAGACAAAGCCTCAAATAAATGTGGAAAACCATTGAAAGCATCAACATACATGTAATGAGAGTTACCAGGAGAGAAGACAGAAAGGAGGAGAAAAAATATTCAAACAAATAAGGATGTGGTGGTTCATATCTGTAATCCCAGCACTTTGGGAAGCTGAAGTGGGAAGACTGCTCAAGCACAGGAGTGTGAGAGCAGCCTTGGCAAGAGAGTGAGGCCTCATCTCTACAAAAAATAAGGAATTAGCTGGGCATGGCAGCATGCACCTTTAGTCCCAGCTACTGAGGAGGCTGATGTAAGAGGACTGCTTGAGCCCAGGAAGTCAAGGATGCAGCATGCTGTGAAGGTACCACTGCATTCCAGCCTGGGTGGCAGAGTGAAACACTGTCTCAAAAGAAGGTGGGGGGGTTGAAAAAACTCTGAGTAGAATAAATGCAAAGAGATCTACAAACAGACACGTTATAGTAGAAATATTGAAAGTTAACAGCAAAAAAAAAAAAATCTTGAAAGCAACAAGAGAAAAACAATGAATCACTTACAAGGAAAACTCAGTAAGGTTTGAAGCTGACTTCTTGGCAGAAAAAATTTTTTTAAAAAAGATGTCAGAAGGTAGTAGGATAACATATTTTAAAAGCTAAGAGAAACAAAAAAACACACATAAAAATCCTGTCGACTAAGACTCCTACATTCAACAAAGCTATCTATGAAAAATGAAGGAGAAATAAAGACTTTTCTAGAAAAATAAGCACTAACAGAAATTGTTACTAGCAAATGTGTTATACAAAAATACTAAAGGAATTTCTTCTGAATGTAGGAAAGTGACCTACACAAAGAAACAGAGAGCAGAATTAACATTTGATTCAGCAGTCCTATTACTGGGTATCTACCCAGGGGAAAAGAAGTCATTATATGAAAAAGATACTTGCACATGCATGTTTATAGCAGCACAATTCACAATTACAAAACTATGGAACCAGCCCAAATGCTCACCAATCAACATGTGGATAAAGAAATTGTGAGTACATATATATATATATATATATATGAATACTACTCAGCCATAAAAAGGAACAAAATGATGGCAGTTTTAGCAACCTGGATGGAACTTTTGACAATTATTCTTAGTGAAGTAACTCAGGAATGGAAAACCAAACATGGTATGTTCTCACTCATAAGTGGGAACTAAGCTATGAGGATACAAAGGCATAAGAATGATGCAATGGACTTCGGGGACTTGGGGAAAATGTGGGAGAGGGTGATGGATAAAAGACAGCACATTGGGTACAGTGTACACTGTTTGGGTGATGGGTGCACCGAAATCTCAGAAATCACTACTGAAGAATGCATTCATGTTACCAAATGCCACCTGTTCCCCAAAAACCTATTGAAATGGGAAAAAGGCAACAATAAAGGTAATTATATAATTATAAAACACACAAAAATACATATTTATAACGCTTCTTGTCAAATTGTACAAAGTTTCAAATATGTATAATAAGTTTTGAAGATTTCATGTACAACACGGTAATGACAGTAATATTATATTGTATACTTGAAATTTGCTGGGAGTAGACCTTAACCGTTCTCATTACACACGTAAAAAATGGTAACTATGTGGTAGCTTAATTGTGATAATAATTTAACAATACATGGACATATCAAAACATCACATTGTACACTTTGTACAAAATTTTAATTTTTTATTTTTTTAATTATTATTATACTTTAAGTTCAAGGGTACGTGTGCATAACGTGCAGGTTTGTTACATACGTATACTTGTGCCATGTTGGTGTGCTGCACCCATCAACTCGTCAGCAGCCGTCAACTCGTCCTTTACATCAGGCATAACTCCCAATGCAATCCTTCCCCCCTCCCCCCTCGCCATAATAGGCCCTGGTGTGTGATGTTCCCCTTCTAGAGTCCAAGTGATCTCATTGTTCAGTTCCCATCTATGAGTGAGAACATGCGGTCTTTGGTTTTCTGTTCTTGCGATAGTTTGCTGAGAATGATGGTTTCCAGCTGCATCCATGTCCCTACAAAGGACGCAAACTCATCCTTTTTTGTGGCTGCATAGTATTCCATGGTGTATATGTGCCACATTTTCTTCATCCAGTCTGTTACTGATGGACATTTGGGTTGATTCCAAGTCTTTGCTATTGTGAATAGTGCCGCAATGAACATACGTGTGCATGTGTCTTTATAGCAGCATGATTTATAATCCTTTGGGTATATACCCAGTAGTGGGATGGCTGGGTCATATGGTACATCTAGTTCTAGATCCTTGAGGAATCGCCATACTGTTTTCCATAATGGTTGAACTAGTTTACAATCCCACCAACAGTGTAAAAGTGTTCCTATTTCTCTACATCCTCACCAGCACCTGTTGTTTCCTGACTTTTTAATGATTGCCATTCTAACTGGTGTGAGATGGTATCTCATTGTGGTTTTGATTTGCATTTCTCTGATGGCCACTGATGACGAGCATTTTTTCATATGTCTGTTGGCTGTATGCATGTCTTCTTTTGAGAAGTGTCTGTTCATATCTCTTGCCCACTTTTTGATGGGGTTGTTTTTTTCTCGTAAATTTGTTTGAGTTCTTTGTAGGTTCTGGATATTAGTCCTTTGTCAGATGGGCCCTTCTCCAAGGCCCTTCATGATCACAGAAGCTGCCTGCTGTTGGGGTACAGATGCAGACTTTCTCTGCTGTGCCCAGCCCTACAATTGTGTCTCTGCTGTGAGGAACTATCCACCAGTGCAAAGACCTGTAATTCGAGACCTGGTCTTTAGATTCTTTTATCCCACAAGGTGATCTTTTGATGTGGCGCTGTCCTGCTTCCTCTAGGAATGGGGTTTTCTGAGAGCCAGACTGCAGTCGTTTTTATTGCTCTTCTGGGTCTAGCCACCCAGCAGGGCTACCAGGCTCCAAGTTGTTGCTGGGGAATATCTGCAAAGAGTCATATGATGTGATCTGTCTTCAGGTTTTCCAGTCATAGATGCCAACACTGGCTCTGGTGAAATTGGCAGAGGAGTGAAGTAGACTCATTCAGAGTCCTTGGTCGTAGATTGTTTAGTGTGCTGGCTTTCTCAAATGCTGGTTATGCTAGCAGTGAAGTTGTTACATGGACTGACTCAGGACCTTTGGTTAGCCAGGATGTTGCAGCTGGTGGTATTAGTCATTGTTTTCTTTTTCCTGGGAGCAGGATTATTCTGTCATGAGTTGCTATAATGGCTTGAGATGATTGGCCTCCAGCCAGGAGGTGGTACTTTGAAGAGAACACCAGGTCTGGTATTAGCAATGTAATATAAGCTTGCCCTAAGTTGGTCAGGGTAGGTATTCTGGTTTCTCAGGCAATGTGTGGGGTCATGCAACTCCCAAGAGGATATGTCTTTTGTGTTTGGCTACCAGGTTGGGTAGAGAAAACCATCAGGTAGGGGCAGGGTTAGGCAGATCTGAACTCTGGTTGGGCCAGACTTACTATGGCCATTGTGGGGAATGGTGCTGTGGTTCTCAGGTCAATGGGGTTATGTTCCAGAGGGAATTATATAGTTAATAATCTGCTGTGCTGTATAGCTCTCCAGGGAAGTGGGGGATAGCCAGTAGCAAAAGATCTCTCCCAGTTCCCATGCAGTTGGTGAGGCTGGTCCGGCTCCCACAGTACCCTGCTAACAGCATCAAGTTTAGATGCAGGCAGCCTGTGTGAGGAACTCAGACCTTGCCCCAGGTTATAAACTTCCCCACTGAACAAGCAAGCTAGGCTTTCAGGCCTTGCCCCTCCCTGTCTGTCCACAATGTTGGCGGTGGCTCCTGCACTCATATCTGCAGGACTTCTCCTTTGCCCCCTGATTCTGCTCACAAAAAGTTTGTGTACACTCTAAATTATTACAAAATTCAGTTGGAAGCTTATTTCACCCTATTAACACTCCCTAATCCCATTGTTTGCCTTCCCTGAGGGCCCCTGTGAGATATAGTCAGGAATGGCTTCCCTGGGCTTGAGCTGGAAAATGGGAGTGCCTTTGAGGCTCTTCCTGCTGATGCTTCTACTTGTATATTTCAGACAACTCCCTAAATCCATTTCAGCTCTAGATAAGGTTAAATTCTTCTTCTGTGGTCTCAATTTTCAGATTCCCCAGTGGAAATGTGCATTCAGAGGCAGGTTTTCCCCTACTTACACTTTGGGAACACACAGTTTTTCACCTGCTTCATGGAATTTGCAGCAGTATGTTGCTTTTTTCAAAGGATCTGTGAATTATTTCAGTTTTCCTGGTACAGTCCTGCAATAGCTCTTGGAGCAAAAGTTCATAGTGTGAGTCGCCACACACTATTCTGTCCGTCGAAGTGGGAGATGCATGTTATCCCTGTTTCCTATCTGCCATCTTCCAAAGTTCTCCTCAAAACACATAATATTTAGAGAAAACACAATAACATCACATTGTTAGTCCTAATTCAAATATAAGACTGAAAATCATAGGTTCTTTCTTAACATCTTCCATCTCTTTTTTTTCATAATGAAAATTTTGCTTTCTAACTATATATATGTTTGAAGATATTTTCGTTTATTATTAATAAGCTACATTATACCCAAGGGACTCCCTTTCTTCACCTGTCTTACACATATTTATGTCAAGTGTGAAGTTTCTCGTAGTAAGTGGATTAATTAGCTTTTGTGGGAAACTCTGGATTCAGAACAGCAAAACACATATGTTAGTAGTAGTCATTATTTTTTTCAGGTGTGTGTTTTTTTTTTTTTTTTTTTTTTTTTTTTTTTTTTTTTTTTTTTTTTTTTTTTTTTTTTTTTTTTTTTTTTTTTTTGAGGTGGAGTCTCACTCTGTCTCCCAGGCTGGAGGGCAGAGGCACAATCTCGGCTCACTGCCAGCTCTGCCTCCCGGGTTTACGCCATTCTACTGCCTCAGCCTCCCGAGTAGCTAGGACTACAGGCACCTGCCACCACGCCCGGCTAATTTTTTTGTATTTTTAGTACAGTCGGGGTTTCACTGTGTTAGCCAGGATGGTCTTGATCTCCTGACCTTGTGATCTGCCTGCCTCGGCCTCCCAAAGTGCTGGGATTACAGGCGTAAGCCACCTCGCCCAGCCTTTTTTCAGTTTTTTAAGATATAATTTACATATCATATAATTCACATATTTAAATTATACAATTCAATTGTTTTTAGTGTATTCAGAGATATGTGCAATGGTTACCATAGGCAATTTTACAACATTGTCATCATTTCAAAAACAAACGTCATACCCATTAGCTCTCCCCAATACTCCTTCACAGTTCTAAGCACCCACTCATACATTTTCTGTCTATATAATATTGTTTCCTATTTTTGCCTTTCAAATGAGTGGAATAATATAATGTAAAGTGTTTTGTGTCTGGTTACTTTCAGTTAGTATAATGTTTCAAGATTTATCCATGCTCTAGCAATATCAGTACTTTTATATTTTATGGCTGAATAATATTTTATCTATAGACATACTACATTTTGTCTGTCCTTTTATCTATTGATGGACATTTGCATTGCTTCTACTTTTTGGTTATTACTATGTTGTTAAAATATTAATGTACAAGTTTTTGTCTAGACATATGCTTTTGTTTCTTTTGTGTATTTACCTAGGAGTGGAATTACTGAATCATATAGTAACTGGGTGTTTAATCACTTGAGAAACTGCCAAACTATTTTCCAGAACAGCTGTACCATTTTAAATTTATACTAGGAGTGATGGATATTTCAATTTCTCTATGTCCTTTTTAATACTTGTTAACTGATGTTTTTATTCTTCAAATCCTCATATGTGTAAAGTGTTCTAATATTGTGGTTTTCGTTTACATTTGTCTGGTGATAATTATGTTATACACCTTTCTTTATGTGTATATTGGCCATTTTTATCTCATCCTTGAATAAATGCCTAGTCAGATTCTTTGTTCATTATTTAATGGGATTATTTTTGTCTTTTATTATTGAGTTGTAAGAGTTATTCACATATTCTAGATACAAGTGCCTTTTTATATGTATGATTTGCAACTAAGTTTTTCCATTCCATGGATTGTCTTTTCACTTTCTTGATAGAGTATCTTATTTAATTCCCACATATTTGTTAATTTTCCAATTCCCTCTTGTTATTGATGTATAATTATTTTATTATGATCAAAGGACATATTCTGTATTTTTTTCATCTGTTTTAAATTTAGTGAGATTTGTGTTTTGGTCTGATATATGGCTCATCTTGAAGAAGGTTTTCTGTACACTTGAAGAGAATGTTCTGCTTTTGGTTGTGGAGTGTTCTATAGACTAGATCTAGTTAATTTACAGTGTTGTATGAATCTTATATTTCCTTTTTAATTAAATTTTTTTTTCTGTCTAGTATCGACAGTGGGGTATTGAAATTTCTGACTATTAATAGAGAAGCACCTAATTTTCCCTTTAATTCTATCACTTTTTATTTCAAATATTTTGAGGCTCGGCTGTTGGGTGCATACATGTTTATAATTGCTATATCTGCATCTTTGGCTTGCAGTGTTCTTTATTTCTTCAACTTTTATTCACTTTCAAGTCTATTTGTATGGCTATTTTCAGCTGTGCACTATTGCAGGTCATTTATGGTTATTGTTTGTATGATACATCTTTTCCAATCTTTTATTTTATCCCTTATTACATTTTAATAATATCATATTTTAAAGGTATATAGTAATACCATTAATCTTATATCATACTCTTACTCTTTAATTTTGTTTTATCATATGTTTAATTCTAAGAAAAAATTTTCTCTGTTGTTTTGGTTTTCTTTTAATTTTTTAAAATTTACATGGCATTTATATTTTACTAAGACTCATGTATTTGTTTATACAGTGCTAGGATTCACTCAGTGCTGAGATTTATCATTGACATTGTTGTTAGTAGCTTTATTTCATTTCTTTTGTGGAATATTCTAATGTGTGACTATGCCAGTAACTATCCATTACACTTTCAATGTATATGATTTGTTTTCAAATTTTCACTAGTTCAAACAGTGCTGTTGTGAGTATATATGTACCTGCATTCAGCTGTCCATAGGCAAGAGATTTGCTGATTGTATACATACTAAGAATGAGGTTTCTGTGAAAGTATATATTAATTGTCAACATCAACATGATGCCAATATATTTTCAAAGCAATTGTACCAATGTATACTCCCACGAGTGCCTGTTAATTCACACTGTTGTATTGTTATAGTTATCACCTTTTACCACTAGAGGCATACAAAGTTATATTTCATTTTGGGCCTCTAAATGACTCAATTGTCCTAATATAGAAAATTATCTTACTTATTTCTTTCTGCATCACTGTTCCACACATTCCTTGGTAAGTAACCGGTTTTGCCAGATAAAATATTTCTGGAAACTTGTTGCAGAACAATGTAAATATACTTAACACCCCTGGGCTATACTATTAAAAATGGTTAAAATAATTCCTTATATGTTATGTGTATTTTACTACAATTATTTTGTTGTTGTTGTTGAGACAGAGTCTCACTCTGTCACCTAGGCTGGAGTGCAGTGGCATGATCTCAGCTCACTGCAACCTCCACCTCCCGAGTTCAAGCAATTCTCTGCCTCAGCCTCGCGAGTAGCTGAAATTACAGGTGCCTGCCACCATGCCCAGCTAACTTTTTTTTTTTTTTTTTTTTTTTTTAAGTAGAGACAGGGTTTCACCATCTTGGCCAGGCTGGTCTTGAACTCCTGACCTCAGGTGATCCACCTCCTTGGCCTCCCAAAGTGCTGGGATTACAGGTGTGAGCCACCATGCCCAGCCTACAATTAATTATTTAATGCAGATTTGAAAGAATATATAATCAGTAGGACCCAGCAGGAAAAATAACATGAGAGGTGATATGTGGAAAGAATGAGAAATAGACAGGAAGAGTAGTGATGATATGGGGCTGAAAATGACAACGTCATTGATACAAAGATTCTTGAGTCATGGGTGATGCCTGTGAGAACTGGCCAAAATACAAAGGAATGAATTCAAGCCTCAAAATTCCTGAGTAAAATCTGGTGAAATTTCTTGGTTGGTTTTTGCATGGTTGTCTAAATAGTTTTAAGGTTGTTACTTACTTCAGCCCTTATTATGTAAGCCTGTCACTGATTGACAAGCTGAAAACATTTAGGCTAAGGGTTTTCAATCTAAGAAATCTTGCCTGAGTAGATTTTATGTGTACAGTTAACTATATATTATATTATTTGTTTTAGTGAAAGGACATTGGTATAAATAGAGGGCATGAATTATTAACAATGTTAAGAGACAAAGACAAAATTTCAAGTGAAATAATCAAAACAGTTCTCTTTTGTTATAATAATTTATTTTTTCACACTTTGTTCCTGTAATAAGTTTTTGCACCTTTAGCTAATTTGTGTTTATTTTGAATGAAGTGACACTTTCACACTTTTTACACTACCATTTGAATCTTCTATTATGTGTTTTGCTGTATGTTTTACTGAGACTTCATTTTGCTTTGTTCTCTTAGGACGTTATTCTATGCTTATGCCTTATTTTCCAGGATTGAATCATTTAATCTTAGCTATTAGAATTCCTTTCAATTATCAAAGAAAACATACTGTATGGAGTATATGTATGAGAAAAATAAGTATTGGATAGATTACACAAGTCTTGAAGAAATAAATACATACTGTGTTTGAATCTCATGATAAACTTGTTCAATTAATGTGTAATAATATATTTAATTCACTTGGCCTTAGTGCTCATGCTAAAACAGAAATGACAATACTTAAGTCTAAAATTAGTTTTATGATATATTTAAAGCACATATATACGAAGTGGAGTTAGGAAACAGCTTTGATAATGGAAAAATGAATTTTGGATGTATTTTTAAGAATAAAGAGCAGAGTCTGTATTAAAACTGTAGAATATATCAAACAGACACTAGAGCGTATAGTTTATTTTATTCTAAAGCAAATATTGCTATCAATTAACTACTTCTTTGAATGCTACTTACCAATTACAATTCCTCCAACTTTGCTTACAGGTAAAAATATACTGGCTTTTGATTACCACTCCATGTTTTCTTTAGAATGATACTCTCTATGGGTACATGCATAAATAAGAAGGTGTTTATTTCCCAGTTTGAACTTTATGTGGACAGAATCTTAAAGTGTTATGGAGTAAACAATTGTCTCCCTAAATTCATATATTGAAATCCTAACTGACAATGAAATGATGTTAGGAGCTGGCAACGTTAGTATGTAATTAGGTCACCAAGGTGGAGCCCTCATGAATGGGATTAGTGTTCTTGTAAGAATAGACAGAGAGGTTGCCCTCACTGTCTCTGTTCTGTTCTTTATTACATGAGGATACACCAAGAAAATGGCCACCTGTAAACTCTCACGAGACACCAAATCCATCAGCTCCTTGATCTCGGACTTAGCAAGCAAATTCTTCTTATAACAAAGTCATGAAGATTTTAAAAAGTTACTTGTGATCTTTTATTGTGTTCACTTTCACATTTAGCTCTCAAATCTACCCATATCTAATGACTATGTACAGTTTTAGTTTAGAATCTGTTTCATACTCTCCTCATATACACACATAGTTTTCCTATAATTATTTGTTGAAGCATTTTTTTCCCTTTGCTTTGTTGAGCCACCTATGAAATATCTGAGCTTATATCTGGCCTCTGTTGTACTAATTGCGCTGACACCATTCTAAATTATGATAATAATAACAAACGTTGATATGTAATGGAGAGGCGGCCATCCCTTGTGTTATTTTTTAAAAGTGATTCTAGCTATTATTCCCGTAAATTCCATATACATTTCAGAGTTTCACCATCTCTACAATGTTACATGATTCCTATTACAAGTGACTCAAATTTATTGATACATTTGAGAACTATTATTTTTAAAATAGAGTCTTTAAACTATATATAATATAGAGACAGATAAATATACTCTATATGTTTATATATAGATAAATACACTCTATATATATAGAGAGAGAATCTATCTTATTTTTTTGAGATGGAGTCTCAAATTATATCAATATTATTTTATGGTTTACTGTGCTGAATTAGAGGTCTTGCATTTGTGGTGGTGTTAGAATTATTCCTAGGTATATAATGCTTTGCAGTATTTTTTTCTTTTTTACGTTATTGCTGTATGTAAACATAAAATTGGGTTTGTATATTAAATTTTATTCAATAATGTGTCTGGATTATAATCAAAACAATTTCTCTGTAAACCTGTTTAAATTTTTATACATCCTACATATTATCAGTTAATAATAACTTTTGTCCTCTTTCCCAAGCCTTGTACTTTCCGTTCCTTTTTTGCTCTTTACTTTATGGGTTAGGCATTTCACTATAGTATATAACAGAAGTGAACCAATAAAGCTTACCCGGTCCATTAGCCTTCTAAATTCGCTTACAAAATTTTATTATTCAGTGTGGAAAATGTATGAAGTTTCTTTGGTGGGCACTTTTTAGAAATTAAATTAAGAGAGTTCTAGTATATTCTAAGTTTTCTATGGGCTTTCACCATTAAAGACTGGTGATTTTTATCACGTATTCTGTCTGTATATATTAAGATAGTCATATTCATCTTTAATGTGTAAATGTGGTTAAAATTGATTTAAAAAATTAAGTAAATCAGTATTCTTTTTATAAAATCAAATTGAGGATTGACAGTTTTATACTGCTGAATTTGGAATGCTAACATTTTGTTAAGAAATGTTATATTTATACTGATAAGTGAGATTTTTCGATAGCTTTTATATTTGATAGTTGTTTCTTAAGGCATGTATTCCTTCTATGGTGGACTTGTGTTTCTATTTATATATTTAATTTTTGCTCATTTCTGCTACATTATTTGCTTTCTATTTGTGCCAACTCTTCTAAGATATAGACACTTTACTGAACGAAACATATAAATTGATAGTAAGTGCCTATACTTTTGCTGAATACCATTAGTAATTACCACTAGTAATAAGGGCATATACTTTTGCTCAGTACCATTAGTAAATGAAGATCACAATTAAATATTATTCCAAGGACTAGAATGGCTAAATTTTAAAGGATTGATAATACTATTCACTTATCTATTTTTTTTTTTTTTTTTTTACCTGGGCAACATTTAATAATGGATTCAGAATTTTAAACTATTAAATCTGTTAGGAGAATTTTCTCTGAACATTAATGAAAATCTTGTAGATTTGTATTGATACTAAGAACATAATTTTCATTAAAACCCCTGAAAATCTCAACCTCTCCCTCAGTGTCAGTTATACTGCCAGGAGGTATTTCTAGTAATCCATAAACTGTTCTCCAGTCTTAGCTCATAAATGTCACTCTTGGACTCTAATAGTATTTTTTCCTTTATGACACCTCATGCAGTTCTTAATGAGTAGGAATTTGCTATGTAAATAGAGTTACCAAATTATATATTCTCCTAAATGATCTTTTAAAAAAGATTTCTGGGATTTCATTATTCATAATCAGGTCCTAGTTAGTCTGGCAATGACTGCATTATATCTTTGTGTTCAAATCATGACCAAATTCAAGATCTCCTTGGGATGCCAGACTCTAGGCAAATTTTCACTAAGATTTGATATGAATGAAAGAACCCGCATATAAAACCATACTTTCTACCTGTGTGGAGGATAATTTTTAGAACTGTCAGCAAAGAAAGGGCTAAAATGCATAGTCAAATATGCTGAACTCACATTCTTCATGTAACTGAACCCAACTGGTAAGAATATTGAATTGTTCAAGACTTTAGAGCCAAAAATAATATAATTGCCCTCCATTTTCCTAAGGTATTCAATCTGATGTTATTTTATCTTCAGTACCACCCCAAAACTATATGTTGTGTAATTATAGATCTGTGTTACCCTTTTTTTAGTGGTCCATTAAATTGGGATTGCTAATACTTGTTTTTTTCCCTAAGAAAATCAACAATATGTCAGAGCTGGGCGTGGTGGCTCATGCCACCATGCTGTAATCCTAGTATTTTGGGAGGCCAAGGCAAAAGGATTGCTTGAGCCTAGGTGTTGGAGATCAGCCTAAGCAATATGGCAAAATCCCACCTCTACAAAAAATACACATTGAGACAGGCATTGTGGCCCATGCCCAAAGTCCCAGCTACTTGGGAGGCTGAGGTGAGAGGATATCTTGAGCTTGGGAGGTGGAAGTTGCCACTGTACGCCAGCCTGGGTGACACAGCGAGACCCCTCTCAAAACAACAACAAAAACAAAAAAGAAATCAATAATGTATCAGAATAGTTATTCTTGAAAGGTTTATTGAGGCACCTTCCTACTCTACATATCCAGACTCATGAGCATAAAGATTGTAAATTACCCCATAAATCTATCTTTATCCAATAAATAGCTGGATGACTTTGGGCATGTTATAAAGATGAGATGATCCTTAACTATGATTTTATCTATAGACTTCATGTTTTAACTCAGAAACAACATAATATATCCGAAAATAGTTACAATTTAGTCAAAACGAAATGCATGAATTAAGAAAATTTATCCCAAGGGAGTATATTCTTCACTTGTGAGATATAAGCTAGTAGGCAATTAAGATATTTCCTGGTCTCCTTTGCTACTGCAGACAATGGATTTCCTGCTTTTCTGAAGTGGTCACGCTTACATACAACCTAACTAAGACATAATAACCAATCATCTTACTTGTGAACCAAAATATGTATAGAAATGTGATTTAACATTAGCTTTCAACATCCCCTCTTTTGGACTTTCCTAATCATAAACTCTATTTCATTTGGCCTACAGTTTCCCCATCTCAAACAAAGTTATAATTATGTTGATTCCAGAAGCAGATGATATGGTTGTTCATTTGAAATATGAAACAGTAAAATCTTAAGATAAAATCTGGTTGGCCTACTTCTATTCTCAAGCTTCTTCATAGTATGCTTTGCAAGAAGCAAAAAGAGTTGTGAAAATCCAGCAGGTTATGGTTTGAGGATTGGCAGAATTGATAGGTAGACAGTGTCAGTAAGCTTGTAGGAGTTTTTACCCATGGAGTAGTCTGTGAGACCAAGAAGGCAGTATTTCAAAACAGAGCGGCCCCCAGATATAATATTCATCTCTCACAATCACAAATGTTTTTTGTTTTTGTTTCTTAAAATTTTACTTTAAGTTCCAGCATACATGTGCAGAATGTACAGGTTTGTTCCATAGATAAATGTGTGCCATGGCAGTTTGCTTCACTTATCTACACGTCACCTAGGTATTAAGCCCCACACGCATCAGTCATTTGTCCCGAGGCTCTGCCTCCTCTTCCCCTCTCTGCAACAAGCCCGGATGTATGTTTCTCCCCTCCCTGTGTCCCTGTGTTCTCATTGTTTAGCTTTCACTTATGAGTGAGAACATGTGGTGTTTGCTTTTCTGTTCCTTTGTTAGTTTGCTGAGGATGATGGTTTCCAGCTTCATCCATGTCCTTGCAAAGAACAAGATCTCATTCATTTTTATGGCTGCATAGTATTCCATGGTATATATGTACCACATTTTCTTTATGCAGGCTAATATTGATGGGCATTTGGGTTGGCTCCATGTCTTTGCTATTATGAATAGTGCTGCAATAAATATATGTATCTAAAATAAAAAGAACCCTAGAAGAAAATCTAGATAATACCATTCAGGACATAGCATGGGCAAAGATTTTATGATGAAATTGCCAAAAGCAGTTGCAACAAAAGCAAAATTAACAAATGGGATCTAATTAAACTAAAAAGCTTCTGCACAGCAAAAGAAGCTATCATCAGAGTGAATAGGCAACCTACAGAATGGGAGAAAATTTTTGCAATCCACCCATCTGACAAAAGTCTAATATGCAGGATTTACAAGGAACTTAAACAAATTTACAAGAAAAAAAAACCCCATTAAAAAGTGGGCAAAGGACATGAACAGACATTTCTCGAAAGAAGACATTTATGTGGCCAGCAAACATATGAAAAAAAGCTCAACATCACATCCCTGATCATTAGAGAAATGCAAATCAAAACCACAATGAGATACCATCTCATGCCATTCAGAATGGGGATTATTAAAAAGTAAAAAAATAACAGATGCTGGCAAGGCTGTGGAGAAATAGGAACGCTTTTACACTGTTGGTGGGAATGTAAATTACTTCAACTCTTTCCTCAAGGATCTAGAACCAGAAATACCACTTGTCCCAGCAATCCTCCTACTGGGTATATACCAAAAGGAATACCATCATATATTTAAGAGGAAAAATGTTATGTCACTGCTTATATGTGAGTTTTAAATAGTACCAATCATATCTAGAAAACAACATAATTTATGAAAATTAGTAATTTGTCTATTATAGCCATATGGTCTTTTGTCAGCTTTTTTTTGGATTAGGAATGGGATCTGTTGTCTTAGTTTAATTTTCTTTTTCTTATATTGGTCTGTGCTTCAATGTTTGAAATAGCTTTGAAATGCTATTAACCACCTATTGTCTGATTAAATGTTCCAATATAGAATTATCAAACAAAAATGAGCAGGAAAATCTGACATATGTAGTATTTGAAACAACTGTGACTGGAAATCTGATGTGTGCAGATGACCCTTCAAAACATGATGTGGATTGGAATGATTAGATTGCATTGCTAGTCTAATTCCACTTTGGGCTGAAGAATGATCATAGATTAGAACAGAGAATTGAGATCATTTGTTAACATGATTTACATAAAAATGTAGATTACTGGCTTCAACATGACTTAGTTGTGTGTTCCAGGGAAACTTTGCATGAGAAAGGTAAAGACTGTAAACCAATAAATATCTTTATCACATATTTTTTTCAGAAAATTACCAGAATTGTTGGAAGCAGACATAGAGCTCACTTGTCAAGTATAACTTGCTTAACAAGACTCATTTTAAAATAGTTACTTCATTGTGTCACCAATCCTGACAAACTTTGCCCAATCCTAATAAGTTCAACACCTAGAAAGATGTGCTTTAACCCACTAACCAAATGGAAAAACCCTTTCTCCCTTTTTGAGACACTGTCAAAATAGTGTGCTTTCTTACTGCAATAAGACCTAATAAATTTAACTTTACTTTATTGACAGGTCTTCTGGTAATATTTTGGATGAGTTCAACAACATTTAGCCATGAAAGATGCTTGAAGACAAGATGGAATAGGGAGATCTTGAAACAGATTCTACTACTAACTGTTTTTGTCCACTAACCTTTCTGGGCCTCAGTTTTCTCATTTCTAATATGAATGTCAATAGAGTCATTTTTTAAGTTTCTTTTCATTAAATGTAAATGAATAAAGAATCTATGACTAGACATAAGGAATTTTCATGACTAGAAACACATTTATTTAATTGATTTAGAGGGTGATTTCTATTGACATTAAATATTTTCTTCTTGTATCATTTATTTCAGTACCAAGATGCTATGCTTTAAATACCTTATAATCCTGTAGATCCAGTTCACCTATTATTTCTGATGCCTCATATTAGATTTTAATTTCATATTTAATTTTTTTGTGGGGATGTGTGTGGTCTACAGCTTAGTTCTTAACCACGATATTTACAGGGTTTATGTATTGCTTTCTGCATTCTTGATATGAGTACAGTGGCTGGCTCATATAGTAAACAAATATACACAGTTTGTTTCCTTACTGCTCTTTTCTTGAAGGAAAAATGTTTTGCTTAAAAAATCAAAACACTTTTAAAAAATATTAAAATATGACCTTGCCTACTAGACAGCAGCAGCTGGTGTAACTTCCACCGAGTTGCTCCAGGCAAAGCCAAACCTTGAAGAATGTTCTGGGACTTCTTAAGTCTCCTGATTTCCTGGATATTAGGGACTTCTCAAGAGCATAGATAAAGTCTATTTTGCTAGAAGCACTCTGCGAAAATGACTTTTTAAGATTTTTTTCCCTGTAGACTGAGACCTCATTATTTTTTTCTTCAGGCAATAGGAAATTTTGAATCTGCACTTTTTTGTCACTTTGAGTTGGGAATAATTTTCTTCATTATGTAAATACTGGCTAAAATGACCATTATTCTATTCATATTATAATTAGTTTGTCAATCAATCAACTAAGTAAGCAATTCCAACTGTGCGTTATGAAGACACAATTATGGATGATCTTGGGAGGAGATAAAGAAATACAGTTATTAATAATAGGCACCCCCTCAAAGAGGTACCCAACAAGTATGAAGAATATATATATTACATTACATATTACATATATAAATATACAAACAGATACAGCAATAGAGTATTGCAATTTAAGAGATATGGCAGTCAAACTGAAAGGCAGAACAAGAAATTTCAAAGGGATTTAAAGGATTGTTAATTAAACAGGCAAATGAGACTTCATAAAGAGTGTGTGGTAAAAAGATAAGACAAAATTTGAATAGAGAAAAAAAGTGCAGGCAGGTATAGTAGCATAAACAAAGCTATAAATGTGGGTACAGTGAAGGTATTTTGGAAGCAGTGGATAGGCTGAATTCACCATGATTGATTAGGTAAAAGTAAGAAGTAAAAATGAACACATTAATTTTTGACATTAGAGTAACATAGTGATTTGGTTAAACCTCCAAACTGTTATTTGTACATTACTTATCATGGTTTTTCAGTAGATTTAATATCAAATTTTATTGTTATTATAAAATGTTTAATATTAAAAGTTCAATAATAGAGGCATATATAAAATAGACAACCATAATTTCATGCATGTCTCTGACCAAAAATACCTAGTTTTGACTCTTTGGAATATCATATGCTGCTATGCTAGACTTTTTTTTATATGGGTTAGTTGATATATTGAAGGGTTTGTTGTTGTTATTATAAAATAGTACTCTGAAATTACCTTTTTTTATGCATACATATTTCTTAAATGGGATGATGCTATTTGTGTATTTCTCTTATTCACAACATTTGTAGACTTTTTGTCATCTTTGCATCAACTCCAAGTTAATTAACCATAGGATTGACAAGATTTTGATATTTTTAATGTGAAAATTTAGTTATTTTCCCATATTTTCATATTATCAGTAATGCAACTTTAGGCATTTATCTTTGTAAATTTGTGTGAATAAGTTCTATGCGATAACTTCCTATAAGTTTACTAGCTAATTTAAAAATAACACATTTTAAAATTCGATTCCTGTAAACAATATATGAGAGTGACTGTTTCTATTATCTAAGAAATACCGTGTAGCGTTCATGTCTGCAATACATATATGCTGGTTAATTAACTATCAGTGTTTATTGAATATTTATTATAGAAGAGGCACTGTTTTCAATGTTTACATTAATTAACTCATTTAATACTCATAAGACACCTATGGGATAGTGAATTTTTTCTCAGATGAAAACACTAAGGCACAAGGATACTTGTGCTTGCTAAAGTCATATAGGTAGTACATAGCAGAAAAAGGATTCTAAGTGCTCCAGCCTTCCTCATAACTATAATTTAATTACACTACTAACATGCAGACTTATTTAAAGACAAATAAAAAGAACCATCACAAAGTTAAATAATATGTCTAAATTCACACAGTAGATGTAGCACCTGAAATTTGCCTCATCAGTCAGAAGTGGATTTGTTAAAATATAATTTACTACTGCCTGTTTTTTAAAAGGACCATATGGTTTAAAAAATCGGGGGGTGAAGCAAGATGGCCGAATAGGAACAGCTCCAGTCTCCAACTCCCAGCGCAGGCGACACAGAAGACCGGTGATTTCTGCATTTTCAACTGAGACTCCACCTCTGGGGACAGTGCACAGCTGAAGACCAACAGGGGAAGCAGCGGGGGCCTGTGCAGACGCGAACGACTCTGTCTGACAGCTTTGGGGAGAGCTGTGGATCTCCCAACGCGGAGGTTGAGATCTGAGAACGGACAGACTGCCTGCTCAGGTGGGTCCCTGACCCCTGAGTAGCCTAGCTGGGAGACATCCCCCACTAGGGGCAGTCTGACACCCCACACCTCACAGAGTGGAGTACACCCCTGAGAGGAAGCTTCCAAAGGAAGAATCAGACAGGTACACTCGCTGTTCAGCAATATTCTATCTTCTGCAACCTCTGCTGCTGATACCCAGGCAAACAGGGTCGGGAGTGGACCTCAAGCAA
>NW_016805195.1:97712-106856 GCF_001698545.2 Rhinopithecus bieti | reverse complement strand
CTTTTCACAACTAATATGTGAAGAATGTTACAAATATATGATGCAATTAGTATAAGACCATATCACAGAAACATGCAATTTTCTCTTAAACTTACATAATAAATTCAGAATGTGAAGATACTGTGCAAAAAAATAAATAAATAAAAAATAAAAAAAATAAAAAAAATAAATAAAATTTGCTTTTGGAAAAAAATAAATAAATAAATAAAAAATAAAAAAATAAAATAAAATAAAAAATCAACACTGTTTATCTTGACAAACTATTAAAAATAAACCTAGCCGAATAAATTATTAGGGCTAAACCTGGTAGACTGGTGGTGATCGAGACAATCTAATGTGACAGTTATTTTATTAATTTAGCATAAAAACTTCGACATCACTAGAAATATGTAAGTGCAGATATATTACTTATTAATACATTACATTATTGTGGTTTTTGCCAGCTCCGTTTTCTCAATTATTTATAGATCTATTTCTGTAATCATGCATTAAGACGTGTAATACCAACATGTCACCACAGATCCACAGATTCATACCACAGGAAAATGTGTAAATGTGATTTTGAAAAATGCAAATGAGCCTCCACAATCCGTGCCCATTGATTTCAAAAAAAGCTTGATTGTGCATATTTTACACAACACTTTTGCTTGTTTTCCCTTTAAAGTTAGAAAATATTTAAGTAGCTGAGAATTGGTACTTCAACTTCTGAGGAAGTAGACATGTGAAAGAGCAGAAGGTGACATAAAAAATAGGTCTGAGAAATTTGCCTCTTAACGAAGCATATGGCTACATATGTGTGTGTGTATATATAGAGAGAGAGAAAGAGAGAGAGAAAAATCATATATAATGGGTTAGGAATAATTTGTTTTGCCTGTTAATTTTGATGACATTAATATCTTGAGTATGCATTTCTAGAAATTGTATTTTATAATATATACAATAGCTGGTGATATGTGTGTGGCATTACATAAATATTTACGTATAAACACATATTGATATACAAACATAAGTTGTAAAGTAGTTAGTATATTAGGGATGCTTGAAAATAGAATGTTGGACTTTCATATTTGGGATCATTGTGACCTCGGTATAAAACTTACACATTTGTACAATCATGGCAGGGAAATGCCAAGATATTTTAAAACTTAAGATGATAACATTGATTGTCTTGAGTCTTATGATACATTTTAATGTCATTGAGCATCTTCACCCAGCAAATTCATAAACTTAAAAGTATTGTGGAAGGTGAAAGAAGAAACCTTACAATGTGAGTATTTATGGTGGCTGATATTCTTGACAAGTCTCTCATACAATTATGTTGCATGACACTGAGTACAAACATTTGGATCGAACAACTGAATAACAACCACTTGTTGGAAACCAGCTTTAATGAGCCCTCTCCAATGTTTATTTTTATACATATATATATACATTTTTTCTAGCAGCTAGATGAAATTTCTTTTTTTATTTTTAAAGTTTATTTATTAATGCATTTTTTAAATTTGTTTCTTATACTTTAAGTTCTAGGGTAAATGTGCACAACGTGCAGGTTTGTTACATAGGTATACATGTGCTAGGTTGGTTTGCTGCATCCATTAACTCATCATTTACTTTAGGTATTTCTCCTAATGCTATCTCTCTCCCAGCTCTGCACCCCACAACAGGCCCTGGTGTGTGATGTTCCCCTTCCCGAGTCCAAGTGTTCTTATTGTTAAATTCAACCTATGAGTGAGAACATGCGCTGTTTGGTTTTCTCTTCTTGTGATAGTTTGCTCAGAATGATGGTTTTCAGCTTCATCCATGTCCCTGCAAAGGACATGAACTCATCCTTTTTTATGGCTGCATAGCATTCCATGGTGTATATGTGCCATATTTCCTTAATCCACTCTATCATTGATGGACATATGGGTTGGTTCCAAGTCTTTGCTATTGTCAATAGTGCTGCAATAAACATACATGTGCATGTGTCTTTATAGTAGCATGATTTATCATCCTTTGGGTATATACCCAGTAATGGGATTGCTGGGTCAAATGGTATTTCTAGCTCTAGATCCTTGAGGAATCACCACACTGTCTTCCACAATGATTGAACTTGTTTACAGTCCCACCAACAGTGTAAAAGTGTTCCTATTTCTCCACATCCTCTCCAGCATCTGTTGTTTCCCAACTTTTTAATGATTGCCATTCTAACTTGTGTGGGATGGTATCTCATTGTGGTTTTGATTTGCATTTCTCTGATGGCTAGTGACGATAAGCATTTTTTGTGTCTGTTGGCTACATAAATGTCTTCTTTTGAAAAGTATCTGTTTATACCCTTTGCCCACTTTTTGATGGTGTTGTTTGTTTTTTTCTTGTAAATTTGTTTGAGTTATCTGTAGATTCTGGATATTATCCCTTTGTCAGATGGGTAGATTGCAAAAATTTTCTCCCATTCTGTAGGTTGCCTGTTCACTCTGATGGTAGTTTCTTTTGCTGTGCAGAAGCTCTTTAGTTTAATTAGATCCCATTTGTCAATTTTGGCTTTTGTTGCCGTTGCTTTTGGTGTTTTAGTCATGAAGTCCTTGCCCATGCCTATGTCCTGAATGGTATTGCCTAGGTTTTTTTCCAGAGTTTTTATGGTTTTCAGTCTAACATTTAAGTCTTTAATGCATCTTTAATTAATTTTTGTATAAGGTGTAAGGAAGGGATCCAGTTTCAGCTTTCTACATGTGGCTAGCCAGATGTAGCATTTATTAAATAGGGAATCCTTTCCTCGTTTCTTGTTTTTGTCAGGTTTGTCAAAGATCAGATGGTTGTAGACGTGTGGTGTTATTTCTGAGTATGACATTACATGTATTCCTGCAATGTATGTTTTTCGTGCACTCATGCCCGATTTCTGACTTCTGCATAAAACAAAAGAAATTGTTCATGAAGGCACAGGGATTGTAGACTGCTTTAATCATGATTTGAATTAACTAATGAGAAAAATGTAGTTGACGCATTATGCTAGTCTCATATTTGACTATAAACTTGTGGTGACTAAACTCATAGAAGCCTTTAACTGTTCATCCATTTTGTTTCTCCATCTCTATTCTTAGACAGATTTTCCAGTTTTTAAATATTCTACCCCTAATGACTACATAGATAGCTGAGGATCATATGCATTTTTTAAAACTTTTATTTTGCTATGATTCAAATGTATTAAAAATTTGCAAGATGGTGACTGAAACCAACATACTTCTCTGCCCCAGTGTTAATACTGGGATCGAGCAAAATATGTTAGCTGCTTCTCCAGGAAATAACTACTCAAGGGAGATAAAACTGTGAACATACATAGCAAATTACTTAAAACCAATAGTTTACTCATTGAGACTCTTGCTGTGCTTGCCAATCCAAATGCAATTTATTATCAGTTCCTTTCCATTCTAAACAGTTTCACATCTGGCAAAACCTGCCTTATTTATCCTCTTAATTTATTCATTTTGAGATACGACTAAGACTTGGTCAAAGAGCTAAGGAGCTATAGGTGATCTGCATTAACAGAGCTTCTTTTCTGGTGATCTTTTGGGGAACTCCCTTATATCTTCACTCAGTTTCACCAATTGTGAACATTTGCTACATTTATTTTATTAGTATCTTTTTCTTTTGAATTATTTTGTCTCAATCACTTGAGGTAAGTTCCAGACATCATGCCCCTTTACTTCTTCATGCTTCAGCGTGCGTTTCTAAGAACTAGAACAGTCTCTTCCATAACCACAGTACATTTTCAAAATTAGAAAATTTAGTTTTATAAAATATGATGATCTAATGTACAGTCCATATTACAAATTTGCCAAAACAATTTTAAACCTATATCAGTATTATGGACAGGGTAACAGAGACCTGTTAATTCAGAAAGTTAAGTCAGAAGAGTTTGAGTTTTAATCTACTTAGGTGCTAACAAATTTGCTTCCCACTGTGTGTGTGTGCTTGTGTGTGTCTGTAGTATATATACACATATAGTATATAAGTGTTTATGTAGATACATATAATACATATATTAATATGTATAAATACACATGTGTGTGTACACATAAAATGTCTGCCTCTGGTTCAGAAACAAAGACAGTTTATTACTTATTGCAAAACCAGAAGCCAAAGCAACAGCTTGCTTCAGTACCCCAAGCTCTAATCTCAAAAACAGAACATGGTACAGGACAGATGGTACTTGCACATGTACTGGAGTGCATTACAGGAAAGCCATCTTGAAATTAAGAAGCCTAATGGCCACATTATCCCCCGCCAGAGAAAGAGAGAGACTTATCATTATTCTGGAATTTACTTAGAGAAGGAGAGCTCTATGTTTGTGCCTCTTGGACCTCAGCAGGTAGTAAGATATTCTTCAGCATTACTATCCTGCAATGTCTCTCTCTCTATATAAATATTCTTAAGCTGGTGGTAAATGACTTTAATTAAGAGGACCTGGACTGTTTAGAAACATGAGATGCATGGAAAATTGTCTCTCAGCAAGGCCTAAGTTAGTTATTTACAAGAAAAAATAATGTGTTTACAGAAAGTATATCACTCCCCATTTTAGATATTTCTAAATAATGCCTTACTTTTGTTAAAGAAAACCAGAGCTGGACAGAAGTTAGAATAGTGAAGATAAAATTTGTCAACAAACAAACAAAAAAGCAAACAAACAAACAAAAAATCAACTATTCCAGTAGGAAAAAAGACACCTCAGTATAGAACTGGGCTCAATTCCAAATGTAGTGTAGATAAATGGGAATTTATAGCCAAGGAGTAGGATGAGGGTCAGTGGATGGAAAATTACTAAGTGGAAACATCAGGGGTAAGGGGATTCTAGCTAAATTGACTTGACAGGATTCTTGCTAAAGGAGGGGCAGAGTGATCAGATAACAAGAGTGAGGGATGAGGGATTTGATTAGATACGGGACGTGGGAATTCTCACTACATCAATTTAGTAGGATTACTGCTAAAACTGGATTCTACAAGGAAGAACACAAAGCCCAGGGCTGAGGTCTAGTGAAAAAGAGCTCAGAGGAGCCTGAGCAAAGTTCAGTCAGAGCCTTTATCACCTTTGAGAAAAGCTGAATAACATCAGTGGGGACTTTAGAATTTCCATATCCAAAGAGTGTAGCAATGGGTAATGGTGCTAGAAGAGAGACTAAGAGGTTTATCTAGATGATGCATTTGCCTAGAAAACAACTACTTTGACTTAGACTGTATATTTGAGGCCTTGAGACTTGATAAAATTTATGGAGCAGCTGCCTTCCCTTTCCTCTTTACACCACCCCTGAATGAGTACAGACGAAAAGCTTAGTTTATTTGAGCAAACAAATTTTTAAAGTACTACAAAATTTATAGGTTTCGATGACAAATACAACAGCAAGTTATTTTAATCAACTTTCTAAGTCCCCTAAACATTGCTATAAATCAACTAAAATGAATAATTTGGCAGTTTATTATTAAAATTCATTTTTAAACATCTCAGTTGAAAAAAATGAAGTCTTCAAATGTAAATAATAACTTAATCCAAACTATAACTCATTGAATAAGCTCAGTACTGATCCCTAGTAGCTGCAAGATATTTTCCCTTAATATATAAAAACGACATTTTCATAATAAATATACTAGAACTTCCCATATTTTTTTCTAACATTATGTAAATTGTTTTTGTTAGAAGGATGCTAAAATAAAATATAAATGTGAGGAGGTTTTTTGAATATTGATTCAATGAATGTTTAAAGTTAGAGAAGACTTTTGGAGAATGAGAAAAGATATTTAACAATAAAAGGTGATTAAATATAAAAAGGTTCAATGAAGAAATCAATAAAAAAAGGATATCAAGATATTTTTTAAAGAATCAGAAAATGGAAGAAGATATTTGCCATCCTAGAAATGAATAAAGCATGAAAGAATGCTGGAGGTTTTGAAGCAAACTGCACTTCTGCTTGGGAAGGTACTTGGGTGGCAAGATCCAAGTCAGCCCAAAGAATGAGAATTTGCTTGAGTCAATACTATAAACAGGGAAGAATGGGTAGAAGGGTACTAACAATAAAGTAGAGGAAAGTTGGATAGGGATTGTATTGGAGGATGGGGGCGTAGGAGTGTGAGATGGTGTACATGCAAGAATGAGTAAGTCGTACCAGTTTCCTAGAGCTGTCATAACAAACGGCTACAAATCCAGTGTCTTAAAACAATACAAATGTAGTGTCATATAGTTCTAGAGACTAAATATCCAATATCAAGGTGTCAACAAGGCCATGCTCTCCCTGACAGTGGTTTGGGAGAATTTTTTTGTTTTGTTACAGTCTCTGATGGATTGCCTGCAATCCTTGGCATTCCTTGGCTTGTAGCTGTAGAACTTAAATCTAGTAATGTGTCTCTCTTCCTGTTTTCTTATAAGGACACCAGTCATAGGGGATTCAATGCCTGCCCTACTCCAGTACGACATTATTTTAACTATTTAAGTCTTCAACAACCCTATTTCTAAATAACATCACATTTCAAATTATTGGTGATTGGGGCTTTAACGTCATTTAGGGGGACACAATTGAAATCCTAACATATGTGGAAGTCATATCCACTGATGAGGGGCTTTGTACTCTGCTAATTGCCACCATCAAAGCATGCTTATGGAAAGGTGTTAATATTAGTGATTAGATGTACGTTTTTTTGGGAAGTAAGAATTATAGTTTCAAAAATGAGATAATTCCATTTCTGATAATTTTGTCATTAATTTTCCCAAAACATTTAATGCAGCATTGCATGTGGTATATAAAAAATAAATGTACAGCCTTAAGTAAAATTGTTAAATACATTATTGGCATTACTGAGATGATGATACATTCTGTAATTGTTATTTATCATAAAGACAATTTTATATGTTATAATGTTAAGAAAAAAGATGAATATTATGTGCATAATATAATCACTACAGTTAAGTCTCAAACAGTAAGTGGAAGAAAATATGCCAAATATTATCAGTAGCTGTTTTGAGGAGATGGGGTACTGAAAGTTTTTTCTTTGTGCTTTCCTCAATTTTAACAATTTTCAATGAAAAGCATAAGGAGTTAAGAGAGAATATATGAAACAAAATAAAATAAAAAATAAACATCTTGTTATTTTATTGTCTTTCCTCTTCTGAGAACACCTATTGATTGGATTTTAGATCTCTTTTTTAGATTTTAGCTCTCTAATTTTGATTTATGTGTGCCCCATTTTCTGTCTCTTTGGTTTTGGTTCTAATTTCTGGAAGTTTTATTCTACTTTATGTTATAAACCTCTTTCCATAGCCATGATAAACATTAGATGTAGGAACAGGCAAATCAAGTTTCAGTGGTTTAGCATAATAAAGGTTTAGTTTTTACACGTGCTAGGTTGTTCCTTAGTAAGTACCCCGAGTGGCTGCAATAAGCAGGAACCAAGGGAGATATTTCTTGTACTATGTGACCCTGCTGACTTCTAGACCCGCAAAAACCTAGACATACCAAGCAGGTAATGGCATATAATACATTATATAGCCAGGATTGGGCATTTCCTAAATCACTTTTACCTTTGTCTAGAACATAGCCCCTAGTTTCCAGCTTGAAGCAAGATATTTGAAATGTAGTTTAGCTGAGTGCACAAAAAGATAAGAGCTGATGTTGATCTATATATCACAGCAGTTGTTATCTATGTTTATAGGTGTTTCTTAGCTAAACTAACTCAGAACTACTTCTGCCAATTCTGAATGCATTTACAACAATATCATTTATAAGGTTTATAAGGCAGTATTTCTCTTTTTCTGTGCCTGCTTAATATTACAGGACTTCAAGCCTCCCTTAAAACATACATCTAAACAATTAATTGTTAGATTAATCACAGTAACTTTTTCAAGTGTGTTCCCAAGTGTGGTCTTCTCAATCACCACATTGTACCTACCATGGTGCTCTATTCCTTTTCTTACTCTATTGAATGATATCTAATTTCTAAGTTATTCTTAAGTCTCTTGGGCCAATATTTGGTTTGCTGAAGTCTATAAAGCTGCTAAAGAAAGTACTATGCCACTTCAGAAGGGTGATACAAGAAGCTACCTAACTGGAATGGCAATGTTTATATATGTAAGTGTAATAACAACTACTAGCCAGACACCATACCTACTATTTTCAACTTTTACAGTAGCTTCTTGACAGTATTAAGCAACTATTGTAAAGTCAGACATCCTTTTCTATTTAAATATCTTTTCTCACCTGATTCTACCTTGTTCATGTGATTGCAGCAGATGCCAACTGTTGATAAAATTTGAAGTTGATGCTCTAGCCCCAAGAAGTTTGGTCCAGGGATGATCACTTGAACAAAATCAGTCAATAATTGTCTAGGAATTGAGCATTTGAAGTTGAGGCAGGAAAGTTTAGTGTGAGTTTAAACATATTTGTAAATTAATAAAATTTACAACTGAGTTTTTTTTTTTTTTTTTTTTGAGACGGAGTCTCGCTCTGTCGCCCAGGCTGGAGTGCAGTGGCCGGATCTCAGCTCACTGCAAGCTCCGCCTCCCGGGTTTACACCATTCTCCTGCCTCAGCCTCCTGAGCAGCTGGGACTACAGGCGCCCGCCACCTCGCCCAGATAGTTTTTTGTATTTTTTAGTAGAGACGGGGTTTCACTGTGTTTGCCAGGATGGCCTCGATCTCCTGACCTTGTGATCCACCGGTCTCGGCCTCCCAAAGTGCTGGGATTACAGGCTTGAGCCACCGCGCCCGGCCACAACTGAGTTTTTAAGGAGCATTTTTCTGCCCATGTATACTTATAAGCTAAAAATGACACTCTAGAGTTGAAGAATAATGCACAGCAAATGATACACAACATAAAGGTTGAGTGACTTGCTAGCCTCTTTACAGTGATCCAGGACTTGATTTCAGTTCATTTGGAGTCTCAGCTACATGACTGTTCTCAAGGTTTATCAGGTGTCTTAGAAAACTTGCTTCACACGAACCCAATTTCCCCTTTTCTTTCACAAGATTGATTGGGTTTGAATCTTTACAATTATAGTGTAATTCATATTTTTAGAGGCCCAAACGAAAGCAAGGGGAGAGAAGTTTAATTTTCAACAATTATGTAGTGTATGAATTAAGAAGTAGTAATAACAGCCCAGTCATTTTTTTTTTTTTTTTTTTTTTTT
>NW_016805195.1:86571-97481 GCF_001698545.2 Rhinopithecus bieti | reverse complement strand
TGGGTGATAGAGCGAGACCTTGTCTCAGACAGCAGAAAAAAACAAAAAACAAACAAACAAACAAAAACCTTCCTTCCAGACACAATAGTTCCTTTTTTTTTTCATGGTTGTACCAATTTATTCTTCTTTCTTTTTTTTTTTTTTGAGACGGAGTCTCGCTCTGCCGCCCAGGCTGGAGTGCAGTGGCGCTGTCTCGGCTCACTGCAAGCTCCGCCTCCCGGGTTCACGCCATTCTCCTGCCTCAGCCTCGCGAGTAGCTGGGACTACAGACGCCCGCCACCACGCCCGGCTAGTTTTTTGTATTTTTTAGTACATACGGGGTTTCACCGTGTTAGCCAGGATGGTCTCGATCTGCTGACCTCGTGATCCGCCCGGCCTCCCAAAGTGCTGGGATTACAGGCTTGAGCCACCGCGCCCGGCCAGCCCAGTCATTTTGAATCTAAAGTTCCTATCCTTCTATCGGATAACACTGCATTGAAAAAAAAAATTGGTGCTCACAAAATTCTTAGAACATCCAAGAAGCTACTGTAAATCTATTGTAAATTAACATATGAATGTGTGTGAATATTTAGATAATATTTGAATATCAGAAGAGTCAACATATATTTCTTTTGATTAAATCATACAACAAGGTACAGAAATATCTGTGGGGGATGTATTTGACTCCATATTGTGTTAAAAAACGCTAAATTATACTCCTCTGATAGATAAGTATTTTAGAAGTTCGCAAAAGAAAATTTGTCATCTTTGTTAAACTTGAGATTAGAGGCAGCTGATTTTAAAGAATTTTAGTTAATTAACAAAGAAATGTCATAACATCTTGTATGAGATGTTTTAAAACATGCCATAGAATAGAATAATTATTCTTTCTTCATTTATTAAAAAATGAGTAGTATTTAAGAAAACATGTAGATGAAGATAACAATCAAAATTATATAAATATATAGAAAATATTTTGTTCGCAATAAGGTAATTATTTCCTTAGAAGGTATTTGCTGAAAGGTAAGAAATAATAAAGCGAATTTACCATTAGCAAATACCACCGTGTCTTTAGCCAAAGTCAAAATTGGTTCCCAATTTTAAATGGCAAATATTCTTAGCCTTTTTTTCACAAGTTTATGTGCATGGGAAGTTTTAAATAGCAAAAGGATGAGTAGAAAATAATGGCATGACTTCTCTTCTTTTATCTGGTCAAAGCATTACTGTGATCCTTCCTGGAGAGAGAGGAGAAAGAGGAAAAGGCAGAAGAAATTCTTCTTAAGAGACTTTGGGCCGGGCGCGGTGGCTCAAGCCTGTAATCCCAGCACTTTGGGATGCTGAGACGGGTGGATCACGAGGTCAGGAGATTGAGACCATCCTGGCTAACACGGTGAAACCCCATCTCTACTAAAAAATACAAAAAACTAGCCGGGCGAGGTGGCGGGCGCCTGTAGTCCCAGTTACTCGGAGGCCGAGGCAGGAGAATGGCGTAAACCCGGGAGGCGGAGCTTGCAGGAGCTGAGATCCGTCCACTTAACTCCAGCCCGGTCTACAGAGCGAGACTCTGTCTCAGAAAAAAAAAAAAAAAAAAGAGAGACTTTGGACACTGCCACTACAGTAACAAATTATGACATAGAATGACATTGTTCTGGTATAAAAAGAGTTGTTCAGCCTTGGGGAACTCTACATAAAAAGTATAGTTTTCTTGGAAGACATCAGCAACAGTTGATGATGCTACTTGTCTCACTTTTTTTGATGCTACTTCTTTTTAGTGGTTTTTTGAGTACAGAACCCAAAGAAAGGTGAGACAGAATGGGGAATCTAATCAATAATGAGGAAGAATGTTATGAAAGTAACTGGTGTCCTAACTCCCCGAGTTATGTATAAAAAGGTAACATGAGTATTGATATTAGTTTTAATAAATACTAAAACTTTTCAGATCTGGCAGCATTTTAAATCTAAGATCGAATTGAAGCACAAGGCAATTGTTTATTAGATTTGATCTATTTTAAAAATCTTATCTAGGAAACTTTATTTCCTGGCAACATGTTGGAGTAAACACTTGCACTGACATTTCCCCTTTCCTCAATCATCCCACTTAGAAAAAATTTGAAATAAGCCAACAAGATATGTAACTTCTTCAATGTGTTCTTGAGTTGGTATTAAAGCAATTCATACTTAGCTAATCAGGCATTGAGGGCAGTTTTCAAACTTCATAAATTTGTACATAAGAGTTTTTACACCTCTGTGACTTGGGAGACATGAAACATAATCCAGGTAAACCAACACAAAGCTCGATAAAAGCCTCTCCATAAATCTAAATCCCAAATGGGTTAGAAAACAACATTCTCTGCCGGGTGCAGTGGCTCACACCTATAATCCCAACACTTTGGGAGGCCAAAGAGGGGCAGATCACTTTAGGCCAGGAGTTTGAGACCAGCCAGACCAACATGGCGAAACCCCATTTCTACTAAAAATAGAAAAATTAGCGGGACATAGTGGTGGACGCCTTTAATCCCAGCTACTCTGGAGGCTGAGGCACAATAATTGCTTGAGCCTGGGAAGCGGAGGTTGCAATGAGTGGAGATTGCACCACTGCACTCCAGACTGGGTGACAGAGCGAGACTCTGTCAGAAAGGAAAGGGAAGGGGGAGAAGAGGGAGGGAAGGGAGGGAGGAGGAGGAGAAGAGAGAGAGAAGGGAAGATGGGAGGAGAAAGGGGAGGGGAGGCAAGGAAGAAGGAAGGAAGGGAAGGGAAGGGGAGGGGGGAGAGGGAGGGAGGGAGGGGAGGCGAGGGGAGGGAAGGGAAGGAAGGGAAAGGGAAGGAGAAGGGAAGGGAAGGGAGAAACATTCACAATACAAAAATACCTCTTTACGTGAAGCTTATATTCTAATGGAGGGAGGCAAATAATAAATATAATAAACATTTGATGTATCTAAAGGTGATAAATGCTATGGAGAAAACATAAAGTAGCAAGAGGGACAGTGTTATGAAGTTGGCATGTTAAATACCATAGTAAGAGAGAGCTAGCATAAAGATGACACTTAAGAAATGATCTGTAAAGGAGTGACCCATGTATATATCTTAGAGACACACTTTTCAGGCAAATAATACAGCCAGTACAAATTTGCAGATACCCCTGGCATTTTGAAGAAAATGCATGAAGATCAGTATTGCTGAAAGGGTGAATAAAAGGGTGAAAAGGGTGAAAGAGGAAGACTAAGTTAAAGGGGTAACAGGAAGCCAGAAAGACCTTTCAAGTAGGGTAACTGTATATATCCAGCTTTGTCCATGAGAATCCCAGTTAGTATACTAAGCTGTTGGCCAGTGTAATTTTGACTAGAATCCTTTTTTATTTTCAAATATATCTCAATTTGGGTGATAAATATATGGTCACTTATTTTTAAGACATATGAAATGTGATTTTTCTTTTGAGTCATATGTAAAGCCATTTAAAGATTTGACCTGATAAGTCATCTGATTTGACATATATTTTAATATGGCCTCTTTTTCTTAACAAATAGAGTGAATCAGGGCAAGAGTCGACATCATTAGGCAAGTAAGGGGGCTACTGCCATTATCTGGGCAAACAGCAATGGGAGGCGTTCAAACCAGATTAGTTTCAGCATGATTGACAAAACTGGCCAAATTCCATGTGTTTTAAAGATAAACACAATGGAATATGCTGACATATTAAATTTACAGTTGAAAGAAAGAATGAAATCAAAATTACTCTCAAAATGTTACCTGACAAAGAGAAAATGTGGTGTTGCCATTAATTAAGATAGGGAAGACTGGGAAGAAAAAACTTAGAGGATAGATTAGAAGTTCAATTTCAGACAAGATAAGTTTCTAATGACTACAAATAACCTGTTGGATATATAGGTATGAATATCAGAGAGAGCTAGGCTATAAAAATAAATTGTGAGACATTGTCCACTGGTTGATATTTGAAACCATGGAATTGGGCGAAATTTCCATGCAAGTGAGAATACATAGAGAATATAAGTGGAACACAGATTGAAGCCTGAGATAGGCAAACACTGGTCATTAATATGAAGAGGATTCTGACAAGGAACAGGGAGTGAGGTTGACAGAAAACCAGACAAGTGTGGTCACCAAGGAGCCTATGCCAAGAAAGTCAAATACAGGGAAACAAATCAAATTCTGCTGATGATTTAAGATGAAACTTAAGAATTTTCTTTTAGATATTTTATGAACATTACTGGTGACCTTGGCATTAGAGATTTTAAAGAATTGTAAGGAAAAGTCTATTGGAGTAGATGCATAAGAGTATGAGGAAAAAGTATCTGAAAATGCTATAGGAAAATGATAGAGAAGTTATTCTTGAAAATGAATAAAAGAAATGGGATAGTAGCTGAACGAAGAAATTAGAAACAACAGAATTTTATATTTGCTGTGAAAGACCCAAGAGGGAAAAAAAAACTGATGTTTCAAAAGACATTGGGGGCAGGTATGGTTGGAATCATTTTCTTGAGTAGGCATAATGAGATGATTAGCAGGCAAGTAAAGAAGCTACCTAGTATTCATTAATGTTGAACGACAGGGGATAAGTTAGGGTTAAATACATGACAACAATGACATCAATGTCAAAAGAGTTGTGTGTTGTATCAAACATATAGTCTTTGGTTAGAGGATGGTATATGTATTGTCTTACTATACCTTGCATTGATTAGAGGATACTATGTGCATTGACTTACTATAGACTTTGATAAGTTATATATGCATGTTGAAATTAAATATTTTATTTTTCTGAAAATAGATAAATATAGTATATTATTTACATAAAACATAAGAAAAGGGGACAACAATGAGATACAAAGAGGCAAGTAAAGAAAGAGCAAATCTAAAGCAAAAAACTAGTAAAAATGAAATAATTAGAAATCTGAAATTAATTTAAATACTACGAAACAAACATTAATTTCTGTTCTTGCAGGTGACACAAATTTAAAAAGAAACAAAACAAAAAGCAGGTGTATTAGTGGTAGAAATACTATCATATACAAGAAACATTTCATAAACTTTTCCTTCATTGCTGCATTTGCTTCCTTCACTCCTGCTTAATAAATTATTTTCCTAAATGTTATATTATTTTGTTCTTTCTTTCCCTCTTTCTTTCATGGATTTCACCCCTTGAGTAAGTATCCTAAATAAAAGTATTTTGCTTTGGGGAGAGCGGGACAGATGTGTAGCTTCATCATGAGCGATCATGTTCATACAACGTTGATATCTTATAGATCCAAATAGTACTAAATGTATTAGACTGTTCTTGCACTGCTATAAAAACTTACCTGAAATTGGATAATGTATAAAGGAAAGGGGTTTTATTGGCTTACAGTTCTGTAGGCTAGCTTCTGCTCAGCTTCTGAAGAGGCCTCAGGAAGCTTACAATCATGGTAGAAGGCAAATGGGGAGTGAACACCACACATGGCCAGTGCAGGAGGAAGAGAGGAGGTGCCACACACTTTTAAACAACCAAATCTCCTGAGAAGTCACTCACTATACAGTACCAAGGGGGGATGGTGCTAAACCATTCATAAGTACTCTGCCCCATGATCCAACCACCTCCCACCAGGCCCCACCTCCAGCATTGGGGATTGCATTTCCACATGAGATTTGGGTGGAACTCAGACCCAAACCATATCACAAAAGATCTCATTTAGTCTAAGTCTGGTTTTTATAATACCTTGGAAAGTGGTTTTGAAAATTAAACAAGTTAATGTATATAGAAAAAGTGATATAAGTACAACAAAATTTAAAAATATATATTATTTTATTATAATAATTAAAAAGATAAAAACAAACTGTCTCATGGATGTTTTAAAAAACAAGCACATTTCTCTAATGACCAGTGATGATGAGCTTTTTTTCATATGTTTGTTGGCCGTATAAATGTCTTCTTTGGAGACGTGTCTGTTCATATCCTTAGCCCACTTTTTGATGGGGTTGTTTATTTTGTTCTTGTTAATATGTTTATGTTCCTTGTAGATTCTGGATATTAGCCCTTTGTCAGATGGGTAGATTGCAAAAATTTTCTCCCATTCTATAGGTTGCCTGTTCACTCTGATGATAATTTCTTTTGCTGTGCAGAAGCTCTTTAGTTTACTTAGATCCCATTTGTCAAGTTTGGCTTTTGTTGCCATTGCTTTTGGTGTTTTAGTCATAAAGTCTTTGTCCATGCCTATGTCCTGAATGGTATTGCCTGGATTTTCTTCTAGGGTTTTTATGATTTTAGTTCTTATGTTTAAGTCTTTAATCCATCTGAGTTAATTTTTGTATAAGATGTAAGGAAGGGGTACAGTTTCAGTTTTCTGCATATGGCTAGGCAGGTTTCCCAACACCATTTATTAAATAGGAAATCCTTTCCCCATTGCTTGTTTTTGTCAGGTTTGTCAAAGATCAGATGGTTGCAGATGTCTGGTGTTATTTCTGAGGCCTCTGTTCTGTTCCATTGGTCTATATATCAATTTTGGTACCTGTGCCATGCTGTTTTGGCTATTGTAGCCTTGTAGTATAGTTTGAAGTCCAGTAGCATTATGACTCCAGCTTTTTTCTTTTTGCTTGGGATTGTCTTGGCTATACGGGCTCTTTTATGGTTCCATATGAAATTTAAGGTAGTTTTTTCCAATTCTTTGAGAAAGTCAATGGTAGTTTATTGGGGATAGCACTGAATCTATAAATTATTTTGCACAGTATGGCCATTTTCATGACATTGATTCTTCCTATCTGTGAGCATGGAATGTTTTCCATGTGTTTGTGATTGCTCTTATTTCCTTGAGCAGTGGTTTGTAGTTCTCCTTGAAGAGGTCCTTCACATCCCTTGTAAGTTGTATTCCTAGGTATTTTATTCTTTTTGTAGCAATTGTGAATGGGAGTTCACTCATGATTTGGCTCTCTGTTTGTTTTTGGTATATAGGAATGCTTGTGATTTTTGCATATTGATTTTGTATCCTGAGACTTTGCTGAAGTTGCTTATCAGCTTAAGGAGATCTGGGGCTGAGATGATGGAGTTTTCTGAAAGTCAGAAAACAACAGATGCTGGAGGGGATATGGAGAAACAGGAACACTTTTACAGTTTGTGGGAGTGTAAATTAGTTCAACCATTGTAGAAGACAGTGTGGTGATTCCTCAAGGATCTAGAACTAGAAATACCATTTGACCCAGCAATCCCATTACTGTGTATGTACCCAAAGGATTTTAAATCATTCTACTATAAAGACACATGCACACATATGTTTATTGCGGCACTGTTCACAATAGCAAAGACTTGGAACCAACCCAAATGCCCATCAATGATAGACTGGATAAAGAAAATGTGGCACATACACACCATGGAATACTATGAAGTCATAAAAAAGGATGAGTTTATGTCCTTTGCAGGGACATGGATGAAGCTGGAAACCATCATTCTCAGCAAACTAATACAGGAACAGAAAACAAAACACCACATGTTCTCACTCATAAGTGGGACTTGAACAATGAGAACACATGGACACATGGAGGGCAACATCACACACCAGGGCCTGTCGGAGGCTTGGGGGGCAAGAGGAGGGATAGCATTAGGAGAAATACCTAATATAGATGATAGGTTGATGGGTGCAGCTAACCACCATGGCACATGTATACCTGTGTAACAAACCTGCACATTCTGCACATGTATCCCAGAATTTGAAGTATAAAAAACAAACAAACAAACAAACAAAAAAATCCCCACACTAAAATCCCCACACTTTTAATCCTGACTCCTTTGACTATATCTGCAGTTTTCTTTAAAATTTTTTGGCTAAAATTTCAAAGATCAAATAAAATAATTTTTTTTAAAACATATTTTACCGAAGTAGATGGAAAATTCAGAAAAGCACACTTTTTGACATTAATTTCATAAATAATTACCACATGCTGAACATTTATGTGCTGATATGCAAGTGATTGCTATAAGCAATAATTTTAAGAGTTTCATCTTTGATTCAAGAGGAATAAGTGGGACTCGTGGTTTAGATATGCCATTTGTGACCTTGAAGAATGAGTGGCCTTGAGTCATTCTCGAGTTCTGGGTATGCCATGCTACCATATGTCATTATTACAGCATGCCTTCATAACACTCTTATTCCTCAGAGATTACACAAACCTAACTTAATTACATGATGTATACGCTTCTGTGAAAAATGTCTTAGCTTTCTACTCATTTGTCAGTCTTTTTTTTGAAATTTGAGAGATGTTTTCCAAATCCAGGCTTCCCTAATGTATCTCAGATTTGTCCTGTTAGTAGCAGGTCTTCTCAATTTGCCATGTTAGTTGCTGGTCTCAGTCTTATTGAAAAATAGTGATAGAAGCAGAACAATAATGATAATAGTATAATATAATATATATAATAATAATGATAACAATAGTACTAGTAACATGAGATACCAATAATTAGTTAATAAGCAATTATTAATAATATCATTAATAGATAAGTGATACATATATCACCTGGTAACTGATATGTCTATCACATGGTAATTACATGGGTATTTAATTAGTAATTAATTAATTAGCTTATTGAGTAAATAATAGTGAATAATTGAAAGTTTTTTTGTGTGTTTCCAGACTATCACAGAGCACAGAAAAAATATTGATTACCTGACACTCAGGGTTGAATAAAAAATGAAGATTTAGGAATGATAGTATGAAATAATCAACTTGAAATAAAAATAGAGACATATCTTCAAGCAAAATATTTTTGGGGGAATATACAAATAATAGAATTGTAATTTGTGACATGCTATGACATATCCAGAGACAGGGGTGGCCATTGGTATGTTTGGAGAGCAACGTAAGAGGTTATATTTTATTGGAGAAAGAATAAGAAATAATCTAATTTGAGGATGTTTGAATTAACTTGTTGGTAAACTTTTTTTCTATTTTAATTTTCATCTCAAATTATACAGATAAATGCCATGGAACAAAGTTATAAACAGATGTCTTTACAATTCTGAGGTGTGTAATTAATTGCAGTTTTCCACCGCAAAAAATATTGTATCTATATTTTTAAAGACAATGCAAATATGCTATTTTTCTTCTCTAGGGATCTTTATTTTCTTTCTTGACATTTAATAATTTTCTGATTGTTTTTTCTTTTGGTAAAGAGGAAAACACATCAAACATTATTTCATTTGTCAACTCAAACAATGGATATCCATTTACAGAGCATTTATTCTAGCATTATTTTTAATCTCAGAAAGAAGAATAAAATAAAACGAGGTGGTCATGTGAATGACAAGCAAGACCCAAGATACCAAAACCAGTCTCTTTAGCACTATCCTCAGGACATGAAATGATGGTATTCACTAAAGTGCATTTTCTGATTAATTATGCTGAAGGCATCAGTTAAATTGGATCTAGTTAAATAAAGCCAGACATAAAGTCATCCAATTTACCTATTAAGAGATTGTTAAGTACATTTACTAATGTAATTTTGTTTGAGGAGCAGGCTCTCCATTCAGATATTTTGAGGTCCAGAAATTTTTTTTTTAATTTAGTCCTCAAAATGACAGAATAACCAATAATGATTGAAAAAATAAAAGCTTGCAAAAGCAGGAAGCAGTTAAACAGAAGCATCTTCCTTTGAAATAAGGAACCACCAAATGTGATTACAGGTTGGTTTCCTTCTTGGCAGACTGGATGAAAAAAGTTTCTTCATATTGCTTTATTGATACCAGTTTGCTGAGCTTTTAAATATTATATTCCATTTTAATGTTTATTTTATTATGTTTTTAACTGTAGTGTATTTTTAATGTGAGACTCAAAAGGGGATCTTTTTTAAATTTAATTATTAATTATAATAAAGCCATAAAGAAATATTCCACAATGAAAGGATAAGTTAAGAATTCATAATAAGAAAAAAATTATAGGAGTCTATTGATCTTATGAAAAGATAATGCACACTATTTAGAAAGAAAATAGACATGAATAGAACAAGCGGCTAAAGAGATAATTTTTAAGAATTGAAGTATCAAGAATATCAAGAATAGCTACTGTAGTTAACATACTTTAGCTATAGAGCTTCTGTTTTGTAGGATAAAACAAATAAAGCAAAATTAAATCGTCATTATTAGCAATATTTATCACACATATATTTTTAAAATCCATAATGCAATTTTAAATATTTATAAGTAGGCACTGTCTGTACTTCCAGCTGGCCAAATTTCTACTTTAGGTTCATAAACATAAAATGTTCTTAGTATAGCTAAAATGATCAAAGAATAGAAACTGAGTTAGCTTACCATTCTATCATCTAGAAATGATCTGCTTGTGTGTGTGTGTGTGTTTTAACTTAAAAATGATTGAAATGTTTGATGGCTACCAGGAAGGTTTATGAGAGGTGTCCTGTTGAGTTGTGAGTAGCAATAGCCTGATTGAGGATAGCTGAATCAAGCTTAAGGATCAGTAAAGTTCAAAGAATCCCTGAGGAGCAAGAGTTTGGATACAGATGAATAGTGAGAATCACAGCAAGAAGCACAACAGACACCAGGCAGAGTGATGATAACAGGCATAGAGAAATGTGGGAGTGCAATAAGGTAGCATGTTCAGATGGGAAAGGGAAAGAAAAAAAAAAAAAAAAAAAAAAAACGTCGGGATGTAGAGGCCAGTGCAAGTTAATGAGTGGTGGTTAAAACATACCAGGAATTAGAAAACATTTTTACATTAACCTAACATGTTGTTAAATCTTGATATCAGGATTCTTTTAGGTGCAGGTGACAGAAAACCCTTAAAGTGGTTTATAAAATTAATGGCAATAAAAGTGTTAGGGTAGGCTGTAGGTTTGTTATGATTAAAGGGTCAGGATTGTTATCAGGTCCAAGTTCTTTATTTTCTTTTTTCTGCAATTTTCTGTGTTGGCTTTTCCTATACCTGGTTCCTATTTTGGT